>NC_134646.1:24687792-24995120 GCF_030463565.1 Pelecanus crispus
CTAATTAAAGCAATTGAATTATTTTCTCTCAGCAAAGGATTGATTAGGCACTCGAGCATATTGGGCACTCGTGGTATTGTGTTTGTCTCAAGCACTTAAGGAAGAGCCTAATGAAAAAGCTGTAATTTGCTATTTAAACAGTTGTTTCACAGAGTTTTGAAATGCTTATACATAGTCTGGCAAAATTTCATGGCTAACCATGGCTCCAAGGAACCTCAACTCGTGTTTTGGACATGCATGGGATTTTTGGGGCTCTTTTTTTGTCACTCGGCAGCGTGACCTGCTTTTGGCTTTTCAGTACAGTCCGCTCGTTTTCAGTCTTGTCCCATCTGGTTTCTGGGTATTGCTGCCCATAAAAAGTCACACCTGAAGCTCAGTCAAAGCTTAGATACTGTCCTGGCACAAGTCAGTGTAGTTCCCCTGAAGCAAAGGAGGTGGTGCGGCTTTACTCCAGGCAAGGAGTTGGCCTGGTTTGACTGCGATGCCCATTTAAAACATGACTGGCTTGCACAGTGCTGTGGGAAGGCAGGCTCCAGCCACCCCTGTGCATGGGGAATATAATCGCTAGGGCTGCTGGCTCCACAGTTTCCTCAAGTTTCAATTTGACTGCAAGAAATAATTTAAAAAAAAAAAATCAATGGCTCTTATATGTTTATTTTGGAATTTTCCTTCTTAGTCCCCTGCCAGAAGCAATAACTTTTAGTACCTTGATGCGCCAATATGCTAGTTTATATCAAATCTATGAGTATATTAATTTTCAGTCATAAATAGTGTATCTGTACTTTCTCCTGTGCTCCTTTGATGTGCCTCAGAGGAAGCTACAACCGACTGGTGTCAATGAGCAGCTTTGCTGCATAAAAGCAGTCTCTTACGCCATCATAAATGGAGAGCTCACGTATCAAGAGCATTCAGCTGCAAGGTGTAATACGCTTCTTCCCCACGTACTGCAACAGCTATTGTTCTAATGAACCACTGAGGAAAAATCAGGGGCCGTGTTGAAAATTGGAAGGTGGTAGGTTGGAGGAGGAGCTTCCTGCTAACCACCGTTGCTCTTTCCTTGGCTAGGTACGTAAAGAGTATGGAAAATGCCTGCGCACGCATTGCTGTAGTGGAAAAAGTACAGAGAGCTCTATTGGCTCAGGAAAAACCTCGGGGTCACGGACACCTGGAAGATATTCCACAGGCTCACAGGTAACCCACGCTTCTTGTCCATGCCCCAATGCTTTGCACCACCACGCCAATACCCTTCACAGCTGTGCTGAGAGAGAAGCTCCTCTCAGCACCAAAGGAGCTGCCTTAGGGTTCTCCCCAGTGCACCTGCAGACATTTCTCTCCCTCCCGGACCTGAATTCAACACAGTGGCTTTCCCTGGGATGTGATAGCAATTAGTGCCTCTCCAAGAACCTTTTGAATAATTGTGAAGAGAATAAAAAGTCCAAATTTACCTTCCAGAAGCAGGTGAGTGGTCATCACCTGAACTGTCCTGCCCACTCTCCATGGGAATCAGGAGGTGGGAGCATTTTGTCAGCTACACTACATCCCAGTACGTCCTTTGATCATGAGCTGAAGGTTGTTGTCACTGCTATTGCCACATACAGGAATGATGCTATAACAACCAAGTATTTTTGTTGCTAAAAAAAGACTACAAGAGTCTTGCAATAGCCTTCACAGTGAAAGGGCTTGCTTTCTGGCATTCAGTGGTTTGATCAATTCCTTGCCTCACTCAATTTGCCTTAGTTTATAGACCTCTTAGAAGAATCCATTGGGGTCAGATTATCTTATTAAGATACTGGATTTGTTACACTTCGGTCACCTGAAAATTCAGGTTTTGTGTAGTTTGTGCACTTAGCAATTTTGAAGCTAACTTGTAAATACAGATGCAGATTTATGAACAAACAGTTCATATAAAATGAAGAAGCTTACTTCTTAATCAATAGAAACCAAATACAAATTTATTCAGTATTACTAATGGAAGTAATTATACATGACAGTTCCACTATTAAATTATGAAAGACATGCAGCGAGTAACAGTTTATAACCTCCCAGGAAAACCTAATTTGCGATTTATGTCTTGGAGCAAATTATTATTTATTTTCAGAGGTTTCCAAGATGTCATCCAAGAGCTCCACTTTGGCATTTACATAGGTCTGGATGTTATGCAGGGCAAATAACAGCAATAGAATATAGAACCTCTCTCCAGCAGGCCATCAAATCCCACAGTAATGAATAATATCCAAACCTCACTATATCCAGCAATATTTAGGTGGCTGATTTGAAAGCCTTTGGTTTTACTTAACTTAGCTACTGGGTAGGTGCCCTCCTCTCCGAGAAGATTTTACTTTAATGGGCCCTCCCTCTTGGCAGTCTCAGAACAAGAAAACAGGCCCTTTGGAGGGTGAACTGAGTCTGGCAGCAGTCCCCTCATGGCAGGCAAGGTCTGAGGTACCAAGGAAGATTACTTTGCTTGAGGAAGTTTGTCATTGGAAGTATGTAAGTGCCTGAGACCTGTCTTAGGCAGGAGGAACCTCACACGGGTGATGGAGAGTGGATGGAGATCAGTCTGAGTTGTTGAACGCATCTGACTCCTAACTTTTGAATAGAGGAGAAAAACTCATAAGATCCTTTTTCTCTCTGAAAAGCACTTAGGAAACAGAATAATAATTGCTGTAAAAGTGCATGGGCCTCATGTCACATTGCGCTTCCATTTATAGAGGGCTAATGCATGATCAGGAGATGCCGTTACTACATAGTTAATGAGTAGACTAGGAGGTACTTTTCAGCTGTGACCACATGAGTAAGCCCTGGAAGATCTTGCACGGCTAAGATCCCACTACGGGAAGCACTGGATTTTTAGCAATTAGGAAAAACATGGTCTGTCATGGTGGGAACCAGCCTTCCCAATTGCCCAGACTGCCTAGCACCACTTTCACACAGCCATGGGACACGTCCATCATATTCTGAGACATAAGGTGAGGGAGAGTTTCCCCTGGACACCTGGGTTCCCCAGTCATGTTCACATGGGGATTGTGGTTGAAGCACTCGCAAGATGCATATTGGCTGATTTTTTGATCTTTTGCAAGGTCTAGTTGGGGAGGAGCGAGACACTGGTGTAAAAGCCACAGAGGTAGATACTCCACAGCATATTTGAGAAACAGAAGAGAAGTATTTGGGACGCTGTTTTCCCAGAAGCAGAAGCTATACCACAGATGGCAAAACCATCACAGATTTTTCAGCAGGGGAACAGAAGCCATTCATTTGTGGGGGATTTTTTTTCCCTCTGATATTCCCCAAGATGGATAGTAGGTATAGAAAACTTCTGTTCATTCAGGGACACCAAGACACAGATCAAGTCTTCTGTTACACTTCACAAAAAATAAGACACAAGCTATCCGAGATAGTGTGGGACACATGTGTGCTTCTCGATGTAAGTTATTTTTCTGTTATTTGGTGCTATATTGGTAAACCTGTAATTCACATGGGTCTGGGTTTCTCTCGTATACGACTTCTATTGCTTTTTTTAATTAAGATGTAAGCAATCCAATTAGGCACTTCTTCTTTGAGATAGGCATTTGTGTTACGAAGTTAGGCAGGCAGGGTCTGGCATGCATGAGGCGAGTTATTGCAAAACAGCAACCACTTGCTTACAGCTGGCTAGAAACAAGTCTCATCCTGAGCTAGACATGTCAATAGCCATCTTCAGTGAGGCAGAAAGAAACCTATGTGCAGCTGCTAAAAATTCATTACCTGCTGTGGTTCAATCCCTCTTCAGAGCCGGATTCGTAGGATGTGGAATGACACAGTTCGAAAGCAGTCCGAGTCTTCCTTTATTACTGGAGATATAAACAGTTCAGCTTCACTCAACAGAGGTAATTATAAACTATTTTTCATATCTCTAACTCTTGCAATGACTTTAAGGAGTCTCAAATGTGTTGACCCTTTACCCCCCCTCCCCTCTCCTCCTCACCTCGAACGGCACTGGGCCCTATTATCCCACATAAGAAATGTTACAATGATAACTGGAAGGAGGTTTTGTGGTGGTTGTTGCCTCTTTTTCCTTTTCTTTCTTTATTTTTACACATGCATTTTCAAGAATGGTCATTTCTGGAAAGGAGTTAGGAAAAGCAGAAAAGATAAATGAAATGAAGTTGAAAAGAAATCTCCCCTTTCCCTCAGCAAACTGCTAGTGCCAGAAGCTGCTGAGGTGTCAGGCCTCATTGCTGACAGTGAAAATGGGCTGTTACAGTACTGTACAGCCTGTGTTAAGCATCACAGGAGTCCTGATGGTCCCGGGTATGTAGCAATACTGTCACCTTTACAGAAGCAAAAAAGAACAGCAGAGCGGAGATGTACGAAAAAACTGTGCTTGGAACAAAATAATCTGCGTTGATGTTAATATACGTAGTTTGAAGAACTGACTGATGTGAACTTTATAGACATCTGCAGAGGAAAGGCTATCAGAAACATATAGGCCAAACAAAATGTGGTGCCTGGCACAGGAGGCAATCTGAACAGCCTTTTTAAAAAAATGATTTTTCAGGGAGTTGCAGGAAAACAACGGTAAGGGAATACCGGAAAAAGATCCTCAGAGATTGGTTTCTTTCTCCTCCAGTACAATTACTTTATAGCTTAGCCTTGAGCAACCAGATGCCAAATTCTGTTTTGTGTATCTGCCCAGTTGATGCTGGAATCAAGAGAAGGTAGAATTGGGATTACTGGGACCAGCTGTTCTCTCATGATGGTGAAAATCAAAAGTCCTGATGGTTGGACTGCAAAGCTCAACTGAGAATTGAGTTGGGACTTTGGTTCTTATTCAGTCTTTATTCACCCAGAATTCGCACTGATTTTAGGGTGAGTTTTGCCTGAGGATAGGCTTGAAGGATTTTGACTGTGCTCTTAGTAATATTGACTACTGAGTGCTGGGGAACTAGGGGTATATGATTCAGTTCTCTGAACATTATATGTATCACCCAAATCCGTGCAAAGGGGAAGGCAGTGTAGTTAACATGGAGATGTACTTTCCTCCCTCAATCCACTCTCATGGTTTTTGTGCCAGGATATCACTTTGCACTGAAGATTCATTGATAAAGACAGCTATAAGGTGCTGTTACTGCAAATGCCTCATTTATCCACATGCGTTGCCCTTGCACCTCTCTCTGTCTTTGCATCAAAGACTGGAGAGCTACAGCCAGGCTTCTCTGGGGCTAATTTAGATGGGTATCGGTTGTCGCACAAAGGTTACAGCAAGAACCGCTGTTTCCTTCAGCCATCCATTGCTCGGTGGCAAACCAAAACGTGTTATGCATGATATGTTCGCTCCTTTAGTTAGCACAGAAGTTGACTTGCTCTCTGATGCAGCCAAGGCTACAAAGGGAAATGCTTTAGCAAACAGGATCTTCTGGGCTTGTCGGCAGAAGAAAGGCATCTCTCCTTTTTCAGTTTAGGCTTTTTTTTCCATGCAAAGAAGGGAGTATGACCATAAATTGGGAAAGCTGTAAAGAGGTTTCAAGTGGCCAATCTTCATCCCAGTGTGGCGAGAGCCTGTTACTAGGTGTGCCTGTTATTTAAAGGTCATTTGGGAAATTAACTGCTGGGGGAGGCATCTTCAAAGCGGACTTCAGCCAGCTATTTACCTTGTGTAGCATCAGATGAGATGAATCACCCAAAGGGCCTGAATCTCTCCACTGACTACAGAAGCAGCCTGATAACTGTCTTGGAAGGGCAGCCTTTTAGGTGGGACACTTAAGTGACTTGAATAAGTTGTACTATTATACAGGGGCATCCTCCCTCTTTTTCACACAAGCAGGCACAATATTTGTTGTTGGTTTTTTTTCTTTTCTGGTAGACAGAAGTATCTGCAAAACAGAGGTTAAAACATTTCTTTGGGAGTTAGCATCTCCAAAGCAGCAGGTGGTCAGTTCTCCTAGGAAAATACACCTGACAGCAATTGCATGGGGCCCCAGATATTTCACACCTTATCCTGTTTGTTCCAGCTGAAAAGAAATGTTCGTGGTCTTAGGGCTTTGCATAGAGCATAGGTTGTTTCTTCAGTCTCTTCAGAGAGAGCTGCAGCCTGAGCAGACCAGTGGGGCAATATGGTTTTCACAGTTCTTGTCTTCTACTTAATATTTTAATATATATCAAGCTTTAAAGTTGTTTCATTAATGTTTTATTTACAAGTGTGCAATAAAAGCTCAGAGGAGTCAAGTGCGAGCCTTGAATTGTATGGTTAGTAGCTTTGCCTGCCCAAGGTTGATACAACAGGCTCATGTGCCTGTTCAGAAGTCCCTCTCCAGTCCTCTCAGCCTAGACACCTGTTGCATGAAAGTATCTGTATTATCCCAAATTAAGTATTCTTTGTGTGCTGGTATTTTTCCCAGAGCCTTCAGACAGCAGCCCCCTTTCTAAAACAGAGAGAAAATGATCCTTTCTTCCCAGAATCCCCCCATCCTCCAGGTCCTGGCCTGACTCCACTTCTCCGTGTCCTGGGCCAGCGCTGAGTT
The DNA here is from genome assembly GCF_030463565.1 of Pelecanus crispus. NCBI lineage: Eukaryota > Metazoa > Chordata > Aves > Pelecaniformes > Pelecanidae > Pelecanus > Pelecanus crispus. The sequence goes on from NC_134646.1 coordinate 24,694,293, forward strand.
TTCATGTTTCTGTCATGGGAGCAGAAAGCAGTGAGACATCCTCCAACTGGGGGACTTTCTCATTTAAGCCTTTTTTTCCTTGATCACATTCACAGTACTCGCAGTCCCCTGCCACTTGATAACATCCCAGGCAAGACTGCTCTATCCATATTCCTGTATGATGACCAGCACCTCTCTATACCATCCCATCCCCTCTTCTTCCTCCATGAAGCTCTTAGGCATCAGTCTGGAATATGGTGTCTGTGTTTGTACATCCCTCCTTTAGGATCATAGAATCATAGAATCGTTTAGGTTGGAAAAGACCTTTAAGATCATCCAGTCCAACCATTAACCTACACTACCAAGTCTACTCTAAGCCAATCAAGGGTAGACTAGACTAAACCATGTCCCAAGGTGCCACATCTACCCTTTTTTTGAACACTTCCAGGGATGGGGACTCCACCATCTCTCTGGGCAGCCTGTTCCAATTCTTGACCACCCTTTCCGTAAAGAAATTTTTCCTAATTTCCAACCTAAACCTCCCCTGGTGCAAAGACATGTGTCTTTTTCTGATTTAGCAGATATCACACTGCTTATGGCTTTTTTTGGCTCCACATCCTCTTTTATCTACTACCCCTGCCCCCCAAAATAATTTGCCATAATGCTATTTTTCTAATTCTCATTTATCATACCAGGAATTTCAGGCATAACCCCAAATTTGCCTGACATAATGTGTTCTGTAATGAAAACTACACTCACTCTTGACTCCTAAAGCATACACGACCATTTCAGATATTTCCTGAACGTAACGTCTAATTACAGATTAGTCAAAAATGTTTCAGGCTTTGTTTCCCCTTGCTGCTTGTTATGGCTTAGGAATGGTGTGGATTTAGGGTTATTATACCACTGAAATCAGGAGGAAGGGAACAGAAACTGGCCATGGGTTTCCTCTTCTACCATCAAATGAAGAGCGTGCCAGTCCGCACCATGGTCGTGGACTCTGTTTCAGGATCCAGGGGAATCCCTGCTCTTTACACTCCCACTCTGCGACCTTGCCCAGTTTTTCCCACCGTGGGTTGGGCTGGATATTTCTGCCATCTATTTCACATCCAGCCTGTGCTCTACATTTCTTTTCCCAGTGCTGAAAACTTGCAGGGTTGTAAAAGCCAAACCAAGCTGATTACTTCATGAGTAGAAAAAAGAAGTCTCCCTTTGCCTGTAGGGTATTTGGTGTAAGTCGTCTTGATACAGGCACTTGGATGCAATGCTGAAAAACTGGACCAAAAGGGATGCATGTAGGATGGATTGTTGGCTAAAACTTACTACCTTGAAGGCTGAAAAGTAGAAGGTATGAAGACAAAGGACAGAAAGCAACAGGCAGAGTTATCCTTTGTGTTAGGTTCATGAGGAGAAAGTGGAGCAGATGTCTGCTTGGTTGTTAACAGCAGTCTTTTTGGTACTTGGGCTAAGGACAGTTTTTAAAAAGAGCTAGAGATTAAAAGCAATTAACAGCATTACTGTTATTCCAGTTCTGCTGTATTTGTACTTTGGTAATCTAATCATGGACCTGTGCTGTACCCACAGATGGAGTCAGCAAAGGAAATGCAGATGTCTCGCAGAATAGTGGTGATATCAAAAGGAGCAGATTGCAAAGGACCACTGTGAGCATGAGCACTGCTGGGCTCTGATGGTGCAGCACAGACCCAAGCTTTGGGTACATCCAAGTGACCACCTCAGGAGCATGAGGGATAGGTCTGTTTGCACCTTTGGAGCATTACTGTCAAAAAGCACATGGATAGCTCAGACAGCCTTGCAAACAAGCAGTCATAGCATGAAACAGCAATGCAATTCCAGCCTATTTTTATCCATGTCTTATGTGAGAGGTAATACAGTAATTACTGTCTCTCTTTGGATATGAGACAACTGGGAGAGAAAAAAAAAATCATCATTAACTATATGGTACTTTGTTACCCTTCAGGTTTTCATGTTGGGGGGGGTGATTTTTTTTTTTTCCAGAGGAAAAATTGAAGTTATCTGTTAAAGAAAGGAGTGTTCCTTGTTTTGGTTAGGCTCAAGAACAACAGAGGCAAAGAAGAGTTTGTCACTGGTATGAGACAGTGCTTTGTTATAGGAGAATGCACTGATGGAGCTATGGATATCCATTCAAGTTAGCAGATAAGGAGAACTATATCTTCAGCTGTGGCAAATGCTTACAGTATCTTAATGGTTTTTCCCTCTTTGGGGAAATAAATGGGCTAGGGGTAAAGCCACCAGATTTCTTTGAAAATAGAAACTACTCCAGAAACTGTTGTGTTGGGTCAAGTGCTGTACTCCTGCTGTAATGATCTGAGTCTTGGCTTACAAATTAGACAGCAAGTTTAATAGTTTATTCCAATAGTAGTCTTGCTATACAAACCTCTGTATTATTATAAGTATGTGCACCTCTTGTCTTTTGGCTGTATGCATATATGCTTTATGTCCCCTCACCCCCAAAGCACTGCACACTGTCCCCACCACCCTCATCCACAGAGGTCTCCTGGAGGGATTTTTTGGTGGTCTACATTGCTGCTCCACTTCTCTGAAGGACGAGAAACATCAGGGAGCTGTAAGAGCAGAGCTGTTTCATGAGGGAGAAGAGCTGGGAGCTGAGGGGGAGTCAAGCACAAGCCATGCCCTCACTGACGGGGCATGGTCCCGCAGGGGCTTAAGCCAGCAGGCAGAGCTGGGTGCTGGTAGCAGGGTCCATCCACAGCCCTGGACAAAGTGAGGGGATGTACCAGGTCCAGGGTCCAGCCCAGAGCAGCAGGAGAGTTGGCAGAGACAGGGCTGGAAACTGGGCTACAACCCGGGTCCAAGGTCCAGTCAGGAGACAGACACAAGGCGAGGACTGGGTGTCCAGGGCTGAGCACGGGGTGTGGGTCCCCAGTGGGTCTCATTGGAGCCTCTAAGGCCTATCAGGGTCATCAGGACCCCAACAGCCGGTGCAGGATCGGAGCCCACGTCCTCTGGCAGCTCTTAGTGCAGAATGGTGAGTCTTAAATATTAATTCATCCTTGTGGCCCTAAGGGTGCATTCATGAGGGAGCACGCCTTTGCCAGCAAACGCCATCATCACAAAGCCCTAAGATCCCCAGTATTGGCACACCAGATATTATTCCTGCCTGGGAAAGCCATACTCACTCCTTGTTTGTTCCCATGCAAATGGGCTGAAATGGGAAATGGAAATGGGGGTATTGTTTGCCCCTGCCCCTTGCTTTTTCTTCCCAGATGCATGTGTCATGGCATGTCTCAGCTTCTAAGTAGCGCTCCAGAATAAATACTTGATTTCCCTTTGCTTTATTATTTCTCCCCTGTGTTTTTATATCAACCACAAAGACTTAATCTGAAACGTACACAGGAAAAAGGGAAATTATTGCTACTGTTTTCAGAGATAATCAGTTTAATGTCAAATTCATGTGGATTTCTTCATAATGAACAGAACAAATTGAGCTCAAATTCAAACAGTGGGAATCTGAGTCAGAGAGGAAAATTAAAATGAAGAACATTAATATCCTGATTTCTAACCCAACCGAGACCTGATTGTTTCCTAAATGAAATCTCCCATCAAATTCCTCCCACCCACCCAAAAATATAATTAAGCTGTGATTTCCAGGCTGAAATCATATCTGCGCTGTTAACTCAGCAGGGACGACTGTGTGTGTTGCAGGGAGGGTGGGTAAAGTTTTAAATTATCTTCAGATGGCTATATTATTCTGCATTTTTAGGAAGCAGTTATTTAGAAAACACAGTAGAAGGTGAAATTCTCCCTTTGGTAGGAGACTGTCACTCCAGAAGATGGGAGCTGTGGGCTTGTGCTGGGGCACTGCAGTGAGTCAGGTTTGGGTTGCTCCTCTCAAGTCTCTTTCTGCTCAGACAGGAGCTGCTGGATGCATCTCGGTGTTGCGAGGTGAAGATGCTTCGGTTTAGCTGTCTGCAGGGGTGGTGGGTGTCATGGGTTGGACATAACTTGGCAATTCAGCAGTGAAAACAGGGTACACAGAGTTTGGTGTGATTAAAAGGAGACACAAGCAGAGAAGAAGGGGAAAAAAAAGAAAAGGAAGGAGCAAAATGAGAAAAGGAAAATCAAGTCAAGATTCCCCCAGGGATCTCAAAACCTCATCCCCTGTATACTTCAAAGAGCGATTGCTGCTCATTGTAGCCCATTTGCGATGCTGACCTTTTGCTACCGGTGCCTAGATAAAGCGGAGAGCGGGTGGAAATTTGGACCATGGAAGCACTACTGTTGTCATGCGTCAGTCTTTCTCAAGATGCTCATTCACTTCTTGATGGATTGATGTGACCAGCGTGACAGTCTGATTTCTGCTGAATTTATGTTGCATATAAAACAAATAGGAAGCAGCCAAGCTCTGGGAGAGGTGGAAATGTCTCTTCTCATCTTGATAGGATATTCAGAGGGCGCCATCAACTGATCTATCACAGTCTGTCTAAACACTTCTTACCTGCCCTGAGTAACACCTATGGCTCTTCGTGTGGCTTAAAAATATTGGAGAATAACTACTTTCTGTTTTCTTTCCATTTGTTTTCTTTTTACAGTTGGCAGCAAACAGTGCCCCCGTTTCTCCTGTGAAGTCAGTCAGTTTTCATGTTATGTCTTTCAGAGAGCTGGTTATATGGCATGGGGATTTTTTAATTTTAAATTAGCAGGTTGTAGCTGTACGAACACGCAAGTTGGCAGGCAGAGTTAGTGATGACCACTGCAATTTTTAAACACATTTTCAAGTTTGCCACATCACTCTTTTTTTCTTTTATTCTTGTTCTGTTGTGGTAGTGAGGTAGGCAGGTTCAGAGCAGCAGACTCCCAGGTTGTCCAAGGTGCCCGTGGTTGCTTTCCTTGTTCATGAATGCATCTGCAGGTGCCTAGAGGGAACTCATCAAAATATTCCTGGGTATAAAAATACTTTGCATTTTTTTTTTCTGAGCACTGAACAGTTCAAAAATAATTGGACTAAAGAAAAGTGTCCGTCTCCTGCAGACACTTTGCCCTTGTGAGTACCATCACTGTGTGACTGGGGATGTGGTGTGGAGCAAGAGGTGCATCTGTTTAAATCTGAGCTCACCCTTGAGATGCTTTAAATGCTTTGTGCTCCATTTTCAGTGATGTTCAGGATTTTCTCGAGGTAAATGCAGAGGACTTCTTGAAGTTGAGCCCAGGATGGCCCTGGTAGGGGCAGCAGCCTCTGTGACCATTCAGAGACCATCATCTGCCAGTGTGGAAATCTCATTTCTTTGTGAACATTGCTTTAAATCTAAGACATGGCACTTTTTCCCAGAACCTATCCCTTTTGCAGAGTGTTGGTGCTTAACACTGTCCTTGCTCACAGTTGCTGAGTCACCAGGGGCAAGGTGCTGCATGAACCTGAGGGATGCAGTGATCCTTGCCCTCAAGCATCTCCCTTCTCACTGGCTAGCAAAGCCCTGAGTCCTGGGAAATCTAGTTTTTGTTTCAAGGGATTCATAAGTCCTGGAGCCTGGAGGCCTCTGTTTAGCCCCAAATGGCAACAGCAATTCCACTCTCCTCCCACCTCTGGAGTACTATTAGAAGGCCAGTTTCTATTCCTTTTTGGTCCAGGATGCTGCTTGAGAAGGGGGTAATGATTTTTGGAGGTGTGTAAGTGTCCCCTGGCTGTTTGGAAATCAAGGGGCAAGAAGCAGGGTCAAAGTCCCTGGCAGCATTTCTCTGCTAATCCAGAGCAAGCCTCCAGGCTGTTTTCTAGCATCTCGTCCAGCCAGTTTCTCAAGCACTGTGGCTTCTGCTCTACACCAGGGAGACTGGTGTTCAAGAGTGCTTGCTATCCCAGCACTATGGATACTTGTAGCAGTGCTCACAACACCGGGGAGAGCCTGCAAAAGAAACAGCATGCTCAATTTATATCAGGACTTTGAAATTTCCATTTTACCTGGTGTAGGAGGCTGTTCCTTTACCTCCCCATCTCACCACCACTAGCTTTTTCCTGATGAAGCTCTTTGGTTTCATCCCCTGTGCCCTTCTGCTTCTTCAGTTCTCTCTTGTAACCCTTACAGACTACACACATCCTCCCCTGACCCTATGGATACCCCTGCGTGGGGCCCATAGCCCAGATGGAGCACATATTTGGAGGGAGTAGTCCACATGCAGTGGCACGGAATCAGCTGGGCGGGTTTGCTGTTTGCAAGCCATAAATCTCTGCAACCCTGTTAAGCAACTGTTGGTTTGGCTAAATGTCAGCATCTGGCCTCAAAATGACCCACCCTGATAATCGCATATGAAGAAGAGAAAAATTCCAGGTGGATGACAGCAGAGGAGTATTTTCTGTTTGTAAGGGAAACTCAGCATCCTGTTCGACTAGCAAATTGCCTTCATTGTTTTTTTCATTCTTCCTCTTTTTTTTTTTTTTTTTCCCAATCAGCCATACATTTTATGCCAGGAAAGCTGTGATTTTCTGCATCGAGGATCAAAACTTAGGGAATTTAACTCCTATTTCTGCCTACGTGCAAAATGAATCCCACTGTCGATTGTCTTCTGGTTTATTTTGCCTCTCTGCTGCCTGGGACTGAGTTAGCTGAGATTTGTTGCAGTGATTTCAGTGAGTGACGTGACATTCTTCCTTTGGGAGATATTATGAACTGGCTTTGATTTTAGGATTGACAGCCATATAATTGGAAGTTCAGTCATTAGGTGGATCAGATTTAAAGAGGAAAAGTAAGGGCAAGGCAATTTCTGAAATCAGAGCAGGCTTTGGGGAGTATTAGATCCAGCAGAGTATTGCTGCAGAGCAATCTTAATATGATGGCTGTGAGGGAGGAAGGAAGAAAGCATGGCTGCTTATATAGATTCCTATTAAGTATGGTCCAATTTCCACCATAGGCAGGGCTCACCACACGTCTTTGGTAAGAGCTCAGCTCTAGTGAGAAATAAGCATAAGCAGGAACAATTAGGGATAATGCATTTTTGTATAGGCGAGGTACAATGATGTATAAAACCTTGGAAGGGGTAACAGTGGTAAAAAGAAATGTCTCATCCTTGGACTTTTCTGCTCCAGGCAGTTGAGAAGGAATCAGCAAGTGGGCAAATATTTATAAATTGATGTAGACTAGCTATGTGTTTCGAACATGGCCTGCGGATTATAATCCAGCAGAGGTTTGTCATCTGAAATCATTGCAGAAGAAAGGAAGGAAAAAAGGGGCAAAGATATACCTTCCCTCCCCTATCTCTGCGTAAAAGCACAGGATGTTTCATTTGGCAGAAGATGGCCCAGAGCTTAACAACCTCATTTGCTGAAACTCCATTTCACTGCAGTCAGTATTAATAGCTTCTCAATGAATAGATTAGATGCTGCAAGTGACAACAAACCTATTTGAGAGAAATTTAATAGGGAGGTTTATTGAAGTTTATTAACTGAATCCTGTTGGCTATTATAAGAACACAGCTCAATAAATCTAAACGTCAGAGCATTTGTTGGAGGGAACTAGGAAAAATACCTGTTGTCCTCCAGCAAATATGTGTGATTTCACTTTTCATAATTGCATTCATTGTTGGAATAAATTGCAAGTGAACATGTGGAAGACCAGGATTCTTTAAATACTTGAAAACTTTGCCTGTAACACAGAAAAGGACACCACTAAAGCTGGTAAGGAAAGTCACAAAGAAGACTAGAGCTTTAACTCCTAAAAACATGCTTTGAATGTATTTTCTTTCCCTGGGAGTAAAGTGGAATAAGTAAGTTAATGGTAAGTGATGTACAGAACCAGCCAGAATTTACAAACTTTATAGCAGAGAGGCTATTTCGGTAACATTCGAGTTAAGGAGAACAATTATTTACTATGGTTAGGGTAAGGCAGCATATGTTGTGGGGTTTTTTTAATGGACACTTAGGAGAGGATTCATCTCTAACTGTATTGTTGGTGTCCAGGCTAAACTGTGCTCCCTGATAGCTCAGGCACTAAAGTACCTTCAGGGAATGGTCCATGTTCTCTCTGGCTGTCGCTTGACTCTGCAGGGTGGTCTGAAGTCAAGTATGTGAAGTGCAAGAAGTTGAGGGACTTGATTTATGGTGGCTGTGAACAGCAAGATAAGTTGGGTACTTCAGGAGGCAGGGCAGGCAGGAGTACAGCACTGTGCCCTAGCCCTGCAGGAAGGGAACTACATGGTTGGCAAAATGGGGAGAAAACAGAAAGATTAAGGTTGACCGAAAACACAGCAGTACATGCTTTTGTTATTGTTTCTTTCTTCTGAAAACAAACAAAAAAAAGCCCAAGAAAAACTACATTTTGGGACTGCTGGGTCAGAGGCAGTGAAACATTTTGTTACTACTCAGATGTGCTTTTTCTAAACTATTTATTTTTGTTTCTACTCTAATGAAAAGATGACATCGTATGAAAAAGTCAAACTCAGCTTTCATACAAATCACTCTTTTGGAACAAAAAGTGAAAACATTTCATTCAGAAAATACTGATTTTTGTATGGACATTTTTGAAGCATTCAGCTGATTCACTAGTTCATCCAATGAAGTTTGTTAACTGGTTTGGTCTTCCATCTCAGCAAAACTGCACTTCTGGCACGTCTGCTGGGCGGTGGGGGAAATCCGCTCATCTGCAGTGAGTTTCCACCCTGCTAAAATGCACGTGGCAAGGACAGAGCTGATTTTGGCATGCAATTGAAAAGACCCAAAGCCAAAGAAGATACACAAGGGCAGTGTTACCTTGTGGATGGGTGATCCCAGCTAAAGCAATGCTGCTCGAGCTGTTTCAGCCTGGTAGAGCCATGCTGAATTACATTATTTTTCAGAAAGTCTGGAGGACCAGTTGGATCCATTTCCCTTCCTGTTGGGTAGACCATGTAGATGATTCAAGTTAACCTAAATGTCTTTTTGTGGCTTTGTCAGCCAGCTGCCCACAAGAAATAATTTGAATTTTGTTCCTGAATGATGCAGGCTAGAGTCTGGCAATATGTGCTTGTCAGCATAATTTTCATCCTTTGCTTTCAGTGAGTGGATAAATCATACTTGTGTTTAACAAGGTGCAGTTTTCCCTTACAGTCATAATACCAAACTGTTCCAAAAAATTATTTCTATGTTCAGTGTTGTCCTGCATCAAGGACATCAATTTCTGTCTTAGAAAGGGAAGAAGAAAGTACCATTTCATTGCATACTGTCATTAAAATAATACCTACTTTGATAGGCACACAAAGCAGCTAACTGTAGCTATCGGAATCCTCTGTGTGTGGTTACAGCGATGGTAAAAATTGCAGGATTTTTGTTTTCTTTGTCCTGGTTGGTTTCCCTATGAGATTTTCTCAGTTTGCAAGTCAAAAGTGCAACCCTCCAGATCTCCTCCTGCACCCTGAGCACAGGCTATGCCTTCTCATAGCCTTATAAACCCAGTAAGAAAGGCTGGACCTTCGGTATTTGGATCGCGAGGATCCCCAGTGCTGTGAGAGGGACGGGAGTATCTGTGTGTTACCCATCTAATACTTGCCTTCTGTGAGAGCATCATTCCTTTCTCCTCATGATCACAGTCTGTAAATCCTTCACTTGAGGAAATCCAGCATCAGGAAACCTTGAACTGAGCACTGGCAGTGCCAGAAACCTGAATTTGAATGTCATTTTGGATGTCAGAGCTGGCCTGGTAGCTGTGTTTGCACTGAACTTTAATCTTTGGTTGAATATCAGTGGAAACAAGGAGACTTGGGACTGTAGTTATGCTGGTGTGGTCGTAGGGAATACTTCTGTAGAGGTGTGAGTTCTGTTCTGCTGTTAAATATGTTTTCTGGTTGTGATGATCTTACCGCACTGAACAAGATGCCCAGGTGAACCTGTGGGTTTGAAGTCCTATCTTTTTTCCAGCCCCAAATTCATGCTCCCACATGTACACAGCACGATAGGGGTTTGGAAATGGAGTGCATTTGCTTTCAGCAGGGTATCTTCGACTAGCAGAACTGAAGGTGTTTCAACACAGCTCAGTTGAAGGCAGTCAAAGCAAATAAAGAGTGGTGGCTGTGTGCTAGGCTCAGGCACTTCAGGAGATAGCAAAGAAGGCATTTGTTTAGGGAATATTATTGCTGAAATGTAGGGAAGCAAGGGTGACACAGGGCTGTGGGATTTGCTGGGAGAAATCAGTGTCACGCCACAGATGCTGAGAGACAAAGATCCAGCCATAAGTGAATAAATAAAAATAAATGATGAACAACTGCTGCTTGCTGAGGATGTTAGGCACATCGCCAACACCGAGCCAGACAGCTGCCGAGGGTCACGTCCTGAGAGCACTCTGCCAGGAAGGAGATTCAGGGCAGTCAACGGGCACCCGCAGCCCTGCTCTTTCTGCTTTTTGGGTCCCCGGACACACATTGACCTTTGCAATCGCAGCCCTGGCACCCGGACTTTGCTATGCACACGTGGGGCTGCAGGATAAGCCTCTTTGCTTTCTCTCGTGGTATTTTGGGAGAGCATGCTGCTTTGATCCCATGCTTGCTCTATTGGGATTTTGTTGGCTGTTTATTACCAAGGCCATTTTCATGCAAACAGCGGTCATAGTTTGGTAGTCTACCTGCTCCTTCTGCTCATGCCTGTCTGCAGACCTAATCTGCTCGTCCTAATAGCCCCGTTGGTTGCTATAGCAATGATAAAGTGTTATGAAAAAGGCAAGATGATACTTAAAAATGTATGGCTGGTGTTACTTTTTTCTTTCTCCCTCCAGGGGAGGAGAAACCCAATAATGGGGATTTGTTTGGTGTATTATTGTTTTATCTAAAGCTTTAACTGTAGGTTCTTTGGAGCCTGAATGCAGTCCTCTCTCAGCATCCTTTGAGGCTGGGAATGTTGCAGCTCTAAAGCAGTTAGGGAGAAACAAGACCCCAAATTAATGAATACAAGGTACATATCATTTTGTTTTTAAGATGTCAAAGGTTACATTTACTGTGACCTGCAGAGAGTGTGAAGTTTGCTGTGGCCAGCCCACCGTGACGGGAACATGCTGCAGAGTGCTTAGGGCCCAGTTGGGTTTGTGAAAGTATTGAAAGGTAGCTGAGCATGTTAGCAATGGGTTTGGTTTGGATTTGCATCAGGAAAATTACTCAGCACTGCCATCAGAAGAGAAATTTTGATCAGTAAATTAAAAAATCTTAACACCCTCAGCAATCAAGGGAGAGGGAGGCAAAAGATGCAGTATTTTCGCTTAGTAGCTGCATACAGGAATGGGTGGCTGTTTTGATGCACAAAGCCCCTTCTTTTACACACCCAAGAGAGCAAAAATTACTTATTCTGTATTTTCAAGTTTTTGCCAAGTTTATAGTCAGAATCATGTATCTGCATAAGTTGCCAGAAACTATCTAGTTTGTAACAGCCTGAAAGAGCCAGGCTTCCTTCAGAGCCCACCACCCCGGCCAATGTAGGTGAGCAAAGTGTTAAGTGCTGACACAGATTGGTCCCTTCTCCTCTCTTGTCATGCGCAAGAGAATCCCCAGTGGGAAACAGCTTGACCTGCCCAGCCCTGGCAGGATCAGCTTGTTCCCACCTACTAGGGATTGCTAGATGAGATCAGATGGGGATGTATCAAGTGAGATGCTCTTTCTGGCAGTTGCCATTTAAAGACGCCTCAAGATAAAGCATTCAAAAGTACATGGTAGGTGTATTCTTCTCTGTATCAAATCTCATAGGGACCAAGTTGGAGATTGGGTTAAATCTTAAATGGGATGATTACATCACTTCTGAATTTATGGCTGGCATTAACTCTGGACATTCCCATTACCTGTATAAAAGTGAGTCCCTTTTTGAATCTTTTATGGCCCCGCTTGATTAAAAGTGGGATGAAAGCAGAAACAATTTTAAAGGACTTAGTACTTACGCTGGTATAAAACTAGTACAAGCAGGGAAGTGGTTCATACAGTCCCTCATCCCAGATGTACATGAGATTGATGGAAAATACATTACCAGAAAGATCAAATTAACTCATTTACCTGTTAGTTACATTCAAGGTTGCTTAGTTAAGCGTTCATATAATGTTTTCTTACAGGAGACAGCTTTGTTTCCTTATTTCCAAACACAGCAGCTCATCTTGCTTTCCATCAGCATAGCCAAAAATATCAGGTGAGAGAAAACAAGTCTTTTTTTTTCCAGCTGCATGTGTCGAGGAGCCTCCCTGGCATGTAGCACCCATACAGCGCCGCCTTCTACTTTGTCCTGTGCTCAAAAGACCGATTAAGTGATCTGCTAACGCCATATGCCTGGGGCTGGGAAGGGCTGGGGAAGGATGAGGGAGAGGCAGGAGAGCAGTCTGCTCTCTCTTCTACCTGCACAGACACAGAGAAACACTGTCCTGGGAAAATGGAGCCAGGCCAGTATACAAGCACCACAGGAGGCAGTTCTGGAGGCCTCCACCTAGCCTTACGTTTGGCCATTTTTTTGCTTTTTTTTTAAATAATTAGTAGGTGTGAGCTTTCAGAGAGCTTGCTGCTAAGGGCCAGTCAGAGGCTCTTGGGGCTTATATATCCTCAGCAACCCCATCCAAAAAAAAAAAAAGAAAGAAAAGAAAAATCAGGTAGAGTTGCAGAGAAGAGATTGTACCCAGCACCCCACATGCCTCACAAAGACTGCCTCCGCCATGCCGTGGGGCCACCTCCACCCCTAAAAGAGGCAAATGGGGTCTCCATGCCCAAGCCATTGACAAAGGCATCCCTGCCAGGGTTGCTGGGTTTGGGGATTGGCTTTTTGGTCACTTGTTTGGGTTGGGTCTATCAGGTGTTGGTGACAGCCAGGTAACCTGAGCCCTCTGACAGCCTTCTCCTGGCTAGCTCTAGATGCCCCACCAAAGACTTACTTTCTTGGTGGAAAGGTTTTGTCTTAACAGTGTAGTCCTGGACTAACCATGGTGCGTCCTTGAGTATTTCTGCTCTAGGTCTCTACCAATGACAGTGGGAATGGCCCTGGGGGCAAGTTTTTGAGTCGGTCATCTCTTTGGATCCCAGAGGAGATTCAGAGCAAGGGCTTAATGGGTCCTGTAGGTCAGCTAAAAGGTGGAGAGGAAGGCTTTGCTTCATGGGTTGATGCTTGTGATAGGAATCAAGGTAGGTCTTGGCAGCCACCTGCCAAGCCATGATGATCCTGAAAAGCACAGGTCCAGAGGCTGCAACTCCAAGGGATTAACCAAAGCGGGAGGACAACTGCTGGCTGAGTGCTTGCAAACGACAGCAAAGAGGTCCGGGAGTGGGGCAAACAGAGAGCCTTGAAACCTGCGTCTCCGTGGCTGCTCTCGCAGAAATGCCTGATGGAGCTGTGGTGCTCTCGCCTTGAAGGGTGGATTTGGGTGGTTGTGGATGTGCTTGACGGTGGTACCAGAGCTGTAGCTGAAGTGAAACTCGCCCTCTTAGACAGGAGAAACAGCTGCTTTCTGATAAGTGCCAAGAGCCTTCAGAAAGGCTGCATTCTCCATCCTTTCTTTTTAATTCTGCTATTTTGATTTTAGATGTGTTGTGAAGGACCGGTAAAAGCAATCCTAGCCCATAGTGGGAGTTGAATGTGCTGTTTTCTGTTAGTCATTATATATTTCTTTTTATTCATCTGGCACTTTCTGGAGAGTTTTTCCCCTCACATTCTGTAGGCTGCCATCTTCCTTTCTTTCTTTGTAGCAAGCATGTGGGCATAGCCTTGCTTACACTCCGAGCAACTGGGGAACCACCATAAATGTAGCTTATCTGCTTTCTGATACATTTTCTTTTGCATTGGTTTGAATTTGTGCATCGTCAGTAACATCTGTTCTGCTTTAGTGGCATACAGTTTTCCGAGTCTAATTAGCTGGCTGCTTGTAATCAGGACTATTTCAACTGTTGTCATTCTGAATGTTCTTTTTCCCTTTTTTTTAATACCACATTTGCCTGATTGACCTTTTTTGTTTTTTTTTTTTTCTCTGTCTTTCTATCGGGCTGCTCCAGGAGCCATGGCTAATCATCTTATAACCAATGCTCTGCTTCGTCCTCATGGCACTAACAACCCTTATAATACATTGCTCGGGGAATCGGCGGTCTATAACAACCCTTCTGTCAGCATGTACAACGCACAAGGTGTGCTGGAGTTTCTCTCTAATTTTTCTAGTGAGAATTCCATTTTCTGTGGCTTACTTTGGCCCATTTCTTTCTTTTTTTCCTTCCTTTTTTTTTTCTCCACACGCACACACACTTTGTTTTTTTGGAACTGGGTACAAAAAAAAAGATCCCCTTCCTTTCATTTCAGTGCATCTTTCCATTTTCCAGAGGCTTTTTTTCCATGAGCAATCAAATTCACTTTGAGAGACCCTCGTCAGTTCTACTCAAAACATTCATAGTGATTTTGATTTTGATTTTCTTTTCAATCCCCTCACTTTTGTATTGTTTTGGTCTTGTGTGTGTATTTTGTCAGTCGTATCCATTCCTTTCTTATGTTGTCAGCACATTTCCTTGTTAAACCATTCATTTCAGAAACAGGAACACCTTTGAAGGTAAGTGAAGCTAAAATGGCCTTTGCCACCAAACCTGCTCGTGTTTCAAATGGCGTAGAGAAATGTGGTCAGCAGTGCACTGGCTTAGTCAGGAAAAAAAATGCAAAATAAAGGAAAACTGCCCTTGATCTCTAAGAAAAATGACAGCTGAAGTGAGGAGCATAGGTCAGCTCCAAAGCACAGAGCTTAGATATTGTAAGAAATGTTTTGCCGTTTGCATTAATACATTTTATATGTGCTATTAGAAAGAAAAAAAAAAAAAGACTAGAAAAAGGTATAGGGAAACTAGAAGCTCTTGCATATTCTCCTTTTGGCAATGAAAATAAACAGGTAGAGTCAGTTGTACCTAACGGAGGTTTCCGCTGTAGAAATCACTCTCTTGTCACCTATGTGTTTGTCTCTGCTCCGGCTGTGGGAAGGGACCGTGTTTGTAAGCTGATGTCCTGATGCTTCCATTGAGGGAGAGGCAGTTGCGTTTAAGCAGGACCTGAGGAGGAGCTGGGGAGTGTGGAGCTCTGCCAGCTCCTGTCTGTTAGTGGCTCCATGCTGCTCTGCCACTTCCATGGGATTTTTTTTTTTTTTTTGGCTTGCTTGCAAGGTGGCTGAATCATTACAGAGTAACACTATATTCAAGCGCAAGTATGTCAGCACTCTGTCAGCTCTCCTCTCCCAGTGAAGACATCCATTTCCAGTAAAGGATCTCTAATGAAGGGAAAATAATGATGGTTGTAATGCAAGCAGGAAAACCCCCTTTGTACTGTATGGCAGCGTATTGTTTAAAATAGAAATAGATATTGAACTGTATCGCTAGGGTATTTTCATTCAAAGCACAAGGAAAGCACACGTGTTTGACATTTTTGCTGTTCATCAATTTTGTAAACTATGCTAACTTTGTGCAATAAATTTGCTTCCATGAACGCTTTTTAAAAAAGGGCTGCTGTTAAACATGAAATGCTCTGAATTTTAAGAACTTCAGTGTACCACAAATGTTGAAATAAGCTTTGATGTTCTGTATAGTTTCTTGCACAATAACATTGAGGTTTGGGGGACTTCTAAATCAAGTGGCAGCAGGTAATGCTGGGTCAGCATTTGGCTTAAGAGAAATCTTGATGTTCAGGTCTGGGTGCCTCCAGTGAACCCATGTGATTTGGGCAGAAACGTGACAAAAAGGTTTTACGTGCATTTTAATAATCTTGTGTTCTTCTAATTTTTAAGACTAGATTCTGATACAGTTACCTGAGCTAACACCATTTTATTCCACAAAAATAGTGTAATTGATTTGCAAGCGCTATTCAGTTCAACACAGCCAGATGGATAACAGAGAAACCTACCCAGGCTTCATCTGTGGGAGATGAAGGAAGAGAGTGGGACCAGTACTGATCCCGTTTAAGCCCCTGGAGCTTTGCCATTGACTTCAGAGGGAGCAGAACCCAACCCATTCTTTTCAGGAGGCTGCAACTTAATTAATGACCGTAGAACTGATATAGCTATTGCTTTTCAAACAGATTACCATCCCTGGACAAGTTCAAACTGTGAATATTAGGAGATCCCACAGCAGAAATGAAGGTTAGCAAAACCAACCAGGCCTCAGCAGTTCTTTGGGATTTCAGGATGCTGTACCAGCAGGCACACGAAAGCAACGATAGTGCATTGTAAAAGTAGATGCTGTCACCATCTCTGGGTGTGCCTTGGCTGGGATCAGCATGCGGTGAGGGCATTGCTAGCTAACATCCAACTAACTCATTCCACATCACTAAGGCTACGATTTTTTTGCACCTTCATCTATCACTTCTGGTGCTGGCCATTGACAGGGACAGGACGCTATAAGAAACCTGGGGCCTGATCCGTTCCACGCCTTCCTTTCCCCCTCCCCAGTTACCTGTTTTAAAATACACTCTCTGCTCAAGCCGAAGCTGCCCCATCTGCGGTAGAGACTCATGAAGGGCTGGGAGCCCTAAAAAAAACCCTTGGAAAGAGGTGGGGAATCAGACTGTGAACAGCCAAAGTCCCATTTCCCAGTGGTGAAAGCAATTCCTTTATGGGACACAGAGCATAGAGGAAGGAAGAAATGGTAGGTGAGGGGTCTGGCACTCCGCAGCACGTGCTGAGCACTCACCACCATTGGCAGCTGACGGACATACCCTGTCTCGGTCTCTCGGACGCAGGAGTTTCTCAAAATGGCCTATCTGCTTTCATGAGAATTAATTTTAAGAGAAGGCGGCAATCCTGTTAATGAGCTCTGGTTAAACCCCAGCGTGCCACAGACCGTTGCAAAGTGGGAGGCTGAGAGTTATCACTGGCTCTTCATTTTCATCTCTGGCTCTTCTTGTTTTAACCCTTTCTTCTCAATAGCTTCATTTAGCGATGCCATTATTCAAACTACCGT
The DNA here is from genome assembly GCF_030463565.1 of Pelecanus crispus. NCBI lineage: Eukaryota > Metazoa > Chordata > Aves > Pelecaniformes > Pelecanidae > Pelecanus > Pelecanus crispus. The sequence goes on from NC_134646.1 coordinate 24,711,159, forward strand.
TCCCCTTACATTTTTTTGCAAAGTCCATGTAGTTTGCCATGTGTTCGGTTAAAAAAAGAGCAGACTTACCAAAGTTTGTAAAATGCCAGCAGCCCCGTGATGAGCAAAGTCATACTCTTACAAAGCACTGTTGCAAAGGATGGACGGCAAAACATTTTTAGCAAGGAAATGGATTTCGGTTTCAACTGCCAGGGGTTATTATAACTAACAGTAAGTAAAGCCATTCATTTTAGGACTTTGGAAGTGACATTGACAGTGCCTGTCTTTTCAAGCATGACCGTTACCAGCTTTAGACTTTTCTTAAATTTCCAGGCATTACTTCTTGATTTGTGTTGCACGCTGAACGTTTTATAGTGGCATTGGAAAACGTTTTAAATGTGATTTTTTTTAATAAATGTAGTCTATTTTAAATAATGTAGTCTATTGAATATTGCGCGTAAAATAATTTTTCTGTCTAAAATGTCAATATCTTTAACCTGAAATAAACCATGTAACAAATTCATGTATTCTGGGCAGTGGAAATTATTTCTGTTAACTCTCTTTTCTGCATATCATCAATTTGCTTTTTACTCATGTTTCTCCTACTGTCGCTGTAAGCTTACTTGTTGTTTTTTCTTTCCTTTTCTTCATGCTGTCGTTTAGAGCCCTACAGAGAGACAAGTATGGGAGTAAAGCTAAACATTGCATATCAAATGTAATTTTTTTTAGTTCACTTTTATTGCATCACATATAGATGATGTAGTTAATAAAGGAAATTCATCTCACAGTTTTGAAATCAAAAGAATATGAATATACATATGTATATATACGTGTATGCGTGTGTACGTATGTCTGTGTGTATATATATATGTATGTGTACATATATATATAGATGAGATTAGATGATGTTTTCTTCGTTTATTTCTCATTTTTGTGGTATTGTTTACCCAGCATAGTTTCTCATATAACTGTGCATATAATTTTTTTAAACTTCATGTTTTTATTTGCAAGGTCATGGCATTTTTGTACAGCGTGTTTCATTGCAGACCCCACTCTGTTCTCACCTGCAATGCCTCCATTTTATTTCCCCACCAAACCCCAGCTCTATGCATTGGCAGCAGAAGCGCAGTGCTCAGTGCCTCAATGCATACGTTACTCAACATGACCATCAGACAGATGCAGTTGCACCCATCACCCATTACATACAGTCCTCCCTGCAAAATGCTCACTTTTCATTTTTCCCCAAGCATTGTGACTCAGTTGGAGAGTTTCCACCATGAAAATCAACGGCTTTGCTCTATGTCTGTGATGGCTAGTTGATTTTTTGGTATAGCTCCCTTGTTTGTTGGGAAACCTGGGATACAGCAGCATCCTCTAAGCTTCAGAAACCTAAAAGGTGACTGACACATTTGGGGAATTTCACTCAAAAACAAGAAGAAAGCCTGCAGTAGTGCTTTCCAGCCCTTGACATGCAGCAACTACTCCATCGCAGATATAGACCAAATCCTGTATTTTCGGAAGGTACACGTGCCATGTACCAAGCATGGTATGAGCAACTGTTCATCTGAAATTGTCAGCTAACAGCTCCTCTAATCCACCACGGCTTGCTGGGAGTTGCTTGCCATTTTTTGGCAATGTTCGAAGCCCTTAGCTGAAAGGTCGATACATTATTTCATGCATCCTCACACCTGCACTCCTTCCAAGGAGGCCAGTAATCCCAAAAAAGAAAGCGTGGCGGCTTAACTCCTGGGCCTGATTTTCTTCTGCCTTGCCCACTCATGCTGTGTTGCTCTTAAAGCGCTTCCTTGCCATCTCCCATAGCGTGTTGGGAAAGAGCCTTACATTGACAGTGTTGAGACACCTATGGAGATGCGATAGGCAGTTAGTTGGGGGGCACTCTGAGACCCCGTTACCCCCCGCCGGTTCCCCCGACCCCACCATACCATGGCAGTGATGGTACTTGCTCTACCTTCCACTGAACCCTCTGCTTTAACTTTGCAAGTGAAATGGGAGCTATTTTTAAAGGCTTCGCAAGACCCCACAGCAGCTGCCTCCAACATCAACTGTATTAGAAAATCCCCGCCCAGCCAGTGTGGAGTAAATAATTTTGGTTGTGCCCTTGTGCGGGAGAGGTAGGGCATTTAGCTTTGTTCCAAAAAAGCCTGGGCCAGGAAGCACTTTGTGCCTCTGCCTTGCTAATCCCCAAATCCCGCCATTCAGGCCTTATGCCTTTCCCCTGGCAGCCTGCCCAGCAAAAGGGGAGAGCGGATTTATTTTTTTCCTCTAGGAAGGATACACTCCCAAACAAAGTTTGGGTAATGATTAACCTGGGCTGCGAATACTTTTCCCTCATCTGGGGGGAATTGCCTCCTTCCTCCAAAGCACCTGGAGCCAGGGCAATTGGGACCAGCCCAGGGTCACCTGTTTCTCGGCTCCCCTGGGAATATAGAGCAAAGCGCAAGAGATTTAGGAGGTACTGGCCAGGAGAGGTTATTCCTTCCCGCCGGCTATTGCCACATCAAGTCACATACTTGACGGCGCTTTCCATTTTTTCAGTGGGAAGACCTTAAGCCGGTTAGCTGGAGCTGCGCCCTCCTGTTTTGGCCGCGACGCTCTTCTCACTGCTGAGGCCCAGCAGCAGCGGCAGCCTAGGAAGGGGGTTTGAGTGTGCACATCCCGCGTGAGTGTCCTGTTTGTACAAGTCACCCTCTCTTGTGTAATGTTTTTCAGAGGGGCTTCTGAACAATGCCAGGGATACAAGTGTCACGGATACTCTACCACTGAATGGTAATCACGGCAACAGCTACAGCATCGCCAGCAGCGAATACCTCAGCAACTGCGTGCAAATCCTTGACCGCGGGTACAACCACACCGAGAACGCCCTCGAGAAAAAGATCCTGAAGGAACTCACCTCCAACTACATCCCTTCCTACCTGAACAACCACGAGCGCTCCAGTGAGCAGAGCCGCAACCTGATGAACAAACTCGTCAACAGCGTGGGCGGCGGGAGTGAGGACGACGCCATCGTGCTGGACGATGCCACCTCCTTCACCCATGAGGAGAGCCTGGGCCTGGAGCTCATCCACGAGGAGTCGGACGCCCCGCTGCTGCCCCCCCGGGTGTACTCAGCGGACAACCACCAGCCCCACCTCTATAGCCGGCGGCGCATCCCGCAAGACAACAGTGAGAGCTTTTTCCCCTTGCTGACCAACGAGCACACAGACGATCTCCAGTCACCCAACAGGGATTCTCTCTACACCAGTATGCCCACGCTGGCTGGCATGCCCATGACAGAAAGCGTCACCGCCAGCACCCAGACCGATCCCCCGCCGTCCAAAAGCGGCAGTGGCGATGCCGACGATGTTTACTACAAAAGCATGCCCAACCTCGGCTCCAGGAACCACGTCCATCAGCTACACACTTACTACCAGCTAGGTCGAGGCAGCAGCGATGGTTTTATAGTCCCCCCAAACAAAGAGGGAACCTCCCCGGACGGCAATGCAAAAGGACCCGCTCACTTGGTCACTAGTCTATAGAAGATTCAGCAAAATTTAAGCAAAGAGACAACGAAAAGCCCCTCCGTAATGCTCGGTTTACTGTTCTGAGTTAATCCAAACAGTGGTAATATTGTGTGTACTCCTAAATCTTCATGCTGTTCGAAAGGAAACTCTCAGACTTTTTTTACTGGAATTTTTAGGCCGGCCCGGAGAGGACAGTAACTGCTGCCCCCCCCCCTTCTCCCCCATCCTCCTTCCCTCCAGACAGACTTCATTATGTTAATGAAAGAGATAGATAACGGCACACTTCGTGGCCTTCTCAAGTTATGCCGTGTTTGTTTAAACAATCCTTGATGCTGTGTTGCTCTTAATACCAAGGACCTGATTTAAGAGGGGAAAAAAAAAAAACCCAACAAAAAAAGCAAAGAAAAAAAAATAAAAGGCCAAAAATGTGCATTTGAAACTAGTAGCAATGACGCATCTAGGTGGGACCGCTGCACAAAAACAAGCTAGCAAAACTCTTTCTTACCAATCCAGATCACGTCATGGGTTTTGGTCACTCACAACTTGGTTTCACTGCAGCGCCCTTTGCTGCAGGAGTAAACAAAACAAAAACAAATTTAATGAGATGGAAGGGAATCCTAGAATTCTGTGCTAAAAGCATATTTTACGTTTTGCTGTATTAACGGATGATAAAAACTAATGGCAGAAAAAGAGAAGCGAACAATTTCTATGTAATGTACAGATACTAGCATTGCACATATAGTCTGCTTTCTGTTCCTCCAGAACTTGCGTCCCTGTTAATGTAGTGGAAAAAAAGAAAAAAAACAAACTTTTTTCTGTTGTGCTGGTCTTGTAAGTTTGTCTACCAGTAGGAGCAAGGTTTTTCATAACTCCTCCTTTTTTTTTTTAAATTTTGTTTTGCCTCTTCCACTGCCCCTCCCCATCCTGGTAAAAAAAATCTCACTGGGCAAAAAAAACCAAACATCACTTTCTAAGGACCATTTTTAGTAATGCCATCACCATTTCTTTTCAGCCAAAGCAGTCTTTTTATTTCCTCGCTGTATAACTTTCTTCAGCTGGCATATTGCCGGCAGACCTTTTGGCAGACTAGAGCAGGGCAAACTTCCCCGTTGACAGTGCACAACCGATCGTGTTGATAATCCTGCAAAGCATCTTTGGCGAGCAGCCCCTCAGCCAGGTCGTAGGGTCGCATCCAGGAGCCGAGAGGTTTTTTATATAGTTGTAGCGGGGCTTCTACAGGAGACGGCCATTTCTCTGGAGAAGCAAAGGGCCTTCACAGCTCCATCTGGGCCCCGGTTTAGGCACTTGTACTGCAGTGGTTAAGAAGAAAATCGATTGACAGATAGTGAGCTAAAAAGTACTTTGCGGTGATTTAAAAAAAAAAGTCTTCTGTTCATTATTTTTCCTAACAGGAAATTTATTTATTTGTCAGGATTTTTAAGTAACATAGGCTTTCTGGAGGTAAATAGCAGCACGGAATATGAATTCTTCTTTTTTCTTTTTTTCTTTTTTTTTTTTTTTAATTTATGATCCATTTTGTACGGTCTCAACAGTTGAATGACCTCATTACTAATATTTGTTGTAAAAGTGAAGCTTGTTTGCCAACCAATAAACAACTGATCACAATTTAGAAGATACTGTATGTATGTACTGTACGATTAATCTCTTTTTTGGTTGTTGTTGTTGTTCCTCTCTCCCTTACTGTCTTCAGTATGAGTCTCCACTCCTATATGGCATGGGTGAGCAATGCCAAAGAAAGGAGGCCTAAGCTGAGCAATTTAAGCACAAAGGTTACACAGCTACGGCTGACTAGAAATATCAGGCTAGCTGTACTTGTTTAGGGGCGAGAACAATGCTGGTTGACATTTGTTGCAGGTGATTCTAGGTCTGTTTTGTGCCTACTGTATAACTAGCCAACACACGCGGATGATTCGAGTATAGTATTTCATGTGTCGTACCTTTTAATCATTGTAATGATTTTTTGTTTAATTTTTTTTTTTTTTTTAATTTTGGTTCTTCTGAGATTAAAAACTGCTGGTAGCATGTCAAAGAGTAAAACAAGTCCCCGTTAGGCCTCTTCGGTCATTGTTTGCTGTCTCTTTATTTTCTTGCTCCAGGCGTATGCAAAGCGCCATCGCCATCCTCAGCTGCATCACCCTTCCCATCCGGCCACTGCCGATGGCCAGCTGGTGCTTTGCCACTCTCCTCCAGCCTCCCCCTTCAAATCCCTTGGGGGCAATTAAGATTCATCGTCAGGATATAGAAAGCCACAAAATAGACTAGAAAGGTTGACAGCAAAATTAACCGCCTGTGGACACACTCGGTACCGATTTTTCAGTACCTGTTTTTTCACAAAGCCCTCCCATGCCTTGGCATTTGGGGTCTGGTGCTGCCTCCATCCAAGCTGCCTCCATCCAACTCCCATCAAGCTGGGTAAAAGCCAGAAGATTTGGAGCTGGCATTTGATGCTTGTGTTAGACAAGATATTGCCAGTGCTTCAGGATAAATGCAGCAGTGGAGCAGCTCCACTCCATTCCAGGGTTGTCCTCACGTGGGGCGATGCTGCTCAGTGCTGCTCAGCAGGAGCTTGTCAGAGGGGAAGAACTAGGGATTGGTGGTATTTGGTGGTATTTGTGGCCTACAAAACAGTCTGTTTTGAGTTGCTGAGTCCTTCCCACAGCCAGGCACTCAGGCCAAAACATCTCGGGGAGGAAACTTCATTTCTGACCAAGCACTGATCACAGCTCTGCCTCTTGCCAGGTCTAGGTTTCAGCAAGGGAGCATTTCCTATCAGGAGACTGGGAATCACCTGGCATCATAGCAAAATAGCCACTGGCCACAGGTGATGCTCTTGCTCTTGATGCTGCCTCCCTGTTTCATTTTATTTTCCATGCCAGCAGCGATGGAGCTGGGCAGTGTGTATGCAGGCAAAGCAAGCATTTCAGACCCACGTGGTCATACCAATCCATGTAGCAGCACAATGGAGTCAACTGAGGCTTGAAATGCTTGAAGTATCTCTTATTTTGGAGAAAGTAAAAACTCTTTTACTGTATTAGACTCCAAAAAAAAAAGTTTTCCATGGGTCTGGCAGGATTAAATTCATGTAGAGGGTGAGATACACCATAGCAAATATTGTCATGATAAAATGGGAGGCAGGTGATATACACAGCATTTACCAGCATGCCTGAAACTATGCAAGAACAAACTAGTGGTGGATTTGCTATGGGATGATTGTGTCCTACTGAAAATCTTTTACTTTCTTTACTCCAAATGATCATTCTTCCCCAGCCTTTCTGTGTGTTTCAGATTTATCAGTGGACAGGCTGGTTTTCCCCTCTTCTCTATCCCTTCTCGCTCAAGCTTCTCTCTACCAGCCTACCATGCCTATTAGTGCTTTGATTGCAAAAAACTGCTGTTTATTTTCAAGCTGATTATTTCCATCCCCAGGCTGTTCTGGCACCACAGAATTCACTGCTGGTGCTTCTTATAGCTTTGGAAACAGCTGAATCACAAAACAGAGGGGAAATAGATATTATTAATTATATTAAGCCAAAAATGGTTTAAGACTGTAATTTAGTTTGGGGGTGGGAACAGGATGGGGATTATTTTTGTCAGTTTTTTTCCCCCTTGAAAGGCTTCTGTTGTGTCAGTTGATTATGGACATGGTGAAGGTTTCTGCTTGTTGATAAGTAGCTCAGTAGATACAATTGTTATGCGACCGTCAATGTAGCGGTGTCTTCTGTGCGGACTGCAGCACATGAAACTTAAGTCAGCGTTAAGTTCTTGGTGCCTAAAATGCTCCTGGGGTAGGAGGGAGAGCTACAAAACTTCTAAGGCATTTCTTAATGCTGAGCCAAGGCAGAGATGTGAGAAAACTCACAGCTTGATGAAGAGGCAGTAGCAATTATGGTATTAAATCCATACCTATGCTTGGGGCACATAACTTTGCAAGCTGCGTTGAAGGGGATAATCAGCCCTGTACTGGAGGGATCTTCTTTTTTAGCTTTGTTTTTTAAAAAAAAAAACCTCAGATTTGCCTTATTAGTAGAAGATTAAACCTTCATCACTCAACTGCAATTAAGTGTTCCACTTTCAATGAAAACCAAACAGAACAGAGGCAAATTGGCAGTGCTTGGTCTGACGAAAACATCACCCTGATACATAGATCTCCCCCTTTCTGAAACATGGGACCACCTTTGGGAGGCACAGGTTGCCAGGCATGTTTGTAGTGAGGATTGTCAATGTCAATCCCTTGCTTGAGGTGCCCTTTCAGAAAGCCTTGCTTGCAGGCAGGAAGAGAGGGATGGAGAAGTGCGAGGCTCCATGCCTTGCATTTTCCTGGAAATCATCTTCGGATGCTTTGCAAGTTGTGAATCCCTTTTTTTCCCTCGCTCCTAATTTGCACAGGACTGGGTTATTTTTCCTGTGTAATCCCATTGCAGACTGCCCCGTAACAAGCTGATGCACCAGGTTACTGAGCAATCGTTTTCTACTGCTTAAGGACACTTTGGCTCCAACAGGCAATGTGTGCCCATTTTCTGCAAGAGCCATAAGAGACTGTAAAGGTCTCCCCATAACATGTGAAGGAGAGACACAAGGGGAAAGACGTGCCAAGAAAGACTATGTAGGCTGGAGGGTTGCTGGGGATGGCGGGTATTCGTCACAACTTTGGAGGAACTGTGTAGGCAATATTACTTATCATGGTGCTGCTCCTTTCCACCTGTTGATTGCATTTAATTCTATGAAATCTGTGGTTGTTAACCGTTCTTTTTACTTCCTCCCTGCCCCCAGGTAATGAGCAGTGAGATGCTTCAGAGGGCTGGGGGAAACGGTGGTGGCAGTGGGAGGCGCTGAGCTCCAGGGGGTCCTTGCGTGTCTCTGTATGTGTCCCTATTGCCTGCATCCCCCTTCCCTCTTCTCTGGCCAGCTGGCCTCTCTCTCACACCCCCCCATATGCTCTTGATCTTGCTAGTTTATGAAGAATATAATACCCCGCAGACTTGCCTAGACAACAGGGATAAAAAGAGCTCATCTTATTAAAAAGCTGTCTCAGGAAAGCCTAAGAGCACTGGCTTGGTCGTCTGTCACACCCTGATCTCCTCTTTACATTTAGAGAGAAAAGTACCTTATTTTTAGCTACCTGCTGCATTCAGTTAGACTCTATGCAAATTTTATTTAATGAATATTTTAGCGTTTAAATAGTCTGTGCTCATGAACATTATATAAATGTCATGTCATTGCAGGCTCTCCGGTAACACCATGGAGAACATCCTGCAGCGTAAATCTGAAACCAGATAAAATCAGTGATTAATGCTCCCAGGGAAGGCAGCGGTGGTCGCAGTAGTGGTGGCCATCCTCAGCAGGGACATTAAGCAGTGCGGCCGGGGGAGAGCACCTAAAGGGGTACCCTTGGGAAGGCAGCAGCACCCCCAGCTCTGCACTGAGAGTCATTTCATCCAGCGCAGGAAGCTGGTGCAGGGCCAGTTTTGCTCTTCCAAGAGATGCATGGATCATAGACCACATTATATGTCATCCCAGTTCAGGAGGGATGGTTAATCCTGAAATACTGAGACTAGGCAGGATAGCTTGGAAATCTTCCTTTTTCATATCAGAATAGCTTTTTACAGGTGCTTACTGTTTATTGTATTTGGTACTCCAGACAGATAGATGGTGGTAGTCTTCTCCCACAAAATGCCAAAAACAACAAAAAAATCACCCTAACTATTTGCTGTCTTCTTATTTCTTCATCCTCCACATATTTTCTTTTCTTTTATTTCTACTCCTTAAATATGCTGTACACATGTAAAAACCCAAGCTAAAAGCAGTTATGTGCTGGAAGCAAATGCTTGATATTTTGACAGTGTTGATTAAAACCCCAAACAATAATTTAAAAGGGACAAACATAGCTGCTGCACAACCTCCTCAACTGGTGTGCATGGGAATACTTGTACGGTGACCCAGTATCTCCGACTGCCACTTATAATCGACTGTGTCTTATATTACAACTTTGGAAAGGTTATTTCCAGCAGCAGGACGCTCAATGGGTAAATTATGGCTATAATAAAACTGTTTTCAGCCTGGCTTCTCCCACTTCTCTCTGAGGCATCTCAGGCAGAGTTTAATTCGGGTCCCCATGGCAGGAAAGCTCAATGCAGGCATGAGCCCTGCAGCCTTTGTGTCCCACCAGCACTGATAAATGTTTTTCAGAGGTGAATGTCAAAAACCAATTGGTCCATGAACCAGGTGGAGGATTTCTGGCTATTCCACTCGGGAAGCAGCAGCACCTCACCCCAGGCATCTCTTAGTACTTGGTTGCACAAAAGCTGCAAGGTGGGGTGGGAAAATGGACTTTGGGGGAAATTAAAAAAAAAGCCCCTAATTTCTGGCAAGGCTTCATCCTTTGGCTGAAATGTGCCAAAAGGAGTTTCTCAGGCACTTTCCATAGGCAGCCGGAAAGAAGTGTGGGGTCATGCAGGATTAGCCCGCGTGCGACGGGAGGGCAATTTGAGGCAGGCTGAAGCCTTGTTGCGGCTGTTGGGTGACTTCTCTGGCCAGCCCCTGGTTTCCTCACCTTAAAAAAAAAAAGAAAAAAGGTTTCATGGTTTACTGCCAAGGACCTCAGCAGCCCTTTTTTTGAGAGGGTCCCTCCCTGATGAGTTGCTTTCAGTGCAAGTGCCTCGTCTCTGCCTTTTGGTCATCTCTGCCTCACCCTCCTCCTTGCTCGCGTTGCTACTATCCGTACATATGGATAAAAGGCCTCATTGCTTAAGCTGCTGTTGATATCAGCCAGAAAGAGTGCTTCATATTAAATAGGTGGGATCTTTGATTTTTTTTATTTTCCTGAGATACACTGTGCACCCCAGCATTTTTAGCTGAAAGCAGTTTTTGCTGCAATGCAAAGCAGCCCACTGAGCTAGCAGCAGTGGAAATAAAAGGAGAAAATGCATCGCACTGCTTGGGAAAAAAAAAGAGTTGAGCAACAAAGAAAGGATGCAAGTCCCTTCTCCTCTAAACAACCCCAAAAGAACAGCCAAAATAGCCAAGCTGGGAGATGCCTGAAAAGTTGCCAGATCTGCCCCTCACACTTTCCCTGTGGTATTTTCTACACTGCCATCCAGAGCCACACAGATTTGCTGGCCCTTGGGTGGGTGGGAGATGGGATGAAATGATTTATGCTTAGAAAATGGCTCCAGGACAACTCTTAATTCTTCTTGAATGTATCTAGCCTATCTTAACCTCTAGCTGAAACCCTGTATGCGTTCACCCCAAATTGCACGTAGCTGCCTCTTCCCAACCCGAACGTGTAAAAGGAGGCGTTTTCTTCCCTGGGGCTGCAATGATTATAGAGGCAGCTGTAAAGCAGAGCACTCAGGATGTGAAGTGCCCTTCAGATAATGTCTGATAGCAAAACAAATCTGTTTACTCTGCAGTCATTTATACTGACTATTTATTACTAAGGGCAGAGGGGGGAAGACCACAAAAAATGCAGTTTGCTGAGACAAGCCCTGTTGGGCTGGTACAAGCTGGTGGTTGCAGCTTGGCTCTGGGCTCTCGTTGCTTGAGCTGGGCTAAACCCAGAGGAGCAGAGGCACCTCAGCATTGCCCTTCATTTGGAGAGAGGTGGGCAGCAGTGGCCAGTGCTGCTGGTCCTCACACCGTTTAACAAGTAACTGGCTCATGTGGGGACAAAGCCAGGCAAATCTTGTACCGCCAGCTTCAGCAAAAAGGGTGGGAGGAGGTTCATGATGGGATGCTGGCCCATAAATACATTCATCTGCTCTGAGCAAGCCTTCCCTTTAGAGGCAAGCCCAAGCATCCCATGCTTTGTTTCAGGGTGGAAATGGTCTTAAAAATAGCTGGGGGCTGCTGCACGGTTCTGCTTTGGGGTTTTACCTGCTCTCCCCTTGTTTTCCACAGAAAGCGGAAGGACGCCCAAGCAGGAGCCAGTCTTCAGGCGAGTCACCATGGAAGACAGTGTCATCTAGTGCCCAGGGCACCCAATGAGCCTGCCCCAGCGAGCCCATGCCGGTGCACTGCCTCAGCTCCTCTGTGCCTCGGTTTACCCATCCCTTACTTGGGATCGCACAACGGGAGAGGCTGGAGAAACTAGCCACAATGAAAACCCTCAGCAAACCCTCGTGCCCCTAAGGAGAAAACAGTCCGGCTGAGATTTCCACTGGCCTGCGCATGCAGCGCCCTGGGAAGTGCCCTCGCCTCTTGGTCGGTCGCTGTTTTTTTAAGATGAGCAGAACAGGCGAAAAATGTCTTTTGTAGTAAGAAATTACTTTTGTCTGCTCCAAACGTTGGCTTTGCAACTTGAAAACACTTAAAGATGGCTGAGAGTGCTCAGCCCCCCGTCCTGAGCCCCTCTCCATGCTCGCAAGCTGGGCTGTATAAAGGCGAACCCACTGGATCTAGGTCCCTGTTGTAAATACAGACCTCACTGTGTGGAGAGGTAATGAGGGAAGGAAAAAAGGGACAAAGAAATAGTCCTTAAGCCAGAAGAAGCTGAACTTGCTGGCAGAGTACTGTTGAGCGAAGCTGTAGCTTGTAAATAGGGACCAGTGCACGCGTCCAGCAGCGGCTCCACTTGGCAAAAACTTCTTGGGGGAGGAAGCTGCTCGTATTTTATTGTCTTGTGTAAATAGAGATATTTTTTGGAAAAAATGAGCCTTAGTATCTTGAAGATAGCGTTTCTCAATCAGCTCAGCTGGGGATGGATATATGGGAAACCATGGCGTCTGCCCGGTGGAGGCTGGCATGGGGCCTCACAGCTGAGCTGTGCTGCCGCAGCAGGCACAGGAGGCATCTGAAAGACGACAGATGCGTCCGGCAGAGGACTCAGCAGACATTTCTCCTTCATTCATGTAAACAGGGTGGACGTGCTGGGTACATTGTCTCCACTGGTGTAAATATTCAGCTATGGTCCACAGAGGACTTGGGCTGCTCTGTGCAGGGGGGGAGGGGGAGGATGGGCAGAAATCACCAGAGGGATGCAAACCCCATTGATATGGTTCCCCTGAGGCTTTTAGCATTCATTTTAAAAAAAAAAAAAAAAAAGGAAAAAAAAGAAAAGAAACCCTGAAGACTTGTTAATGGTGTTGGGCCAACTGTTTGGCTGGGTAAATGGAGGCATGCATAGACATCTGTGTTCATGTCAGCTGGTGCCTGTATGTGCAGTTCTCCTCAGTGTGTGTGCAAATGCGTGTGCAAGACTGTGCCCTGCCTGGGTGGCTGCCAGCCAGCGCAGGTCCCCATGTCTGTGTAGCTGCGTCCGTGAGAGAAGAAGAGAGGATATGGATGTGTATGTTGTACTCACCTTTATACACTTAAATGCATTTGAGAAGTCCTAAGTAATGCTGCCAGGTCCAGCTTTATTAGCATGAGCACAGAGTACTGTCCGCATCTCTCCGGGGAACAAGGCACGTCAGGTCAGGGGGGCGGTGTTAGCTGAGTGAAAGCTGATAAATCACTGCTCCACATTGAGCCGTCATCTGCTGTCACCTGCCACTACACAAGAGCCGCCATCTGCAAACGCTTCCAGCAGAGCAGGGCTGTGCTCAGGCATGGGTGTTTGCAGGTTGCAGGCTGCTGCAGGATGGTACCTGATGGAAGCAGGAGAGGAGCTTTGGGATTTCCCCTTCATCCTTCACAACTCAAAGCTTACTTATGTCATATTTACTCTGAGTCCTACTGTGTGGATTCATGCAGCGGAGGGAAATTAGAAAAAAGATTGGAATTAGAAATTGAAATTAGAAAAAAACAAACTTAAGAAAAAACAAGCTATTTTTCAAAATTACCCAGAATAACTTTCTCTAGACATAAAAGTCTCTCTTCAGCCTGGCATTTTGCAAGGAAGCAGTGCCAAGGTGGAAATGTCCCCTCCCCATTAAAAAGCCAGGCAGTGTAAACCAACTATTGCACACATGTAGCATACTGTTGGGAGCAAAGCCCCTATACCTTTGCAAAGAAAAGCCAGTGGGTGATCAACAGAAATTGGAAGCTGCCTCAAAGCACCAAGGGGTTTGGGCATCTGGAGTGGTAATTCACCTGCAGTGATTCAAGGTGAGATGCAGGAATGGTCTTTTCCTCTTGGGTAATTGAACACCTCCTTTGTCATCCAGATCTGTGGGGCTGCTGTTACCATCAACACTTAACAACTGCCAGTGCTGAGTGATTTATTTATTTGTCAAACCATAATTTTTTTTATCAAACGAGCACACAGGAGACACCGTGCTTTTGTCTGCCACATGGGGACACCTCTTCCTTTGCCCACTTCTCCAGCCTTGTGTACCCAGGCAAGGTGGCCATCATCTTGGGGAGACTCGGGTTTCCTCCCCAGTGAAGGCTGTCAGCCTTTTTTCTCAGGGAGGAAAATAATAAAAAATATGAACAACCCACTCTGTCTTTGTGCCAGAAATGTTCTGAAAATCGGACAGTATATTAAGCAAAATAAATACCTCCAAAAAGTTTGAAAGCTCATGATCCTTCACAGTCACGACAAGACCATCTTTATGGTTTCCAGAGCCCTGAAGGGCAATGCTAAATCCTGAGCCTGGGGCTGCCTGACCCTGTGGTGGTCTGGGGTGCTGCATAGGATGAAAGGGGGACTGTGATTGCAGAAAAGCAGAAATTCCCTGTTTTTTCACTAGATACCAGGAAAGCAGAAATCTCCTGTGTTGGGTCAGGTGGGTTTTTTTCATCAGAGCCCTCACTATTAGTTTCTCTCCCCGGACCATCGCATCATTCCGCACCTTAAACCTTTGCTATTATGTCTAGAAGAGTTATTCTTGGAGGCATTTACAACAACCTTCAATGCCTCTCTCTCTCTCTCCAGCCCCAAAGAGGCTGACACCTGGTAACTAATGGTGACGGTTGTAAAGATGAGCCAGAGCAACCCCAAGTCCTAATAAAAATGATGAATCCCGTCCGCTGCCTCCGTATCGATGGCGCACAGGTTATGCACGGAAGCGAGCCGACAAGGAGGGGGAGGCAGATACTCACTGAAGAGCGAGTCCAGGAGGTGCCACTACCAAACCTACCCAGCTGCTGGGTTGCCTGGGGCAGAGTTTTGATTTAATCCACCCCCGAGTCAACAGTGATTGACGTTTCACCTGCTTTCCATATCTTAACTAGAATTCCTTACTCCTCAGGCATGGAATGAATCTTAATACATTGTAATTACTGTACTCCTGGTGATGAACTGGTATGAAAAGCTATCACAGAGAGCATTAATAAAATGTACATTATGAAAAAGAACTTGGCATTGTCTGAAATTAATAATGCACCAGATTTTTCTCATCCACGCCTGCTCATTATAGGCCTGCCACTGAGTTTTCTATTAAAATCACTTATTCAAACTACTTGTATAGCTGCGTTGGGCATGAAGTTATGTGCTGTAGGTTTGCATCCCAGTTAGATGTACTGCATGAGGACTTATTAATCTGTTTCGTCTTTCAGGCATTGATTTTAGTGATATTTATATAACCCTGGTATGACTTAAATGAACTGATTGATTCATGCGTATGGATTAGTTTGCCTAAGACTTTGAGGCTAGGTAGCTTTATCATGCACTGTTACACCAGAATTCATCACTGTATTATTTACGAGAGACTGAACTGGCTGCATCTCAATAACTGAAGAGATCTTCACTGTTTTATTTATGTATAAATGTTTACTTAATCAGCCACCAATTTTGTTTAGCAGAATTTGTTAGCAAACGGAAATTGTAAATGATAACGTGGTTTCTATTTTAAAATTTATAGGCTTTCATCTATAGAAAAATCCAAGATTTCCAAAGTGTCTTTGTCTATTGGCAATCAACAAGCTCTCTTGTATATGCTTTCTGGTAATTGCAATTAGCTGCTGCAATATTTCACATAAAAAAATAATACAACCCTAATACAGGAGATCTGAGTGGTAGTGTGTTGAAGTCAACATAAATATCTCGATACTTAGAAACATTGCTGCAAGTTTAACAAAGCAACAAGGAGCCACTGGCCAGCACAAAGGCAGGAGCACCATGGCTTGAGATGCAGCGGGTGTCATCATGCACCAGCTGCAGCTTTGCACTGGATTGAGGGGCAGGAGGATGCCACCAGCCGATGCCTAGGGACCAAGTAATGCCAATCTGCAAGGCCTGGGGCCCATGGACAGGACTTCTCTTATAGGACTGCTGCCTTCTCTTATAAGAAAATCCCAATTCCAGATAAAATGAAGTGAAGCTGTATCTCAATAGCATGGGCTGTATCCCCTGCAACAGCTTGAGGAAAACCTGGTCAAAGGGGACGAGGAAAACATCTGCTCACCATGCATCACAGATGGGAAAGGAGCCTGGCTACAATGTGAGTTTGAGGGAATAACACTCCAAGGACGCTTATTCCCAGGCTCTCAATTGATGGCACGGGTTTGCTTTGGACCATGCTGCTTCTCCTGGGGACCAAGCAATAAAGACACTAAAAGGATTTATTAAATGAGAGAGGAGACTTTCCTGTTAGGAGCCATTTAGAAATATTTTTAGTGCGGAGGCACATAAGAAGTGACATGTTAGAGGCATATAAAATAATAAGTAGTGTCCAGAGAAGGTGAATTGAGTGCTGCAGTTCACTGTAGGTAATACAGCAATATGCAAGGAAACAAAAGAGATGAAGTCTTAAATGTAGTTAAAGGCAATGCTTCATTACGCAGCATGGGATTAACCCACAGACTCACTGACCCAATGCCAGTAAGATGATGTACAATGAGCTTCAGTAAAATATACCTTTTCACAGTTTAAAGAAAGAAAAAAAAGGTTAAAAAAAAAAAAAAAAAGCCTGGCATATACAGGCTCTTGTTGCAGGGTCAGAAGTAATTGCTAGCTCGTTGAGGAACCGAAGAAACACCCCTGCGAAGTCTTCAGCCATACTCCACGCTATTGTGATTTTTTTTAACCTTCTTTTTTTTTTTTTTTTTTTTAGGTAAAAAATTACAATCGTATTAGGTATGCCTGGGAAATTGCTTACCAGCTGCACTGCTAAAAGGGGCCTAAACCTTGAGTGTCAGCACCCTGGGCTATAGCTTCAAGAGCATGGGCTCACAAGAGGGGGATGCTGAGGGGTACATGTGCCTCATGACCATTGAACCTATCACTGCAGAGCTGTTAAGAGTTAGCTCACGGTATGTGCATAACATTCCTGATGCTTTATTTCCATGGCCAGTGCATGGCTTGTAAGAGCAAACCCCACATCTCTTCCATGAGCAAACCAAGAAGGGCCACCACCATTCTGCCTTGAATACACTTTGCGCTCCAGCTAGTTAATATTTAAAACCAAGCACATCCCCCATACTGCAAATTCACACATCAAAGTAAGGGGATTTAGGGGTTGCGGTTTGGTGTTTTGTTATGTTTTTTTTTTAAATATGAAACTTCTTAGGTAGGTGTGTAGGACCAAATGATACTGTCTTGGTCCATGATGTGGAAATGTGGTGGGGGCAGCTGAGCCTCAGCAACCTCATTTCACCTAGGACTAGTGCTCACCCTTTCTTGGGGCACAGACCTATGTTATTAGTCACTTTTGTTGGACAGCTTGTGATTGTGATCTAATGCAAGGGGCCCTAAATGGGGTTTTGTGGGTTTGGTTTTAGTTTTTTACACACAGTAACATGAAATTAATCAAAAACATCAGTACAAGCTAAAAAATCAGTGATGTTTCATGAGCTATTTATATAAGGGGCAGCTCATATATGCACAAATTTTGTGGCTTTCAGGCTTTAGGACAGATGTCAAAACCCGCCATCCTCAAGTATGCCATGGGCTGATTGTGACCTGAGGCCACGGTGATGTACCAAACCATAGTTCTGGAGCTGAGAGGCTTTAACCCCTCTGAGCGGAGCTATAGCTGTTGGGTTAGACATGCCTTTGAGATGCTCACAACTGTGCTCCCACCATTTCTTCTCATCTAGATTCTGTCTCTTAACTGTAACTTCCATAATCTCCAGATTTGTTCATCATTCATTTAGGGCAATTAGGAGATGCGCCTGGCAAGGGCTAAAAAAAAACCCCATAACAACAGCATAAGTATGTTGTATGAAGTCTAGGAGCTGCTTTAATCAGCTCTGTGCTCACCTGGATGTTAAGTCTGGCCCTTAATTGGAAGAATAACAGTGGCATGTCTGGGTGTTGCTTAGGGGCCCCTTAGCAAGCCTAGGGGGATGCTGAGGTTGGTTTCCTCTGTGCAGACCGAAGTGATGAATCTGATAGTGCTTGCAGCAAATTTATAACTCCTGGCTGAACTGGAGACTACCCAGAAGATGTTTCAAGGTTAACTGGAATTTTTGAGGAATGAGGAACCTGTTAGACCCCTTGGTAAGCTGCCCCATGTGCTAACTGGTTCTGCTGATGTGCACTTGCAGTTTGCCTCGTGTCTCAGCAATTAGATTTTATTTCCTGTCTTATGCCCTGTTTATCCATGCTAATATCTCTCCTAGATCTTTTTGGATAATGCCTGCTGTGTAGGAAGGTATAAAATTGTAGGAAAGGCTGAAAATTTGTCATCGTAAAGTCACCAAAACAGTCTTGACTAAAAAGGTGTTGCTGCAGGAGTCTTTTTTTTTCTCAAGCTTCCCTCCATGCATATGAGCTTTTAGTTAGTCATATTTCAGAATAAAATGAAGGCACGCCTTATTTTTTTTAAGCTGTAAAGCTAAAAATGAAGCTGTTGTGTGCATGCTTCCTTCTGCTTGGATGTACTTGCCAGCATCTGCTGCTGTGGGAAGCTGAAGTCACCGATGGCGAGGCTAAATTCAACCTCTCCAGTGTGTGTTGTGGGGGTATAAATCAACATGTGCAAGGTGGCGTGTGGGGTAAGGGTAGCTGACCCTCATGCTGATGCGCTCTGCTTAGAGCTTTGCTGTCCAGGGGATGCAGCAGCTGCACAAAAAGGTCTTAGAAAACCTAGTTTTCCTTGCAAGATCCTTTACCCTTACATATGTGTTACTGTATAGATTCACCTGGGTTAAAAGCTCCAGTGTGCACCCCTGCTAAGCACCACCCAAGAGGACCAGTGGCTGCCCGCTACATTGTACTTACACTGAATATTAAACGTCTTCCTAAATGCAATTGGGCTGTTATGGCTTGAACAACTTCACCATGTGCTAGCTGCACAGACATCCAGCAAAGAAATCAAAAGCATGATGTCACCAGTATTTCTTATCTAAAATTAAATATCTGTCTTAGATCCCCAGACACGCAGAGACTTTGTATTAGAAACATATACTGAGAGTTCAAACTCTGAGTCATCGCATATATATTTCACTCAAGCCAAGGGAATAGCAGAGATAATAGACCTGCAAAAGAGCAATTCTCTATTCTAGCAAGACAAGGGAGGAAAAACTGTTCGGGGAAAATACTAATGGGTTCACAAGCAAAAATCTTGCCGATGAAATTGTGGCTTTAATATTCTGTACCTTTGCAGTAAAGCCATGATTTGCTGTGGAAAGTGCAGCAGAGAATAAATGGGTCAACTTGTGCTCATTAACAGTGGAGACAGAGCAAGTGGCATTTAAAACAAGCCCACTCGGAGGGAAAGCGAAATAATGATTTATTTTGAAGTCATAAAATATTTGTTGTCACAATTAGCTTTCCAAGAGCAAGTCGCAGCACCATGCAGTGCTGTCAGCTGGGCAGGTTTAAGCCAAGCTTCAGACATGCTGGAGCTGAGGGCTGCATTTCTGCTGCAGCTCTCTGCTGCATCGCTGGACATATGAGCTGGCTGATGCTGTGCCCTTTTTCAGCGTGTGCCACAAGTTTTTTGGTGCAGTCATCAAGGGCTAAAATAGGAGACATAATGCTGGAAATTATTTGTCCCCATCTATGCTAAGGGGTAAATTGTGCCAAGCTCTGTGTCACTCATGTGTCAGCACCTGCACTCGGTTGCAGTGAATGTCTCTGGATCAGGGGCACAGTTCTTCCAGGGAGACAATACTTGGGTGGTCAAAGAGGGCTTTTAAGATCCCTCTCCCTTTTGTCGCCTTAGTATCCCTTTACTGGCCCCTATTTAGCTCCCAGCTCCATGGTGGCTCATCTTCCCTCCCTGATCTCATTCCATGCTGCTCATTTGCTTCCTACCTAGGCAAGTTCACGTGTTGTGGGCACATCCTAGCTCCTAAATAATTTTCTCCAAGGGAGCTAGAGTTGTTCCCTGCTCAACAAAAAGGTTTTCTCCTCCTATGTGCATTTCAGGCTGTTTAGGTGTAGGGAGGAGTTGCGCACTGGGTTCCCTTGGGATCTGGTGGTGCTGCCTGTACAGGAAGGCATGGGGCTGGAGCCAACACAGGGGCACCTCTGGAGCCACAGGGGATAAAACCTCTGCCCTGTGCTATTCTCCAGCTCTTAGTGGATTATAGCCCAGGCCTGAGGCCCAACAGGTGCACTGTCAAGTATGAAATATTGGCCCAAGATTTGTGCTGGCTCCATAATGGGAACCAATTCCCTTCCCTAATATGCAGTCGTTGCATTGCATGAAAATCATTATTACACATTGTGAAATCTAATTACATTATTGCACACTGTGTATACATGCTAATAAAGTCAGTGGATGCAATAACACTGCTAGTAATACACCATTCCACTGAAATTACTATTGCTGTCAATTTGACTTTCATTTTTTCTTGATCTACCCTGAAGTGCAAGGCTTTCAGCTTGCTTACTTTGGCAGGTGGATGAAGTGGTGAGACCTTACAAGCTTCACAGCACCCCACAGCTCCTATTGCAGTTAGGAGCATGTGGGGGGGGGAACGGGGACTACCATGCCCCCACTCTGATAGCCAGTGGTGAGACATGCCCCTCCTGAAGGTTACCCATGCTGTCCTGAGATGGGTTCAAAACCAGCTGGGCTCAATTGCCCTTGGGTGCCCCTTATCTCCACTGACTGCAGATCTTTGGGCACCTGTGCTCTTAGACATCTGAAACCAGATCAGCTCAAATGCCTCCACCCCTCCAGCATCCTGGTGTGTAGGAGGAGGATGATAGATGGCATTTAGGCTTACTTCACAGATATGTATTTGTGTGTGACAGTGTGAATTTGATTGCACTGAGGTGGTCCTCACCAACACTAGAGACTAGGCAATGGGACCTGGACTCAGCTGAGGACACAAGGTAACTTCCCAATTAGACCAACTATGAGAAAAAAAAAAGCAGGAGGAAAAGCACCAGAACTGACACCTGAAGTGTTGAGCTGAGAGAGATTTAGCTCTCAAAGAGTATTTTCAGTTCTCTGCTTCCCCACCATTAACTTCTCATTGTAAAGCTTGTCAGATTAATACGAGCTGCTGGTCTCTTGCCCTCTTGCAAGCTGCCACACAAATGCAATACAAGCTCCTTTTAGTAGTGGAAGAGATGAAGAGGGGCTCCTTAAACACCTCAACAACTCCAAGGGGGTAGCTGCAGAGTTACCAGCTATTGCAATGCTGTTTGCAATGTGCCCTGAATCCATCAGCTGAAGAAATCACGCTGGGAGCTGAGGAGAGACAGTTGTAGGGGTGTCCTGGTTTTGGCTGGGATAGACTTAATTTTCTTCTTAGTAGCGGGCATTATACTGTGTTTTGGATTTAGTAGGAGAAGAATGTTGATAACACGCTGATGTTTTTAGTTGTTGCTAAGTACTGCTTATGCTAGTCAATGACTTTTCAGCTTCCCATGCTCTGCCAGGTGCACAAGAAACTGGGAGGGAACACAGCCAGAATAGTTGATCCAAACTGACCAAAGGGCTATTCCATACCATATGATGTCATGCTCAGTATATAAACTGGGGGGGGTTGGCTGGGGGAGAGTGATTGCTGCTCGGGAACTGTCTGGGTATTGTTCGGCAGGTGGTGAGCAATTGCATTGTGCATCACTTGCTTTGTATATTGTTATTATTATTATTATCCTTGTTTTATTGTTACTATTATCATTACTATTTTACTTTATTTCAATTATTAAACTGTTCTTATCTCAACGCAGGAGTGTTTCTCACTCTTACTCCTCCGATTCTCTCCCCCATCCCATCGGGGCAGGGGGAGTGAGCGAGTGGTTGTGTGGTGCTTAGCTGCTGGCTGGGACTAAACCATGACAAGGGGTTGTGATGATCTTCTGAAGATCCCTTCTTTTCAAGTGTGGCAAATGAGCCCTGGACTCGGCCACTGGGAAAAAAAGAAATGAAAAGGGAAGATGGACTAAGAAAAAAAAGTATTACTTTGTATTTCCTTTCCTAGAAGATTCAGACACTGGAAGATGTTTTTCTGCTGTCCCCATCACAGTCTCTTCAGAAGGAAAGGGCCTGAGCCTGCAGTGTTTCAGTATGTCTTTACTTCTAAATGAAATGGGATGTCAAGAGTTAGCCCCCGAACAACACTTAAGCATTTACTGGAGAAAACTTGGTACTGCTTGAATCTCTGAAATGCCCATTTGCTGAGCCAAAGGTTGTCTAGGATCCTGGTGCTGGAAGCCAAGCATAGCTGGTTCATCGCTTCTCCTAATGTGCCAAGGCAGCTCCATGTGAGGTTGGAACCTGGCATGGGGTGGGCAGTTTTGGCTTTTTCACAGTGTAGATCTTATTTTACATTGGGTAGTACAGCATGCTCCAGGAACCCACCTCCATAGGATCTTGTCTCTCCTAGTCCAGCATACAAAGCATCAAAAGCACCATGCCAAGTCCCAGCCGCTACGCTGCCCCTCCTCCAAGCGCATCCATCCACGTTTACCACTGAAGCATCTTGTAAAACAAGACTGATTCATCTAGTCTGCTCACAGCCTGCCTGGAAGTGGCCTACATATTAGGTTTTGCCTGTCTGCCTCGTTCAAAGAAAATCTGCTTGAAGACATGCATGTCTATGGAGCACCTGTGGATCAAATGTGTAATTCCTATCACGGTGTTTAGATTGTGGAGCACCTCCTTCTCTTTAATACTGCAAACTGTGTCTACAGATGTGTTGGATAAATATTCTTTGCGGTAGCCAGTGGGGTATGAAATGCATTCTGCCTATAGATATTATGTTTCTAGGCTTTCTACCCTGCCACAAGCTTCTCATGGAGACAGCTTTGGGGGAGCAGAGGCAGATGGAGAGAAGGTGCTGAGTTGAAGCAAATTATGGGGGACTATGAAGGAAGAGGAAAGTAAAATATTTATCTGTATTGTAGGAATCCCACCAGTTATCCAACTGCATCAGGAAAAAGAGACGTGGGCAGGAAAGCTTTAATTCTTCCAGCCACTGAATATTTTTTTTTTTAATCACTATGAGCTTGTAGTAAGTTAATTAAAAATCTTGGTTAACTATTCAGTAGTCCTCCACTGGGAAGGTGTGCATGAACTTAACTGTGTTCTCTTGGCCCCCTGAATTCCTGTTCTGCATACATGTTTTACATTAAGGATGCCACCACTCATTTTTCTGTCTCCTGTCAGTCTCAGAAAACACAGATCTCTATCTCTGGTAGCTGTCTTGCAGTCCTTCCTTCATGAGGTGTTTGTCCTCTGGTTTCATTTTTTCCTTCCTTCTCTTAGAAAAAAGTCTGGAGAAAAGAGAAGTGCAAAAAACTACATATGTAAAATCAAAGAGAAATTGGGAGGCAATGAGGAGGGAGGTGACAGATGAGGAATAGAAGGAAAACACCATAAGCAATCCTATCTACCTTTCCTGTAGGGTAAGAAGGTCAAGCTTCCTGAGCACACAGCTGAGTACTAGTTATAGCTGTCAAGTTTGTATTGAACCTACTACCTGATTTTTCCCTGTAGTAAATTACTGTGGAAGTCAACAATATTTCTGCCTTTATTGCAGAATCATGGCTGTCAGATACAGAACAGACAAAAGGGTCGCCTTGATAAAGGCCTCTCCCCCTCTGGAGTGATTTATGAGCAGTGTCAGCTTTCCAGGTCCTGTTGTAGCAGGTATCACGGGAAGGAGTCTGGTCTCAGTCTCCCCTGGCCTGAAACAGAGGTGTCAGTATTGCTTGTGGACAAACAGGGGCTTCCTGAGCCTGTTTAGCTTCATAAATCATCTGGACTGGGACATGGCAGCCAACACTGGTTGGTCTGAGCTGCAGATGTGCAGAGCAGGGACGCTGCTGAACTCCTGGGGGCTGGGAAGGGTCAGGAGACCCGGGGTAGCTGCCTTGGTGTATGGCTGGTGTGCAATGTTAATACCTTACAGGCAGTTGTCTTTTTATTTTTTGATCACCTGTTAATTAATCTTGCTCCACACTAACAGGTAATAATGCACTGTTAGTAGAGTTAAACTGCCTTGCTAATGAACTAGAATGAAGAGTTTGTACACAACATAACCTTGCCATATACCTTGTGCCCTCTCCTTCCTTCACACCACATCCTTTAGTGATCACGAGCTTTTTCATATTCATTCATTTCTAGCCTTTTTTTTTTTTTTTTTTTGGGGGGGGATCATTCCAATCAGTATCCCATCCTGCAGGTGCAATTCAGCCCTCATAGAAAGTTTGATATGCTGCCAGTCCCAAAATTCAGCTGCATCCATCACTTACATTCTGACGCTGAGGAGTGGTGACATGCCAAACTTTGCAAAAATGCCCTAGCTGCTAAGAAATGCTGCAACATGCACGAGTGGCAATCCTCCTCCTCCACTGATATCTGTTGCACTGTTTGGAGAAAAAAGAAAAATCCAGGTCCCTGCTAGAAACATGAGCCTATTGAGGAGTTAATGAAATTTCGCCGTTTGGAGACTTGCAGATGCCGTTCTGTTGGGAGCGCACCGAGGCTGCCATAAAATCCCTTTGGATAAGGCTCAGTAAACATCTGGTACCTTTTTTTAAAAAATAAAAACTATAATTGTTTTAGGCCTTGTTGTCTGCCCATGCTGGTAATGTGCCTGTGAGGTCTAATTAGTTGACAAGTGACAAAAGAGGCTACTGTAGCGAAGGGGAGGCCGGGTGCCAGGATCGTTATATAGGCTGGGCAAGAGCCATGAGACCCGGCAGGTGATGGATGCAGGAAAGGTGTATTATCCCCTGCTTTGTTACAGATGCAGGGACATGAGGAAACAAGGCAAATTGATAAACTAAAGGCTCAATGTTTTCCTATTCATCTTGCGTAAAATTGGATCTGCAGTCTTCTGTGAGTATGATGGTTAGGTTCTTTAATAGCTGTTCAGTGCAAAAAAAACCCCTGACCTTCAGCCTCTATCGAGTACCTCTCAATGCTTGTGCAAATAAGATGGAGAGGAATTGCCCCTGAGTTTAGCATGCGTAAGATTTGTAAAAACTCATGGCACTGAGGTAGCTGTATTCTTGTTTGCCATCAGTGATAAAATCCCCACTGACAGTAAGCAAAAGCTGAACTGGGTCAAGGAGAAGGGGAGTCCCCTCTGGTTTTATAACGCAGTCTATGGGACAGGATCATTAGCTGTGGACAGCAAAAGCCGACTACCTGCTTTGCTGGGGTCTTCTCCTTGATTTGTTACTTATTCCTAAATTAATAAATTTATTATCCATATATTTATGTAGATATAATATATTAAAGAAGTTGCTGCATCCTTTCAGGCAAAGAGGAGATCTGGACACCTCAGAAAGCTTTTTGGATCTGGGGTGGACTGGTTCAGCTGGTACCTACCTCTCCATCAGTGTGATGACTACACTCTGACCATCTACACCAGGGCAGCGCTGGCCTTGACAGCTACACAGGGATGCCCAACATGTGTGAAGCTGTGGGTTCAGGTGCTGTATGCCATCTCTTTTGAGTGTTCCAGTCCTAATGTTCCATTTTTTGGTACTGGATCTGTGGCCTGGCTGAGCTCTGCATGGCCCTTAGCTTAGTTATGACATTGGAGGTAGGCAGTGTTCATGTATGCATTTGAAAAAGCATTTTTAAGAAGTGTTTTAGCACTGCTTAGCACATTACTGTAGATTTGTTTCAAGGAATTAGATCCTCTTCATTTGTCTTGGCTCCTCTTGAACAGTTAACATCGAGGGGGCAACAAGATGAGTTTGGGGACTGAGTAATGGTGGGTAAAATGAATATCTCTTGGTCTGTGTTCCCCAGTACTCATGCCAAGATTGCAATACTTTTTCCTGGTGTTCCTGTGCAAATCCACTGGTAGATTTGGACATTTCACAGCCATTAGTCTCATACCTATGGCAACATCTGGCTCATCATTGCTAGACTCCCTGGACCATGCTGCAGAAGTGAATTTGATTTGTGTTGAAGTCACTCTTAATCACAATTACCAATGGGTAGGAGCAGGTGCATAAAAACAGATGCGAATAAAGTTGCGTAAAGGCGATCATCAGAAGTGAAGATGAGATTGCCGCAATATCTGCTATCAAATTCAAAGTCAATAGCTACATTTGTTTTCCCATATAGTCAATAGTTCCCTCCCATTCCCCATTGCTCCATAGGGAGGACATGCTGTGGACAATAAGGAAAATCCCACCAGGGACAGGGAAACAGCACCTCCCTTTCCTCCTGTACAGGCATTCCTGTAAATCAGGAATAACTCCACTAAAATCGCAGTTCTCCAGGATAAAACTTTGTAAATGAAAAAAAGGAAAAAAAGGAGGTTTCACTCTCATTTTCTCCTGTCCAGATCACCATGAAATGAACATTTTTGAATCTAAAATGTTGCTAATCTTAAAACTGTGTTCAATATTTTAAAAAAAAAAAAAAAAGACTCCCAAGTTCATGTTTTGGCAGCCAATTAAGTGGCCTGATTTGGTTTTGGTCTGATAAATGGGGGTAAATAAGCAATTGAATCTCCATGCCCAGATACCCTGTGTGTTGCTCCAGATCTCTATTTAATTTATCCTCTCTGAACAAAAGGAATGACATTTAGTGAACCTCTCTGCCTAAGATATCACTCTGAAATTATAGGCCAGACAGAGGAGGAGGAGAGTGGGAGATGGATGGAAGTGGGTGAAACACATTAAAATCTTTTAAAAGAAAGGCTTTGTTCTTCGAGAAGAACAGCAATAATACCTTTCCATGATACCCAACCGCCTTTGATGCTTCAGTCCCTTTATTCCTTTGGAAGCGGGTTAAATCCAAAACCCAAACAAGTCAACAACACTACACTCTTTATCTTTGTTTTCTTAGACCACAGCACAATTCAAGGGCAGAACACTTAAATTTTGATTTTAAGATCACAGGAAATGAGGTGCCGTCATCTTTACATTCCTGGCATGATCTGCTTCTCAGACGAAAAACTGGGATAATGATTATTATTTAAAAACAACAAGGATGACAAAGGCAAAGTAGGAAATGTGCTGTAAATGCAGAAAAAAATTATCCTGGCACCACCTGCATGTTTGTACATGTATATGTGCACATAAAAAAAGAAAAACCTACTGAGTTCTTGAATACAAATGAGACTGGCAAGAAGAGTTTTTCCCCAAGCCGTTGCATATTCCACAATCCTGTCATGAAAATGTCTTTCCTCCCACCTCTGACTTTCTATTGTTGCTTTTCAACCAAAACAAAGTGAAAGGAGATGAAAAGATTGAAAAGGAAATGGTAAGTTCTTTTCAAAGGTAATTTCTGTCAGATTTTTCTTTTAATCATTTGCTGGCATGGTGACAAAAGTTACCAGTGTGTGCCCAGAATGATATTTGGTGATTTGTTTTACTATTTTTTTTTTTTAGTTAAATAAGAGCAATGTTTGTAACACAAGAATGCCTCTTCCCCAATTGCAGGAGGTCACAGAAAAAAAGAATAAGAAAAAGAATAAGAAAAAGAATAAGAATAAGAAAAAGAAAAAGAAAAAGAAAAAGAAAAAGAAAAAGAAAAAGAAAAAGAAAAAGAAAAAGAAAAAGAAAAAGAAAAAGAAAAAGAAAAAGAAAAAGAAAAAGAAGTCCATTTTGGATGTCCTAGCTGGTACAAAGTGTCCATCCTCCTTGAGCAGCCCTGCATGCCTCAGAAACAGGACAAGCAGCAGAAGCAATGCCATAATATTGGTACAGGCATGAGATGAGCAACGCCAAAATTGAGTGAGCTGCTCAGCATAGTTGTGCTTGTGAGTGCATATGGGATACCCAGCTAAAACCCCGATCAGTGCAGGATTAACTCCTGTAACAGTACTTTCCAGTTTCTTATCCAGTGAGTTTTGCAAGCAGTACCTAAAAGACTTAGCTGCTGGCACGCAAGTCATTTGCGAGCACACTAGTTTTATTTCCTTTTGTTCCGGTGCATATTTTATAAGCTTATGTTATTTTGGAAAAGTTTGCCCTAAATGGTGCTTTTTGTTTTCACACATGTTGCAGCTGTGAACGCAGGCAGGGTTGTGCTGTGGAAAAAATGTTCTGCAAGATTTTTTTTGCACATGAGGAAATACTTTCTCCCAGCTTTTTAATCTTTTCCCCCCATCTCTTCTAAGCAAATACTTGCTTACCAAGAACAAGCACAGCCTGATACTTAGACAATTCTGCCACAGAGAAATACAATTGTACTTCTGCTTTGGTGTATGGTTTTGCAAAGCAGGCGTATGCTCCTCCATGGGCTTGAGGTTTTTATGTGCAAATCAATGTCTTGGTTGACTGCTCCAAAGCCTAAAATCCCACAGAAATCAAAAGAATGGAAGAGGGTCCTTGAAGCGAGACATGCTAGAGCAATTTCCTTAATGGCAGCTGCAGTTTCCAGGCTTCCTCAGCTATAAGCACCTATAAATTCACCCCCAGGACTTCACAGGTTTCGCCATTTGTGGTCTGAAATCTCACCCTGGAAAGCTGCGGTCTTCTTTATGCAAACGGAAGGTGCAGGAGGCAAAGGCACTGCTTTGGGTTGTCGATGAGACCCCACCACACACCCTTTAGCGTTTGCTTGTGACAGAGGAGTTGCACTCGCATGGAGCCTCCCTTAGCCACTACGGTCTCCATATCTCCACTGCCAAGCTCCAAATCTAGCTCTTGCCCTTCCAGCAGAGACACGCATGCAGAGAGCCTGTCCCCTCCCTGACGTACATTTCACTCCCTGGTTCGAAGACCAGGTTGCAGTGCTGAAGTAGCAAAGCAGAAAATGCTCTCATGGGATCTGGTTTGCTAGCACACCAGCAAAGCACATCAATACCACTGGGATTGCACCAAAATTACCCACACTGATGAAAAAGGATGTTGCAAGCTTGGGCCTGAGCTGCTAGAAAGGCTTGCTTTAAAGACCAGATGATGATGAATCACTTGGATATGAAATCAAATGCAGGGCTTCTGTGATGATGGGGATGAGCCCACCTTTATAATGAGAAGCCACCTCACTTGCTGCTGGTGTTGATCACAGGAACCCTACTTTCCCACAGCTTTTCTCAAAGAAATACAGCACATTCAATTAACGGCTTCAGTCCATCTGACTATTACACATGTTCATGCCTTAAAGAATGTATAACAGCATTTTATAACAATATGTAATAGAGATTAGGCCTAGAAAAGAACTCAGTGTAATCCTGTTATATAAGAGCAAAGATATTTTGCAGGCTATAAATCAAATGGTCCCCACAATAGAAAGCTCCTTCATTACCTTGTAAGCCAGATAAAGACTCCAAAACAGCTTAACTATAAGGTATATGTTGTTGTAATAAGTAAACACAAATCAAAATTTAATTGCTAGCGGCCTGCCTGTTTGCTTGTGGTTATGCCACCTCCCCCTTTTCCATGGCAGAACATGTGCAAAGCTTTTAGAAACTCCATGCATTAAAAGTGCAATTATGGAAACAATTTATAATCAATACATGGTTATTAGGGTAACCTGCATGTATGGGATATTTTACAGCAATTATAATCCCGACAGTCCTTTCTGAGAGCAAAATTTGCATCTTGGTTTTTTGCTTTCAGGTTTCAGTCCCAGCAGTGCCACCTACTGCTGAGATAACTTTGAAAGCTGAATTTATTATTTCCTTGGGGGAAAATTTTCAGAGACCATTATCTGCAGGTGGAACACAAGCTCATAGGAAAAGAAAATGGTTTCAAAAGCTCAGCAGTCTTTGACTAAAATCTCCCCATCTATACGTGACTGCGACCAGAAGGAAAAAAAAAAAAAGAAAAAAAATCCAGAAATCCCTCATTTGTAATCTCACATTGCTGAAACCAAGTGTTACCCTGATCACTCCTCATTCATTCACAATTCATTACTCAGCTGGTGGGAATTGTCCCAGCTCCAGTGAATACCATGGAGTTATACCAGCTGCTACAAGCTGAACTTCTGGCCTATAAATGTTAAGAAAAGGTGTGCAGAATTACTTTTTTATTTTGGAAACAAAAATAAATTACTTCTGCCAACAAAACCTACAGCCTTGCTTATTTCTTAGTGATGGGATGATACATTGCTCTTCTAAGAATAATTATTAAGTAATTTGGTTAGTGAAAGATGTGAAGGACAGCTGAGGTAGGATCTCAGCATCTCTGGTATAAGTGCAAGGGATATGGAGGTTTTGGCTTGGCTTTACCAGACCACTGCTGGCAAGGGAAGAGGTACCAAGGATAGGCTTTAAGATCCTGAAAACAAGGAAAAACTACCAAATTGGTGCTTGTTTAGAAACAATCTGAGATTTTTTTCAGGTTAAAATGTATCCTCCTTGGTACCTTGGAGGTGTTTGTGTCTCATTCTTCTCCAGTGCCACATCTGCTTCCTGTAAAAATAGCCTGTGGGTTGGACTACCTCCCATGGGATGCCTGTTTCCAAGCCAAAAGGGACACTTGCCTCTGCTCTGGGAAACTCTGAGCTTCAGCTGTGGGGAAGAAGGATACAAAACACTGTGCTGTACCTAAGTCTGAGGCTTAGGCTTGCTTCCAGCAAGGCATTTATTACAGGGTAAGGAGTGGAAGGGAACAGTCATTTCTTGGCTGAGAACGTCAATTTTGCAAACTGTTTTGCTATTAAAATAAGCTTTAAAACACCACCACTCTGGAATTTATTTATATATTCATTTAAGTGAAGAGAGATGTTTCCCCAGTGTTATCTTCACAGCATGCTAGAGGTGAGGTGAAGTCCTACCAAACCCAGCAGACGCTCCTTGTTTAGGCAGGAGATGAGCTGTATTTTGCAATAAGATGGCTGTAAGAACAAGACTGTGACCCAAAACAGGGTCACCTGAAAGGCTGGAGAGACAGTAAGTGATTTGGGTAAAGAGGGTTAGCTGGGAGCTGACAGCAAATGCTGGGGAGTGGTTAGTATTCGGCAGGGCTACATTATTTACAAGCAGGGACTGAGAAGAGAGCAACAAAACTGTGGAAGCTGTGAGAAGAGCACAGAAAACCTGACTGTGAGATGAAGTCCAGAGAGATGATGCTGTGGGAGTGAAGGGGTCAGTGAAAAAAATCTTGAAAGTTTTCAGAAACCCGTGGTTTTCCTCCCTGATGTATCCTTATTGACTGTCACAGCAAGAAAAGTACAAGAAGGGATGGAGATGGCCAAGCACCATCAGCGAAGCCCTCACCTGTCTCACAGAGTGCTGTGGGCAGGAGGCACAAGCAAGCCAGTGATTGCACAGTGGGTGTGCATGCAGAAGAGGGGGTATCCTGGTTTCGGCTGGGATAGAGTTAATTTTCTTCCTAGTAGCAGGCATAGTGCTGTGTTTTGGATTTAGTAGGAGAAGAATGTTGATAACACGCTGATGTTTTTAGTTGTTGCTGAGTACTGCTTATGCTAGTCAAGGACTTTTCAGCTTCCCATGCTCTGCCAGGTGCACAAGAAACTGGGAGGGGGCACAGCCAGAATAGTTGATCCAAACTGACCAAAAGGCTGTTCCATACCATGTGACGTCATGCTCAGTATATAAACTGGGGGGGGGGTTGGCCAGGGAGCAGCGATCGCTGCTCGGGAACTGTCTGGGTATCAGTCGGCGGGTGGTGAGCAATTGCATTGTGCATCACTTGCTTTGTATATTATTATTACTATTATTATTATATTGTTATTATTATTATTGTACTTTATTTTATTTCAATTATTAAACTGTTCTTATCTCAACCCAGGAGTGTTTCTCACTCTTACTCCTCCAATTCTCTCCCCCATCCCATCGGGGTAGGGGGAGTGAGCGTGTGGCTGCGTGGTGCTTAGTTGCTGGCTGGGGCTAAACCACGACAGGGGGGCATCTGCTTTGAGGTAAGGGTTGTGAAAAGAAGAGGCGCTGTTGTTTCTGTAAGATGAGTAGCGGAAACCTTGGGATGGGAACAGGAGTTATTACTGTCATTAGACACATCTAAACACTGCTAAGGCATGCTGCCTGCCTTAATCCAACCAAGCTGTGATGCTGAGGGCTGAGCCCTGCCTTACCGCACGCGAGTGATGCTGGGAAGGTCCAGCGTAGAGCTGGTTGCGTGCTCCCTTCCTGCTTGCTGTTGGCCTGTTCATTGGTGTTTCTGGTACAGCCCCATGGATCATCACTGTGGGATCTCCCTGGAACGGCACATCACCCCGTGGCTTTCTTACTGAAGCCTTTTCTAGTGGAAGACATATGGCCCAGTAGGGTTGCAGGTTACTGCAGCTCACCATGGTCATTGCCGCTATCTCTGGCTGGTTTGGGGTTTTTTTGTTTGTTTGTTTTAATGTGGCATGGCAGTACAATTCACGCTAGATCACCTCGTTGCATGAGGCGGGCTGCAGTGTTTGCAGCCTGCTATGAACAGCCCTAAAGCTGTCTGTACTGTCCCCTGGAGACATGCCTGAACCAGGCTTTATTCTCATCTGGCTTTGCTTACATTTGATTTCTACTGGAAGTAAATTTTCTTAGACCTCTCTTCCATTTTTAGTCAACACCTGAATTTCCCAAGACCCAGCAGCTTGGTCATGATAGGGTTTTTTTGTTTGTCTGTCTTTTTAGGTTGCCTGTCTTTAAGTACTCACTATTTCCCTACACCCAGCTCTCCTATTTGACATCTGGGACTTATTTACTACCCCTTCTCCATACAGATTTTATAATTTTAATTTAATCTTTCCCCTAAAGTGTCAGGGTGAAACAATAAGATAGGAACAGGGAGAACATCTGTCCTATAGGATAAACTTTTGGTAATATATATATCGGGCTTCATGCAAATCTCTGTGAATACTTCAGCATAACTACATGCTTCTTCCCACCTTAGCAAGCACCCTCCATCATAAACCAAAAAACACTTTTATGAAGAAGAGTTAATGGCCAGTTGTTGTGCTGAATTACTTTGGTGTCAGTATGACCTTTTTTGGTAGGTGGGCAGAGAAGGATGAGGTGGAACAGGAGAGACATGGAGAGTTCCCACCATCACTGCAAGCAGCCGACTTAGGAGCCTGGGACAACACTGGGCACATTGACCATCTTCAGAGGATTCTCACCTCCCAATAGGAGCCACAAAGCCTGGGACAGTGAGGCTGCTGTTTTACACAACCCAGTGCAATGGGAAGAGTCCACCTGCTGGGAAATTCATTGATGTTCCAAACTGACGTCCCCTCACCCACCCTGACAGGAACTGCTGATGCGCACCCCAAAGATGCTTTTTCTTGACTTTCTGGGTATCAGCTAGACTGCTTATCCTTCCAGCCACATTAGTCCTTTTCATTGCATTTCTCAAATGCACATCCAAGACCCTGCATTTGCCAAATGAAAAAAAAAAAAAAAAGAAAAGGGAATAAAAGGGTTGGTGGGAGAACTTTTTTCTGGGCTTCTTTCAAGAGTGATTTGAGCACTGAGTGAAAAATAAACTTTAAAGCATAATTTACCACTGTCCTTTCAAATCTGGTCATTTGGCCCTGGCTAAATGTTCTAACCCAGAATATCTCCAGCTGCTCCCTTGCCTGTGGGAGAACTTGAATTTCAAAACATCCCTTCTGTACACCCTGTGTCTCTGCTGGGAACTCAGCTCCCGTCCATGGGATTAAATCTGGACGTTATTAAATTCTGCTGATCGGTGACAGAAGTGCCTTCAGAAAGCAGTGCTTAGCAGCTGCTTAATATTGGTTTTGTGGTGATAGGGAGGCAAATGTCTTTTGCATTGGCTAGAGAAAGCAGTTTGTGTCATTCCTAGAAGCACTTTATTGTGGAAACACAGCTCGGAGTCATTCTTTACAGGCTGGTTGCCAAAACTTCAGCAGAAACAGAAAAGCTTGCAAATAATTAGCTAGACTGTCTCTAGCAGGTGTCACTTTGGAATTCATCATTGACGATAATCCTCAAAGATTGCAGAGAGGTGATCTGACTGGACAAACCAGGTCCACTATTCACATATTCCTTTGCAAGCAGCACTCTCCTCGCTAATGCACCAGCTCTGATAAGAAGCAGCTTGACAATTTTAACTACAGGGTAAAGAGAGAATAAATTGCTCTTTTTAACTTGGAGAGAAAAAAAAAAAGAATTCCCCCTACCCCCAAACAAATCAATACAATGTCTTGAATTGGGAAAGGATGCTGCGTAATTGGAATACAGATCCTGCATGAAACACCGATTCTAGTGTGAGGTATTTAATACTTTCTGCCACAATAAAGAAGAGAATTAATGGACTCGGTGGGAAATCTAGATGGCATTTAGCTCTGAATCAGACTATTATTTTACACTTGGCATTGATAGGAGTCAAAATGAGGCCAGAAGCCCAAGACTTTCTCAGCTCCTTGTGAGTGCTAATTCCCTTTATATTCCCATGATCCCTGCTTGGAGGCTTCCCTTTCTCCAGCTTTCAATCACAGCAGCAGCAAACTGAAGTAATAAATTATGAAGCCACTTCAGGCTAAATGTGGGTAAAGAATGCATGCATTTTCTCTCTTTTTAAATATGTGGCTATTGCACATACATGTAAGATGTAGCTGACGGATTATAAAATATATGGTAAAAAGGCAGATGTTTATTACAGAAAATTTATTCTATGAATGCATGCTTTATCAAAATGTGCTGCTTGCCCTATAAAGGAGGGATTTTTTTTCTCACTGCTCCGATTTTTAAGACATGCATGTGTATTTGGGGTGAATTAAATGGGGGCAAGATCTCAACAAATTTTTACACTTTCTAGGGACAAAATGCTGGTAAATTTTTTCAATTTTTTTTTTTTTCTTCCTTTCCCAAACATTACTAAAAGACACTAAAAATATTAAAAGAGCCTGTAAGAAATAGGGCAGGTGAGGAAAGCTTATGAGTAAAACCAACATGGGTAACTCTCCAAATCCATCCTAGAGTTTATTTCCAAGGGGACGATTTATTTGGAAGGCGTCTTGATCATCAGCCATCTCAGAAGCCGTCACTGCAGTGGTCCTCGGGACTCCTTGGTTGTATCAAAAGGGCTGTTGTTTTCCAAGCTCAGTGTTATGCTGAGTGTAAACCACATAATACTGCATGTAGAAGCCATTATTTATAAACATGTTTCTGAAGAGTCCTTATGATACCTTCAAAAGTGGAAGTATAAAGTTATGAATATCTCGCTCCAAACCAAATGGCATGTGAGGAGCAGAAATGAGGCTGGGATTCAAGAGCTCCCAGTTCCCATATCTTGCATAGAAATCCTGTCATACGAAGATGAGGTGTGAGAGCAACAGCACAACAAAAAAAAATGCTGATGATGATCACCAGGTGCTATGTACTTGTTCTGAGGCTATTCTGGATGCCTCACTTCAAGCAATCTGACTTCCCCGTTATCTGAAATACCTAAGGGTTGACCTCTACATTCACAAACCAAGTTGTAGAACAAATCAACAGCAATATTCTCACCAGATCCCACAGAGCAAGTATGCTTGTTTCAGTACTGGCAGAAGTGGGGAAAGGTACCCTCCAGCAAAACCAGATGATGGGCAGTAGGAAAACATGTCCCCATCCCTGGAGGTATTTAAAAGATGAGTAGATGTGGCACTTAGGGACATGGTTTAGTGGTGGACTTGGCAGTGTTAGGTTTACAGTTTAACTCGATGATCTTAAAGGTCTTTTCCAACCTAAATGATTCTATGATTCATTGTAGGCATGCTACTCCTGGAGGTCTTGTCCAAGAAAGGGCTGTGGGTCTGCATTGGGGAACACAGTACCATATGAGAAGCTCCTTGGCTTTGGGCTTGCTGGCCAGTTTCATTACAGCCATGCTTCCCCCTTTCACTAGCTTGAAAACAGATGTCTAGACAGAGAGCTGAGAAAATCAGTTTGAGAAAGAGTTGAGAGGGGTTTCTCTCTCCTTCCCCATAGTAAATGCCCGTAACAGGGGATTGCTTTGTGATGTTGCTGGAGCCACTGAGACATTTCCAGGCTAAAGAAACCCCATCTGAGTACCAAGAGGAATGGCTCAGCTGTAGGGCTTATGTAACTCAGGGTGGGCTGGCTGCTTTCAGGGCTGTGGTGTTTTATTTCAGAAGTCAGTCATGCTCTGCAGAGGCTTGAGCTTAACTTGGCAGAGAAGAGTGCTTTTGTCCTCACTATCTTCTCTCCAAGATGACCTTTAGCTTTATAATCTGATGGGCTCAAGGGTTTGATAATCTCAGATTTGTTGGTAGTGGATATCATGTGTTGCCAATCCCCAAATCGTGCAGCCCCATTTTAAAAATAATTGTGCTGAAACAAAGATAAGCTATTGTCTCCAACTATAGGGTTTTAATAAAGCCAGTGTATGAGAGGGCGAGGATCCAAGCCAATTATAACCTAATTGACCCTCCTAAGCCTTCTTTCTTATCTAAAAGCTCATTCTTTGCCAGTCAGGCTCATGATATCTGTGGCTTAGAAAGTGTAATTTTTAATGACCTATTATCTACAGCATTCCTGATCCACATAAATAAATGCAGGCATCCACCTCTAGATGGATGATTGATCTAGTTACAGTGGTCATAATTGGTCAATTTGGGAGAAGCAGTCTGCTAAAGCCAGCAAAATGAACACAAGACAGAGGGAGGCTGAGCACAGGATTTACCTTGACAGAGGAAGCAATTTAAACTAAGGGAACCCAGTGTTCCCTATTTAATACTCCATGGAGTATGAAAAAGCTTTCCAGAAGTAATTACTCTCCATACATACTGTTGTAACAAGGAAAAATTAAGTTGCTGGCAAACTGAAATCACCATTTTCCTGTAAGTTTTGATGGCTCATTTGGCATTACATGTTGGAAGCCTGAAAGTGGAGAAGGAAGGAGCACGCCATGCTGATCGGCTCAGGGCTGGGTGGCCTGCAAACATGCTGCCAGCACATCTTGCTGGCTAAATCAGGGAAGAGGTGTCCAGCACCAGCACAGCTGCTTGTATTTTTTGCCTTGTGTCCAGCAGTGCTACGAAAGGATTTGGACAAGAGAGGAGATGGGAACATGGCTCCTGTGGTATGATGAGGAATATAGCAGATCAGGCAGCAAGGGAATTGGAGAACGAAGCTAGGAGCAGGTGGATTAATCCATCCAAAGGGCATACAGTGGCTTGGCTGGATACATGATGTGAATTCAGAAGAACAGTTTTGCTTCTTGCTTCTGAGTGGGAATACAAATGAGAAAATCAACTCCTACCACTCTCCCCTCTTAGACTGAAAGCAGGGCTCAATGCACTGCTCCCCCAAAAGCAGGGCAGACCCAGCACAGCAGCCAGCCTTGCTGGGTGCTTCAGAAAGTCTGCTCATTAAACTCATTTGCTGGTTTCTCGTCAAGGAGGTTTGCTCTGCTCACTCCCATGGGCTCTGCTGGCAGTGGGCAGCTGTTTTGAATCACTGACCCCAGATGGCTGGAGCAAACATCTGCCTTTCCTCCAGACACAGCTGCTTTTTGGGGTCAGGACTGCATCGTAAGGAAGAGACTTGCCCTCAGCTAAACCTTGCGCTGTTGCATTTGGGGGATGGAGTGGAAAAGGAGCTTTAGCCTGTATTTAGTCCATGTGTTCCCAGCTTCTGCTTGAAGTCTCCCTGTGGAGAGGTCTCTCTTCTCCTATTGATTGGAGAGGGCACCTGGAGAGATGGACTTACAGACTGAGTTAGGTATGTAGAGTTGGAAATGCAACTATTTCAGCTTGCAGTCAGAAAGAAACCACCTTACACCACACACCAAAAGGCAACTGCCATAGCCATGAATTCACATCCTATGCTTCTGCGGTGAGATCTGTCCTCCAAAGTCTTTAGGTGACTGCAACAAGCACATATAGACCTCTGCATCTCCCCAAACTGCCTCTTTCTCCAGATGTAGATGTCCCTTGGCGCTGGTGCAGCAGGCTGCTGACTGGCACATGGCAGTGGCAGCACATTGGCAGGGCAACATTAGTCCTCTAGAAAAATCCTGGGTGCTTGTGATTCCAACACTACACATCTGTGGCAAAGCAATACCCCTTCGTGCTGCTGCAGAAAGGCTGATCTGTCCTCTATGTCCCTGACCACTTGCAGGGTGAACAGCTCTGTCCTTTTGGACAAATAGCTCAAAGGTTTAGTGTTTCTTATCCTGCTCACAGTGACACAAGGGGGATCATGTGTGCATATGCTCACATACGTGCATGCATGTGTGTACCTACAGAAAAACTTGCAGGCTTTCTTCTGCCAGCTTTTGGGTAGCATCCTGAGGGGCTGTGTCAGGCGGCATTTTCTCTTTTATTTGTTGGCTTGTGAGCCATAACCTTTTCCATTTCTGCCTGGTTTCAACACCTGCATTTCCAAATGAGGCCCATGCTGGTTTGTGCCCAGCATTATTTGGGCCAGGCAAGCTATCACGTTGGGGTCACAGTCAGGGAGATGATTTGGTGCCATCACCTGCAATATTTAACAGAACCCAGCTGCAGCTTGTAATAAAAGACAACCCTTTCTCCCTTTTTCCTCCCAGCCCCAGCCTTCAAAACACACTATTTCTGCAAAGCACGTGGAAGAGCTCCACAGGGAGCAAACAAGAAGGGGGTGGCAGGAGCCACAGTTTTTTGCCATCAAAAACCTCTTTAGAATTTTTTTTTTTTTGGGGGGGGGGGGGGGGGGGGGGGTGTCTCTTTACCATTTGTATCCCATGTCTGACTCTAATTTCTGTAGATGTATTTGCTGCTACCCATCCCTACACACACTCCGTGTCTGGCAGAGGGAAATGGGCTAGCCCTTTCTGGCCATGAACAAAAATCAGAAGCAATGATGTTATTAAATGGAAATAATACGGTTGTTGACAGGAGGAGCCACATGCATTGCCCTAGGTGCCAGCCTGCAGCGAGGTGTGTGCTCTGGTACACTGGCAGAGCTCACTCACCCTCATAGCAAAGGTGGTCTCCCAGACCTCAGCAGTGACTTTGCTGCTCCATCCTGAAACTTTGGCTTCTGCAACTTCTCCTGCCATATTTTGGTTTCAAAATGAAATGGCCAAGCTGTACCAAGCCCCTGCTCCAAGTACAGAAAATTGTCAGGGGCCCATGGCATTAATAACCCCTAATTGCCCTTCCAACCTCACCCGGGTCCCCACTTGCACCACTCACCCACAGCACCCATTTAGGCCCTGGCCCTGGCCTTGGCCCTAGACTTGGTTGAGGGTGCTGGGAAGCTGATATGTGCTGGGGAATGGTTTATGATACCAGATGAGCCTGTGGGGGTAAGTACTTGTCTCCCCCAGGCATTGTGGTGGTTGACTGAGCGGTCATGTTGATGAGCAGGGAATTTGCTCCTGCTTGTGTTGGGCTCAGAGTGTTCAAGTCAATACTGATAGCCCAATGCCTAAGCCTGTGGTCTGCTGCTTGCAAAACAGGCAGAGATTTACATAGCAGATTCTTTGTCCTGGGTTTGTAGTCAGCTGTTGTTTTGTTTATGAGCATGACGTGATGTATTGTGGTGTTTATGCAACTCATGAATCATTTGCAAATGTTTTCTCCTTGTTCCAGTATGTTTGTTGGGGGAAAATCTGACCACCTTGGGGAAGCTATTTTTTTCTCTCTCAACCTCTCCTGCTCCCCTAGTTTGTCCCTGTTCCTCAAAACCCCTTAGAGGGAGACATCTCAGACAATTCCTACAGTAAGGGAGCAAGGAGCTGGGGTGGCTCATTGCCCTGCTTGCATCTGCATTGCACTCCTCTACAAAGCTGAAAATGTGCACCCTCCTCTCCCAAGCCTAGTCCCTGCCTTGCATTTGTTGCTCTTAATATTGCTGTACCTGATTTCCATCCTCCTGAAACAATGCTCAGTGCTTCCAACCAGGGTAACTGGCTACCAGGCTCCGTTGGGATAATCATTCCGTGCATTGCTCAAGTCTGCAATGCAATCTCAAGGGAGGACAAGATGTTTTTTACCATGCAGGGCCTGAGATGAGAGGAGTTAACTGCCTGTTGGGCAGTGGTGTAAGATTAGGCGCTGTGATAGGAAATTAGATTAGGCGGAAGAGCAAGGCAGCTGGAGGTGGGGCGGGAGGGAGGTTGCTGTCTGAAATAAGGCATTTGATTTTTTATCCCTATAATGAGTAGTCTGGACTGAAGCAGATTCATTCCCAAAAGGTAGCAAAATCAGGTGGGTTTCCCAAACCTTTTTATGTTGACCTGGATCTCTTGCCATGAGCATTGAGCAGCACTCCCTTGATACACCTGCTTGTGCTGTCTGTGGGGATGGAGGCTGCTGGGCTGAATCAGATTCCAGCTCTGCCCATCCCTTGCTTGTCCCTCTGACTACCACCAGCTCAAGATGCTTTAGAGGAGCATGCAGTCAGCAGCTGATGTTACTCAAGAGTAATTCTACCTTATGGGAAAGGGAGGAGGAAAAAAAATCTACTTGACAGAGGGTGAAATAGAGCAACTTCTGTAGGGGGTAGTCCCTGACCAGGTCTGGCACAGAGGTAAAAGTAGCAAGGTAGCCCAGAAATCTAAGTGCATGGAGCAGAGCAAATGCAAATGTGTGTGTCAGGAGAGCCTTGGTGTTTCAAAAGTGTGCAGCTAACTAACATAATTTCCCCTGCCTACATATGTATTTATTTAGCTACAAAGATAGAAGAGGTGGCATTCTCTTTTTCTATGGCGTGGCCCACCTATGGTATTCAATAATGTGATATTAGAGAAAAGCCTTTAGTATGGTCTTTAATGAAATACCATGACCTGACAGGTAGGTTATTGACTATTATAAAGCTGTTAGATTTAATATGAATCTTCTTGGCAATCACTGGTATTCATCACATTTTCATGAATAGCGAACGGTTGTAGATATTGCCAGAGGTGCTCCCAGAGTGGAGAGCAACTGAGATAAAAATTGCAAAAGCAGCTAAATGATGCATGGGCTGAAATCCCACTTCCAATCAGACCCAGAGCATGCCATGAAAAGATTTAGTGAGCTACCTCCCAGCAGTTTGAAAGTTTCCTGAATGGTTTACCCAGCTGCCTTGGAAGAAAGGGGAGCGGGCAGAAACGGGATAATCTGATCTTTATATTAATTTTATCACAGAGATTACTTTAAATCCTGAAGCACGAGATTATATAACCCTGTAGTATTGCAAGTCTGGAGGGCTGCACAAGTGTCTGGTCCCATGACTCGTTGATTTTGTTTTGACTTTGTTAACATCTTACTGTACCCAGCATCCTAACTCTTAGCACTGTGTAACATGCTGCTTTCTTGCGCTCCCTTTGATTTTAGCATTCTCCTGCTAATATAAGAATAATCTTATTCTTTGCAGTTTTGGAAAAAAATCTCATTTCTAATTTCCCTGGTACATAGTCCCAATTGCTCTCCAGTGGAGAAGAGGGCTTTTTCTGTAACTCCACAGCTTCCAGCTTCAGTGCTTCAATTTATTTTGCAGTCATGCCCAGAGATGTCCCCTGTGAAAGTCTTAGCATCATTGCTCTAGGTACTGTGCAAACACAAATAGTAAACCCCATGTCTACAGGAACGGACACTGTGGGGCTCCCAAACAGAAGGGGCAATTTTCAGAGAGGGGCTGTGCTAAAAAGTTCCTGCTGGTGTTGGTGGGAGACATGTACTCTTGCAAATCACAAAGCAAACACGCATCGTGTGATTCCCCTGTGCTGGGTTCCTTTTTGTTTTTTTTAATAGAAGATACTAGTGCACAGTGTCCCTGCTGAGCATTGCTGTTGTCCAGGCTTGTGTTACTGAGTTTTTCCTTTGCCATTTGGCTCCTGCACCCCATGTTTCCATACATCTACTGTGAGCTGTGAACTCCATTGTTGCCTCTATCCAGGCTTCTGAATCAAATCAAAGGGTTATATGAGCATTGAGAAGAATGAACACATTTGGGGTGAGAGATGATAAATAAGTGGTAACTTAAACAGTCAAGGAGTTTTTTTGGTAAATTGGTGGCATTGGCCAAAAAACTTTGGTAACCAGACTAAGCTACTCTCTGACAAATAACGTCCTAAAGAAAGCACCTAAATATGCTGTGTGGACAACGTTAGTTCAACTTGAAAGAGTTAACATCTAATCGCAGATTTGGTTTCCTTGATTGACAGACAATTTTCAAAAAGAGTGTGGTTTGTCAAGAAGTCATTCCCTTCTTCCAGAAATCTTTCTCTTTGAAACCAGGGCAGGCAATTTCCTGCCTGTGATGGCATTCAAGACACAAGATACCCTTGTCTCTGACAGCAAAGGACGTTGGTTTCATTTGAGCTTTTTCCCTTATCACTGACAACAATAAAATTGTCAAGTGTGTGATTTGAAACATCAAATTCGGTATGAACTTTTTGTGTAAGCAAGGGACATTGGACATAATAACTTTTTTCTCTCATCTGTACCGATATATGGGACATACAAGTTGACAAATGGTAAAGATTGGCTGATGTATGTATATGGTAACTTATGTACAAACTATCAACAGACCAACAAGGTTATAATGAACTCATCTTTTGAATTTAATAATAAATTTCCCTTTGTCAGCATTGGTCCAAGGTAATGATGTGATGCTTCTTAGCAGCGAAGACAGAGGAAGGCTTCACAGCTGAGGAAGTGCCCATTTTAATTGCAGGCTTGGATATACTGTCTGTCAAATCATGGTAGCATTATTTTATTTTTATGGAGAAGCTGGATGCATTTGAACCTGACCCAAAACCCCAAAGCCATCTCTCTC
The DNA here is from genome assembly GCF_030463565.1 of Pelecanus crispus. NCBI lineage: Eukaryota > Metazoa > Chordata > Aves > Pelecaniformes > Pelecanidae > Pelecanus > Pelecanus crispus. Next base: position 24,753,518 of record NC_134646.1, read on the forward strand.
CATTCAGAACAAATCAATCATGTTGAACAACTGGTGATTTTGAGTATTTTAGTCTCTGAGTGTCTAAACAGTAAGACTTGAAAGTCACCTGGAATTTGTGGGTTTTAGATTTGCTAATTTGAATATAAAGTCTGTGTGTTATGTAGAGGCAAATGAGATCTTTAGATAACCTTCCAAATACTGGCCTCAAACTTCATTTTGTCAGAGTGCAAGTGTTGCAAGGTGTGGATGAGCTGGTTCATTGAGAGGAGAGTGGACTTTGCTTTGTGAGCCATGACTTCAGTGTGTCTTGTGTCAAATTGCTAGCCTTTGTGTGATGCATATTGCTATACTATAGCTGTGGCTAGGTGAACTGTAACATTAGTTTTTAACCCCGTGGTTGAGTCCTTAGAAGGTTTTAGCTTGTCATGAGTATGCCATACATTTTCAAAGTTTTGTTTTTGTTTCCTTTTAAAAGTAAACAGGCATTGTCACACAACCACAACTCAATATTTTTTAAAGTGAGTCTTTATTATGGGAATTATCTCAAACTCCAAGTATTAGTCTGTAGACTGGGAGCATCCAAATACTTAAGCCAAAGTCGCTTGTCAGGAACAGGGACACAGCAAAAAACAAATAAGGAACAGAGCTTATTTCAGCTATGTGGGTCCCTAAAAAGCTCAGAGGAAGACTAAACGGACACATCTTTAAATGGGATAAACTCATGGTAGTGCATGGTATATAATAGTAGTCACTCTCCATGCTTGTGCTTTTACCCCTGCCCAGGTACAATGCCCTGCTTTTTATTTTACCATTGGGCTCAAGCGCAGGTGTGTGCATGGTTGCTTATAGAGGTGGAGCTGGCTCATGGTAACTTGTATTGCCATAACGCAGTTGCAGTCAACAGTGTGCCTACACCCAAACCTTGACCAAAAGCAACCAGCAGCACCAGGAGGTGAGTGGGTAGCACTGCCTGCCTGTGCTGGGCTGCTCCAAAACCCACAGGGTCCTACAGAGGTGACCCAGAAACATTACTCATTTTTATGTTAACAGGCAACGGCCCCCAGCCCAGGAAAGCGTACTGGTTTTATCTTCCAGCTCTCTATCCACTCTTAAGTTACTACTATCTCCAGCCCCCAAAGAGCAAAACTACTTGGCGGTATGATTTCCTTATAAGAGCAATTCAACTTTTGGTGCTGAGCAGTAACATTCTCAGCTGAATTACAGGCAAAAGCCTGAATCTAACAGGGTATTTATTTTACTTAGCAAAAATTATCTAACAGTAAAAGTATAGTTGCTGCCATTGGAACTATGACTGTTTGAATAAAAGTTATAGCAACAGTAAGATTCAGCTATGGTATGTTAATTTGAATCTGCAGTAAATCTGTCAAGATTGCATGTCAGTTTAAGAGCTAAAATATAATTGTTGTAAAACACCGAACTGCAATTTATATATATTTTTCCCAACCACTTGTGGGCTAGCAATATTTCAGTTCTATAATCACAATTTGAACCTTTTAAAAGGTTTTTTATACAAGTCAGCAGAAGTAGTATTTTATTACTTTTCTTTGTGTGGGATTCTTTGAATGCAATACACTTCTAGGGAGTAAAACAGTCTGGGGATAAAAATCAGCAGAGACTACCTTACACTTGCTTCTCTTTTCTGACAGATAGACATGTCTGAGTGTAATGAACAATTTGTCAATCAATTTGGAGCTCAATGAAAATGACTGTCAAAGTGGGGTTTTGTTAGTTAGATTTCAGATGCCATTTGACCCTGAAGACATGCTTCTGTAATGGTATTCTGTGATAACGGGTAGATATGATTTTTTTTTTCTACCAATAAAAATCTATTAGTAGCCTAAATATCTTTTAAAAAAATGAGCTTGGTTGTATAATTCAGTAAAAAAAAAAAATCTTGTAAACCACTTTCAACTTGATTAAATAATTAAACTAGTGCTTTAGACTGTCAGCTTTTAGTCCCAAGCATCTTCAGGTGTAGTTTTCCATGACAGTCACCTTCACTGTTGGTTACTCAGAGTTTGCTACTCATCTTCTTGGAAAAGTTGTGACAGTCACTGAGAAGAGAGGGGACATGAAGCAGGATACCTGCGTCATGCTTTGAACATCTGGCTAATATTACAGTTAGGAGGTCATCCTCATATTGTCATTTAAGAGCAGGCAACACATCTGAGGAACTGTGTGTGAGCATCACCCCACAGCAGAAACTCTAAGGGTGATGAAGGATAGGCTTTAATGTCAGCTCACCCTTCAGCAGGCAAAGGGCTTAGTGCCTCCTGAGGTGCATTCCCATGAAACCCAGCCAAAGACGAGTTTACAAGAGAAATGTATTTATACACTGCCTGCCACCATCCAAAAAAAAAAAACCCCAAAACCCAAACCGCACCCAGAAAAACCCAGATGGTACCTTTTAAGTCCTGACTGTTGGTCAATATGCCTTAATTATACAAAGGAAATTCTCTGTCAGCTTTCAGAACAAATGCATCAGCTTTGGGCAAAGAGATGAAGAATTTAATATTGCCCATTCACAGGCAGTAGTTTCTGGAGAGAATTCCCTAGGGGCCAAGTGCCCTTTATAGGAGAAAAACTCATCAGGCAAGGTTTATGGGGACTGATGATTTTTCAGTGAGTCCTTATGGGTTAGGATGAAATCCAGGGCCTCAGGATCTCATGTACTCTCCAGTCACACTTGGGCTGCGGTGGGCTCCAGAGAGGGTTACTGCAGAGGGCATGGCATTGCCTCAGACCCGCAGGAGCTCCTCTGGAGATGCCCTGGGAGCCACTTAAGGAAAAAGAAAAGGCAGCCTGTTCATTTGTCCTGATTAGGAATTATTTTTTGAAAACTTGTAAAGCTTTGTGGCTCCAGAGGAAAGTTACATCTGCTGATTGAGGAGAGGAGGAGAAACAGCAGTAAAAGTTACTTGGTTGAGGCTAATGTAACCTTTTGAGTTTTGCAGTCAGAGGAGTTTGAAAGATTAAAAGGAGAGGGATGCTCTGCATGCTTAAGAAACGGATAAATACCCCTTTGTACTCATTATTTTGCTATGTTTTTGCATTTTACTTTTTAAATTTTGGGTTTTTAAAACATTAAGGGAAAGGGGACTTGACAAGTCCTATACTAGACAAGGCTGAATTAGTGCAGTGAGACCATTGGCCATCTGTGTAGTCTGGGCTGATGTGGCTTGCAAAGCTAACATACTTCACATTAATAGGTTTTGATGGCCAGAGTCTGCACAAAAAAATAATAACCACGGAGAATTTTTTAATTTTCTTGTTACTTGTGTTGAAGCGTGGTATTTCCTGCTTCCTGCAAGGAAGGGGCCGGGTGCTGCTTGCACTGAAGTGATGGCCCTCTATCAGCGTCTCTGGGCAAAGAGGATGCAGAGATTAGCCTGTCCCTGAGCATTTACAGTCCAAGCAGATAGGGGAAACCATCTCAGAGTCAGGAGGAATAGGGAAGCAGAGCAGAGTGTGAGGAATAGAGTGCCAGTAGCTGTCCCTGCTGGCCCCATATGCAAATGAGGGATTTTTTTGGAATCCCAAGTGGGGATGATCCTCACCTTGTCTTTAATATCACATCATTCTTTCCCTAATAATGAAATTCTTCTTGTTTCAAGTCTAGCACCCATAAACTTAGCAATTCACTGTCTACAGACACACATAAGACCCTATCTCTGGGCCCTGGCAGGGTACCAAGGGTGTGCCATAGTCATGCCCTGTGTGTCCCCCCCACCAGCAGTAAGGGCAGACAACTGCAAGGGCACAGGCCACTGACCCTAATTCAGCACCTGAACTGGTGCCTCCTGACAACTACCTTTCTGATTGCATATCTTTTTCAAAGTAAAGAGATTGCTGCATATAATGGGAGAAAAAGCCTTTCAGATCCTGTTTGATGCAGTCTTTGGGTTTCAAAATCAAGATATCATCTAGCTGTCAGCAAAGACAGCACAAAACTTGCAGGAGAATCCTCTCTGGTTGCTATTTACCTGTAACAAGAAGATGACAAGAAAGAAGGCATTTTATTGTGAAGTCTCTCAGGCTTGCAAATGTACTCTGCCATCTACACATTTTCTTTTGTTTGCATTGTGCTTGTCTTGGCAGGAGTCTGCTTCGTTATCCTTCCCCATCTCTCTTCCCCTCCTGCTCCAAAGCAACACTTCAACCCCTGTTAAGAGTGAGGTGCAAGGGGTGCAGGTGTACAGAGCCTCTGTCCTTGTGTACTCAGACAGAGGAGGGAAAGCAAGCTGAGAGAGGCTGCAGTGATGTGGGCTCATATTGCATAGTTTAAGAGGGAGACAGAGAGTGATGGGGCCCAAGAGCATTTGAGAGAAAGGAAAAACCTTCAGAAGACAGACAGGGGGCATGTATAATGACACCATGAGACATAGTCCCAGCAGGTAGACACTGTTAAAAAAAGACTTTGAATGTGCTGAGCTGCAGAGAGCAAGCAGGATGGTCTGCTTGTTAGACACTGAGGGCTGCAGTGAGAGGCTGACCAACTGCCTCTTCCCCTGAGCGCTCTGGAAAAGCACACAACAGCAGCTGCCCTCTCTTGCCATTTTTTCTACTTTTTATTAGTTTGCTTTTACATCAGGTGCCACACTGTTTTCCATCCCATGACTGTGCAGGTGAGGCATTGGCACGGCTGGAGGTCACAGATGGAGCATGCCCAGTGGTAGGGTCAGCTCTGCCATCCCTATCCCATCATGCAGGAGTGATGCCCCAGAAACCCTTTTCCTGCCTATTCGGCCGGACAGGGCTGAAGCAATTTCCCTCTAAATATAGCTCTGTGCATGTGGTGGAGCCGAGCTCTGCTGGCATAGCAAAGGGAAAGCCAGATGGCTGATTCATGCTGAAAGGCAGCATGAGGGAGTAGAGAAGACAGGCAATAACTTGGCACAGTTACCAATTTCTTGGATGCCTTAGAGAGGGCATTTTACCTTTCTATGCCACACTCTCCACTTACTTACCCTTGTCTTTTCAAGTTGGGTTTTTTTTCAGATGGTGATATCTACTTGTCAGGGACTGTATCTCCCAGACAGGGATAAACACAGGACACAAACTTTAGGCATGTAATATGTGAGATATTTAATCAAAGGAAAGAAGCAGGTTCATCCTCCTGGAAGTCCAAATCATCCATCTCTCTGACTATAGCAAGCCTTGGCAGGTAAGTGTGGTGATGACTTCACTCATTTGTACCAAATCTGTGCACTGTAGGATCTCCTTGCCCTATATAGGATTACATTTCCTGTAAATCAGTTGGGGAACGTGAGGCTATGTTTGTGCTGGTTTTATGAGGACAGACAGCACCTGATCCAGCAAACAGCTGCACAAGTCAGAGCTATCCCTGTGTGGGTTTGTGGATATTTTGGGGGGGAAGGTTGTTTTGGTTTTGCAAGCATGGACCAGCAAGTAGGCAGTTAACAGCTCTGGGCCCTCATTTTCCTTCTTGTGGAGCCACAGGTCTGGCACACAGGTTTTTCTCAGAGCAGATGCTGATATGGATTTCCTGCTCCTAAACAAGATGAGTGGATGGATTGGATCTCTGTTTAAGACTCAAATTGTATATTTTATACTTGACTTTCCTCTGACCTTACCTGAGACCTCAGGCACCTCCCAGTCTTTCCTTTTTCCATCCACTCTGCCTGCAGGCAAGTTTCCAGAGTCCCTTCAGCCTGCCTGCCAGAAACATAATGGCTTTCTCTGTCCCCTGCTCAGGCCAGGGACTCTCTCCAGGTCCAGATGTGCAGATTGCTTGTCCCACCTATGACCGCAGCTCCATTTCTAGAGCTGAAGCTTCTAGGGTTTGCAGCCTAGCAGTATAGCTCTAATTACTCATGTCCTGCATGATAAGCTAGACTATTGGTCTGTACATGGCTGGCTTAGACATGTTGGGGATGGGGGACAAGAGAGTTGGAGGGGTTCAGTGACTCCTCACTGGATGTTCATATGATGGAAAGAGGGGGACGTGGCAGTCAGAAAAGGAAGTTTCTATCTCTGCACTTGAGATTTGCGTGGGATGTTGTGTTGCTTGGGCCAGGTCCTCTCATCTGCCTTGGCACGTGTTAGCTTTGAAGCTGCTGCAAGAAAAAGTAGAGAGCAACTATCTACTTGTCCTGGTTTCATCTGGGATAGAGTTAATTTTCTTCCTAGTAGCAGGCATAGTGCTTGGATTTAGTAGGAGAAGAATGTTGATAACACGCTGATGTTTTTAGTTGTTGCTAAGTACTGCTTATGCTAGTCAAGGACTTTTCAGCTTCCCATGCTCTGCCAGGTACGCAAGAAACTGGGAAGGGGCACAGCCAGAATAGTTGATCCAAACTGACCAAAAGGCTATTCCATACCATATGACATCATGCTCAGTATATAAACTGGGGGGGGTTGGCTGGGGAGCAGCGATCGCTGCTCGGGAACTGTCTGGGTATTGGTCGGCAGGCGGTGAGCAATTGCATTGTGCATCACTTGCTTTGTATATTGTTATTATTATTATTATCATTATTTTATTGTTACTATTATCATTACTATTTTACTTTATTTCAATTATTAAACTGTTCTTATCTCAATGCAGGAGTGTTTCTCACTCTTACTCCTCCGATTCTCTCCCCCATCCCATCGGGGTAGGGGGAGTGAGTGAATGGCTGCGTGGTGCTTAGTTGCTGTCTGGGGCTAAACCACGACACTACTAGTCAAAGTGCACTTAGGAAACTACACTGTGCCACCAAACTGTAGCAAATGGGTTGAATTGTAAAATTAGGGGGTAGCCTCAAAACACTTTGAAGCTTTTTTTTTTTTTTTTTTAAATGGCAGCAGTGATTGTATTGGGGGAACCATTGAGAAAGCATGAGGAGGGTAACAAAGGGCTGAGATATTGTTTTTTGCTAAAACACACACAGGTATTTCTTTCAGTATACTTGTGGCTCAGATTTGCCATGAGCAGAGAAACTGGAGCCACATCAGGGCACAGGCTTCAGGTGACAGGCTGTTACAGGTGATGAATTAAGTGCAAACATTTCAAATTATCACCTTCTTTGTTTGCAGCCAAGAAGACACAAGTCAGTTGGCAGAAGAACTAAGTGGCACTGTGGTGCTAAACACCCGAAACCAAAGGAAAACAAAAGGTATGCCTAAAACCTCTGCTAATAATACATGGTAAGCTGAAGCTGGGATTTGTCCTAGGCTGGGGAAAATGAGTGCAGTTAGTTATTGGCTACTTGCTGAACAGCCACCAGCACTATAGGTGGGTCATCAAAGTAACTCCAGCTTCAGGGCTGCAAAGTTTGCTGGCTTGCTATTAAACTGCAGCAGATGAGATGAACCCCCCCAAAAATGGGGATAGATTAAAAAAAAATAGAACTTCAAAGCCTTTTAAGCATCTAAATAGAAGCTGCCACCATAACCTGGAAACTTGATTTAGTAACAGGAGCAAAGGTACAGGGAAAAGTGACACAAACATGAAGCTTACAACAGCCAGCCCAATGTTACGGGGATTTCATCCGTATTGCTAACAAGATTGTGTCAATATGTTCAGGCCATCCCTAGTTAGATCCTTGTGGTCCCTTGGATCCTTCCCATGCCTCTGGGATCATATGAGTAGCAGCCGTCTGGTGTTTGCTTTGTCAACCTGCAACAGTCCAGATCTGGCTTGCAAAAACATTGTGTTGGAAGAAGGCTGGCATGGCAATGAGTATGTGTTCACTTTGTCTTAGCTGTGCATTAAGGAAGACATGGGGGCAGAAACAGGGAGATACTGCAATGAAACATCAAAAAAAACAAAACAAAACAAAACAAAAAAACCTCCAACAACCCCAGACTCAAGCTGGGAGAGGGCTGGCACGGAGGTAATTGTGTAGATGTAGTATGTGTTGTGGGTACCGACAGAAAAAACTGTCTTCAAGTGCTCTGGAGTTGGGAGCAATGTTGCTGGCTCACTAGATGATTAAATGAAACATTGCCTTTCTGCAGGAAAATGGGGCCTTTGAGAGGTTCCTGTGCTAGCTGCTGTAGCTTATTAGGCTATATTTAAGCAGAGTCCAGAAGTACAGTTTGCTGGCTTGTCTGGCTGCTGAAGCTAGCCTTTCTGATGACCTCTGGGCATCTTGGACCAGCTCCTCCATGCCCTTCTAGCAGTGGGAAGCTGATTATACCACAAAGTATCTTTGCCATCCTCCCTGGAGTCTAAGGGAAATGTAAAAATCTCCTCTGAGGCTTGCATTCCCCTGCCTCCTGGGCACACAAAAATTAGTGGGATTTTAGACTCCTAAATCCCAGAGAGTTTGAAACCTTACTTCCCTGTGCAAAAGATAGACTTGGTTATTTGAAGAGAATCAGACTGCCAACCTCCTGCAATCCCTGCAGAAGGAAATAGCTTCAGTATTGCTTGCTTTATTCATCTGCCATGCTGAGTTAGGAAGGGCTGAGCACGGGGCTTGCAAAGCAGGATCTAGGCTGTGCTCATGCATGCTGCTCCAGCTGTAGCTCCCCCATCCTGGTCTCCCTCCCCTCTCTTCATCTCGTGCTGCCAGGCATCATTATTTTCACACAGCCCACACAACTGTGGTGTACTTGCACCCAGTCTGGTTTAGTAAAATAAACAGACCAAGATGAACCCATTTACCTGGTCAGTCTCTGCTGCCCCAGCCCTGAACTGGTTTGGGGAATGATGATTCGAGATTGCTGGCAAAAGCAAAGGAGGCTGGAGACAAGCTGCGTGTGGGGGTAACCCAACGCTGACCAGGTCTGGACATGAGCAGAGCCTCCCTTCACTCTGAGGTACCAAAGAAGAATTTCAAACCAGGAGCTATTGTGGATTTGCATCCTCCAGCACTTGCTCATGGGGAAGACACATGAGGGACATGAACCATGAGATATGCATGTTGTGGGTTAAAATCCTATCATCTTGCTGAGCAGAGCATATAAAATGTGCACATCTGGAACACGTGGGAGCTGTGGAGGCTGTAATTATAGGTATATGGTACACTGGGTTATTGTGCTGGCTGCTGAGCTGTTGGAGTTGTTTGAGCCTGGACTAACTTTGGAGTGATTCATGGTGTTAATGATGCACTTTCTTTGCAGTGAAGGAAGAATCCTATTGTCCTTTTTTCTTTGTTTCAGTATGGTTTTGCTTTACATCTGTTGAATATGATTATTTTGTCTCCAGTTTGTATTAATTTTTGCAAATTGGTCCCCTCAGTGAGAGCCTGAATAAAGGTATTGGGACCCATCTTCTAAGCCTGCCTTAATGTCCCTGCATTTATGTGTTGAAGCTAACAATTAAACAGGAAAAGATTTTGTCTGTGGATTTCTGTCTGTGCAAGTTGAGTCCATTTTCTCTCTTGGTAACAATCTGATCTGACTTGCACATACAACAGACTGTCTTTGGGGGAAAAAAGTATCACTGCTTTTATTTCATGTCTGGCCTGATGAGAATAATAAAAAGAATGAAAAAGCAGTTGCATCCCAAGCTAGCTGGCTACAAAGCAGGCAGGCTGAGTCCTTGATGTACTGTCAATTCCATGTGTTGTGTAGGCAATTAACATTGATGCTGAAACAATTAATGATGAGAAAACATCAAAAGGTTCAGGTGCTTCAGTTCAGATGAGCACCAGAAGCTCAGATGGTTATCTAGGCTTGTCTAGGAGTTATCCGAGTGGATCTTATAACCAGCTTTTTGATGCTGCAAAACACAAAAAGGCTGGGGTCTTCCACCCCATGTTTCATGTGTTCAGACATTGAAAAAGCTCTAGGAGATGCTTTTTATGGAGAATGAGCATTTCTCTTCCAACTAATATGAAGTGGTTTGTAAGTATCTCATCAAAAGACTTACAATTTTTCTTTTTTAGAGATGCACTGCACGGGTTTATTTACGATGGGTTATCAGTCACGAGTTCTGAACTTTTAAGGTAATGATTGAATTCTTTTTAGGGTGATCTCTGCAGCAAGCAAAAATACAGGGGACAAGGTTGGCAGTGATGCCACAAGTAGAACTTGCCATCTGAGGCAGCACCTCGATTCCCCTATTTCATACCTTGAGGACAGATTTAGCCTATATATTTTCTGGAATTATGGCTATTGAGCCTGTCTCAATAGTAACTATATTTCTTTGGATGGATAAAAAAACCACCTCCAACTAAAATGCTGAGAAAACAAGCATATATCACCTAAAAAAAAAAAAACAAACCACAAAAAACCCACCAAAAAACCAACTTTGGTTATAAGTCTGGCCTCGCTTGATCCCACCGTTAGGTCCTTCTAGAGTCAAATAGGGAATGGCCATGGTCAGTGCTGGAACTAGATACGCTGATTGCCACTTTGCTACCTCCAGCTGCAGGGCTTAGAGAACTGCTGGCCCTTGTAAATTCTCATCTACCACAGGCTCACACGGCTTGCAGGACTTTCATGGTGGAGGACTTGGATATTTCTAAAACTGGAGAACAAAATTGTGTGTGTCTACTTACATTTAGCTTGACAAGTGTGTTTAGTTACTTCAAATTGGAGATACTTGAAAAAGTGAAGTGGGATGTCTAATATATATTTCTCCAGCACTGCTCCTTTGCATCTTGCTTCACTGGACTAGATCTGATTGTATGTGCAGCAGTGTTTTGGGTCCTGTCCTACAATCATAAACACCTATTTTTCCTATAGAGCAATGTAAGTCGCTGTTAATGACTGAACTGTCTGTCAAGTGTAAAAAGGGGTGAAAAACAGAACTGAGCAGCATGAGAGTCATTTAAAGGAAAGCACATTGCAGTGTGTGGAGTGTGGCACAGAATGCTGCTGGTGGGTCACAATGCAGATTTTCTTCCTGCATGTCTGTCCTCAGAATATAATTAGGTGTGTGCTACCACATGTGTGCTTTAAAAAGTTTCTTACTGACAAGAATAGTTAAGTTTTAAAATAAAAAAATATGAACCAAAGAGAATAAAAGTAGTCAATGTTTTATTATCTAAAGAGAGCTTTGATGTAGAAGTTGCACACAACCCAAATCATCTAAATTCACCTCACCTGTGGCCTGCTTGATTTCAAAGGCCTTTGAGTAGACTCTTACAAAGAAAGTTTTAAAAGTTCTTGCATTATAGTTAGGATTTAAAAAATCATGACTTATTTATTTTTTAATGACTACATATACCCCTTGCCTCTTCCTAAAGTATCAAACCAAACATCTGGCTTTTAGGTTCAGTGATGCTTGGATCATGATCAAAGGAAAAGGTTGCCAATTAACCCCCCATGATCTCTCCACCATGTGCATTTGATGCCATCTTTTTTCCATTTGATTTATTTCATCTGAGCTTGATATTAAATCCCTTACCAAATTCAGATTAGCCATGGCTTTCCCATTGCTCTGACAGCACATCAAAGTTCCAGAGGACCCAGAAGGTTGAATTAGCCACTGAGTCTTCACCGAGCTGCTCTGAAAGAGATGTATCTGTGTAAGGAATAAAGGGAATAGATGATATCTCTCCTCTGAAACTTTCCGAAAATTTAAATGGGTATAAGGTAGGACTGAGCTAAATTTAAACAAGAAGTACTGTACAGTGAGTGAGTTACACACAATAAAGAGGGGCTGTATACTTTATAGAAAAATTGCTAGAAAATAAATAGCAACAAATATCTAGAATAACCTGAAATAATTTCAGTATATATTTCAGCAAAATGGGGTACATTATGTTACTAAAAGTAATATACTTGCTATTTGTATTAAAGTAACAACTTTAGAAAAGTAGGGAAGAACCACAAGGCACTGCAGAAACTACACTCTATTGTCATTGCTATTATGATCCTTAGTTACCTTTAAAGCAAAGGGCCAAACATTTTCTTAAGTCTGTCTCAGGGAGCTAAGCTACTGCCAAGACCATGCAGCAGTGTGGAAAAAGGGCAGCTGATGCTTGAGAGGAAGAGGGGAACAGTTTACATAGAAAGAAAAGAGGAATGTGAATTTAGCCATTAGAGACTTGAAGTTAAAAGGCTTTGTCTGTGAAGGAGACTGGATTGGCCTCACTAGCCCAATAGGAGAACTGTACCATAATGGTGCCCCTTAAGCCAAACTCATCCCCAAGGATGAGTTATTTGTTGTTATGAGGCTACACAGACTGCTCACTGAGGTGTGAGGAGCACAAGTTAGAGATAAATGAGCTTGATTTGGTCCCATGCCATTCTCATTACAATTGTGACAATAGCCAGTGGGCTGGGCAGGGCTTTGTTGTCACTATCTGGGGCAACTCTCCACATGTCCTCTGTGAAGATATAGGTAGTGTCAGATGCTCTGATGCCTGTATAATTTAATCTAGTCTATTTTATATGATAAGGGGTGATTTGGTACAAAATCTTGGGTCTAGCAGTTGAAATTGGCATTATAATCCAAGGATTGATCAGAAGTCAAGGAAGACTGGTACAACTTTTTGGACCTGTGCCATGCATGGCTAGATGCTTTTTCAGTTTCTCCTTCAAATACAGCTGCCACCTCCTGATGAGCCAATTCATAATTTTTCAATTCAGGAGATCTTGGGGAGTCATTTCAGAAACAGAGTGCAGTCTCAACATGAGAAGAAAAGAGTAAAGGAGGGACCTGTGGTTTGCTGAAAGGATAAGCCAAGTTGTGGGTGTGAGAAAATCCTTTGGGACCTTGAGTAGGAGCTATATAGGGTAGGAAGAATTACCTGCAACTGCAGTGTAGATTTATTGACTGTTCCTTACAAAGGAAATTATACAAAATAGTAAAGCATGATATAGTGGCATTGGAAGAACATCTCTTAAAGAAAAAAAAAGGCCTTGTGTTTGAAAAAGAAGGTCAGAAAAGAATAATATAAAATATAGAGCCAAATGTGGTCGCTCGCTCACAGCAATAGTCTGATGGAGAAAGACCCTCTACTATAAGAAGTCTTGCATGTGTTAAGTGATAGTTATGTTGCTTAAGGAGGTGACCAAGATCAGAGTTTGGACCCATGTTTTATTCTTGTGGTCTGTATTTGAGTTGTGCCATGTGGCCAGATACGAAGGCTGTTGTGAATAGGGAGGAGATCAGCTGCCTCTGCATGGTGGACAGGACAAGGAGTGACAGTTTTAAATTGCAAGAGGAGGAATTACTGCAGGGGGGTTGGGCTCGATGATCTCTCAAGGTCCCTTCCAACCCAAAGTGTTCTATGATTCTATGATATGATACGAATTCAGGTTAGGCACAAAGAAAAGATTTCTAACAGCTGGCCTGTACTGCCGTGGACTTGAGCCACCTGCAGAGGTCTTGGATTCTGCAGCCTGAGGTCTTGCTTCACTCAGGTATGTTTAAGTGCATGTGTAAATCTAAGTATGTAAATTACCCATTTGTTTTCAGTGTGTAATGAATGTTTGTTACTTACAGCCTTTGAAGTCTGGGCATTTACTGACATAGTAGCTGTCAAACTTAGACTTATGTGTGTGGGTGGAAAGGCAAATGCTGAGACAGAAAGGTATTGTTTTTCAGCAGCTGATTGGCATTATGGTCCAGCAATGGCCAATATTATATCAGTACTTAGTTGTGGTTTGTGTGTTTGTTTGGTTGGGTTTTTTTTTAACTAAAACACACTTATGATACTCATCAACATCCAAAACACAAGTCTGGTGTGGGAATGTGCAGAGAAGATGCACAGGGATTTTTGAACCCTGGCATTTGGTGTTTTGTTTCCCCCTAACGTGCTTATTCCATGCCAGCAAAACTGTTCTAGTTCCTTTCTTTGAAAAAGATATTAGGGGAAAAAAAAAAACCAACAAACCCAACTTTTTCTCCATACCCTGAGATTATGTTCAGCTGTACAGCTGTTTTTACATTTTTGTTGTAGCACACCAACTCTTACCTACATCACCATCTTCCTCTCCAAAAACTTCTTTCCTTTCCCCTGCTTTATTTATATTGGCTCTTGGGTCACACAAATTAATATGTTTCTCAAAACTTCCTGTTAACAATAAGTGTCTCCAGACAGTTTATCTTTGGACAAACCAACTTCCATAGGCAGATCGTCAAGTTTTGCTCCAGAGAGGTGTTGGAAGTCTTGTGTTATTTAATGGTGAAATGGACTTTGCTCTTTGTTAACCATTTTTGGACCAGATTAATTTGTCCTTTACAGTGGAGTGCTAAAATGATGGATCAGAAAGCCAGAATAGAGCTAGTATCATCCACTGAGCCCCTTTCAAAACACAGGGCAGAAAATGTCATCCTGCTACTCTTGTCAGTGAACCTGGTAACCTTTCTTTACTTAAAACATAACTTCCATGAAGGTCAATAGTCCTGATTATATGAATTTAAAAGGAAAGAAGTCACAGTATTTTCTGGCATGCCTGCTGCTTACTGGTTCTTGCCATTAATCTTGTGCTTTACTCTTAGTTGACCTCTTCCAGCTTTGATTTCAACCAAGAGTACTCTTACTGTTTTGTCTTTGTATTAAGAAAAAAAAGTTGATTGCTCAAATGCCATTTCCAGTCTTTCAACAAAAACAAGCCACTCAGAGCAGGTGAAAAGCCAACCTGAAATGCTAACAGAGATATGAACACCATTTAGTCACCTGCAGCACCTCCAGTGCATGTCTCCCCCAACTTTCACATAGGCTGGGAAGCACAGGAACCCATGGGAAAGCTTTCAGGAGCAGAAGTTATGAGAGGCTTAAGTCACTCTTGGTTATTCCCTTTGCCATTTTCACCTCTGGATCCAAGCAGGCAGAAAGGAGGACACCTGGGGAAAATGGGATGGGAATTTGCTGCTAGGTAGAGGCACAGCAACAGGACTGAGCACTTAAAAAGCGTGGGAGTTGTCCTGCATAGCCAGACAGACTATTTTCCCATGGTGAAACTCTGAAGGCAGTATTAAAGTTGGTTACAGAAATACAGACACTTAGAGCTCAGTCTTCAAAATCAGGTCCTTAATTCAGCAATTAAACACCTGCACACTGATTAGTTATTCAGAAAGCCTGTTGGCACTTACTTCTTTCAGTGGGTGTCAAGTGCCAATTTTAGGTCTAAGTGCAGATGTAGGTGCATGAACAGAGGGCTTCAAGATTGGAAACCAGGCTCTTAACAACAACAGGTTCATCTGCCTGTGACTCCTCTGCACTGCACAGCAAAAGCAGCTGAGCATAAATGGGGAGAAGGCAAGGAATAAGGAACACGAACCAGCTAATAGCTGATGTTATGAAACTGTCAGATGATGACTTGCTGCCTGACAAGGAAAGTACTGTTCGGTGGAACAGGGCAGCAGGCTCTTCAGCTCCAAATTTATGACATTTCCTTGCTTTGCTTCCTTTTGGTTTCTGAACTATTTGAACTGTTTTTCAGTGCCTACACCTGCAGAGCAAGCAAGTCATTTAACAGAGTATGGCACCTTCTGAACCCAAAGAGGCTGGCCACTGTTAGACACCCTTCTCCCATGGGGTAGAGGCAGTGTTAAGTGGGACCAATGTACTCTACTTACCAAAGAAGGAATGAACAAAAAGCCTGAACGCTGCAGTCTGAAGGAACATAGGAGAAAGAGCATAAGAAAAGACAGGCTGCAAAATGAGACGTTGAAGGCAGCAGGGCAAACACAGATCCTGTCTTCTCCCTGATTGGGGGACAGATGGCCTACCATTTCTAGCTTGTGCTTCAAAATCCCCTAGGAGATGTGATCATGCATTTTCTTTAAATCCCAGCTGACATGCTAATAGTGCGAGCTACGTATATCACAGAATCAAGGTATGGATTTCTGCCTTATTCAATGTAAACCCAAAAAGAAATGTAGCCTTGTCAGCCTCGCACTAATATCTGATGGAACTGTTCTTGGGTGAAGGAAAGAAATCAGTTTTAGGTTGTGAAAGGGGGAAGCTGTATTTCTGCATACCCAGCCAGATGCGGACTGAGAAAAAGCAGCAATACTTAACAGTATGCAAGGCTCAGGGCAGGGACAAAATGCCATAAACATATTTGTGCAGGACCTCTTAGAGGAGCCAAAAGAAAAAAAACAACAATAAAAGAGCTCAACCTGCTATAAAGAGCCTTGCAGAAGCCAGTAAATGGTGGTAGCTCTTCTCCATAGAAAATTCAGCTCCTTTAAAATGAAAGCCCCTTCTCAACCAGAGCAAGGTTCCTCATCAAGATGAACAAAAGGCTGGGTTTTGTGCCTGAAAAACCTATTTTCCTACAGTCTTGAAGGGCAGAGGAAGTGCTCTGGCACCACACTGTCAAAAGTGGCAAGACCCTAACCTCTCACTCCCCATAGGTGGGAGAAGGATGGGGAGAGCTAACGGGCCTCCCACTATCAAAGGAAGTGACACTGCCTCCCAAATAGCAGTGTTTCAGGTTGAAATGGCATTTTGGAAAGCTGCCTGAGTTAGCCCTGGCCTCAGCAGAGCTGGTTCTGCAGTGGTGTGCTAGGAAGACTGCAACATCATGAAGAAAATGCTGCTTGGGTGCTGTGGGCGGCTGCAGTTCCAGCAGCGTGAAGCCTTGCCACCTCTTCTGAGGATTGGAAAGGTGAAGGTCTGTTGTCCTGTAGGGTCAAGATATAGAGTTTTAATAGCTGATATGCATCGGTCTTTTCATCAGCATTTATCAAAACAACATCTAGCATGCAGAACCAGCCCATGCGAGAGCCAGCAGACCTTTGTTTTTGTTTAACAATCCTTTTCTGTTGCAGTGGGGGAAAAGCTAAACAGTTGGACCTCTTTACCTCTCCTTTGCTGTTCATTTGCTTACTCTTCCCTACCCTCTTGTCTGTTCTTCTCCTCTGTTTTGAGTCTTGGTACTAGATGCTGGGAAGAAGAGTGTGTGACATGGACAACAGGTACCCAAAGCTGATGGAGACCAAAATCCTGTTCTCAGCAAATACATGGGGAGCAACCACAGCCAGCTAGATTGGTGGAAAGAAGTCTTTGATCATTATCAGTATCATAGCAATGCCAAAAATGACGTTGACAACAACACAGCCCCAACATGCCTGGCACTGCTACGTATCTGTTGTGGAAGCACTTCCTCTATTCATAGAATCATAGAATTGTTTAGGTTGGAAAAGACCTTTAAGATCGTCCAGTCCAACCATTAACCTACACTACCAAGTCCACACTAAACCAATCAAGGGTAGACTAGACTAAACCGTGTCCAAAAGTGCCACATCTACCCGTTTTTTGAACACTTCCAGGGATGGTGACTCCAGCACTTCTCTGGGCAGCCTGTTCCAATTCTTGACTACTCTTTCTGTAAAGAAATTTTTCCTAATTTCCAGCCTAAACCTCCCCTGGCGCAGCTTAAGCCCATTTCCTCTCATCCTATCACTAACTCCTTGGGAGAAGAGACCAACACCCACCTCACTACAACCTCCTTTCAGGGAGTTGTAGAGAGCAATAAGGTCTCCCCTCAGCCTCCTCTTCTCCAGACTAAACAATCCCAATTCCCTCAGCCGCTCCTCATAAGGCCTGTGCTCCAGACCCTTCACCAGCTTTGTTGCCCTTCTCTGAACACGCTCCAGCATCTCAATATCTTTCTTGTATTCAGAGGTGCTCAAAGCAGGAAAGAGCGGGAGAGGAGATGGATTGACTTGCAAGGAATCATTGCAGGGTTAGAGCATTTTGTTTCTATTTGAACACAGGTGTCCTTTCTCCAAATCATGTAACTTACCCTAGAAAAAGCATCACTTCCTTGTCCTGTGTCGTGCTGATGCTACTGAGCCTTGAGTAGATGCCCTTTCATTTGGGGCTGTTGGTGCAACAAAACTTTAATGATTTCATTGCTGGGAACTTAAAAAAAAAAAAAAAAAAAAAGCAGACCTCAGTTCTTAGACTGCTTGTTAAATCCCACCATAGCTAAATAACATCTGGCTTTCTATAAATACAGCAAGCCAGTCATTAACAGTGGGACTATTCACCATTTACAGAGCTGCATTTGAAAAGAACCGAAATGCAAAGTATTCATTGAAGTCTGGAGAGCATCTGCCTGCAATAGACTTTTGATAAACCCAGCCTTACACTCCAGTCATCTTCATATTCCAGTATTTGGATATTTTGTGTATGACTGACTGTCTTATTTTCTGGAGTCACAGACATGTTACTGATGCAGGCAACATGGGAGTTTCTAACGTGCACAGAAACTTCTTGTGTGCAGAACAACAACATTGGACCCATGCCTCTAGATATGTGCAGATGGTCCATCAGACCTAATCAGTCTTTTATCCAGGTAAAGCCCTCTGCTGGATCAGGACAAATAAACACAAATTGTGCCATCAGGGATTTCTTAGAAACATCTTAGTTGTTATCACACTGCAAATCCCAGTTTCCCAGTTCTGCATGGAGAAAGTCAAGATGAGGTCCACGTGCAAAAGCAAGAATCTCGATCCACTGAGGCAGAGCATCCTTATAATCCACAGGACCTGTGACACACAGTTAATCCACTGACATTGCAGTCCCTCTAGGAGTGGACTGCCCAGCCAGACCATTGCAAATAGGTATTTCAAACCAGGCTTTTTTGTACATGCTGGAAGTAATGAAGCCTAGTTTTCACTGCCGTTTTCCTGTGCAGATATGCTGATGCTTAATAAAGCTCGTTAGATGTTTCCCCAGGGGCTAAGAAGAGAGAGGGCAATTTTTCCCTACCTACAACCCAACTCTGTCACACACATGTAGGATCTAAGTGCCTGTGAGAGATCCATCTGTTGCATTTAAATAAAAATTGCCAGAGAGGTTTAAAAGTGGCCTTTGGGTGGAAAGGCAAGGGTATGCATGGCGAGATCCCATAAGTATCTCTTCCAGAGAAAAATCAGACTGGAAGGGGATGTTTGCAGCCAATGATAGAAGTGCCTGGCACCGAGGCACTGTTCCTGTGTGGTGAATCAGTACTGGTTTCTCTCTCAGCGGGTCTGCTACATTAATGATATTTCCCAGCAGGATGCTCCACAGGAAGCAGCACAGGAGGGCCACAGCAATCACTTTTTGCTGTGAGAAAAACCAGAGAGCTGGTGAGGCTCCTAGCTGCTCTTGCAAAGGTACATTCACCCATGTCATGATGGGCAGCCTCTGGCACATGTTGTAATTATGCTTAGAAAATGGCATTTAAGGCACTTGAAAAGCTGTTTCTAGCAGTTTCCTCTTCATTGTGAATAGACATAGGGATGGATCCTTGCACCTGTTTCTGCCTGCTTTGTGTTGCTTCCACCAGTCTGACCACCTCTGCTGTAGCACTGGTGGCAGAAGTGAGGGCAGGTGCCTCCCAGGAGGAGGGAGTCTTTCTGAAGGAGTATAAATTGCTCTGCAAGGTGTTGGGGAATGGATGAGTATGAGCTCTGCTGCATCAAAATGCTGAAGCACAGGAGGAATCTGAGGATCCAGTTTTTAGGTTTGGGTTGGTGGGGGGTTTTTTTTGAGTTTTATGCTGCCATCCATTTCTGAGCATCTTCCATACGACAACAATTAGTAATTCTAATTAGTAATTGTATGCAGTCTGTTAATTAAATATTCTCCAGGACTGTGCTGTCTCAGGGCCATAGTTTTCAGCATCACAATGGTAGTGCAAGGCAGAAAAATGCCTCTTTTTCTGGTGGAAGCTGCTGGTGATGTGTTTTCTGATGGTACAGACTGGCCACATGAGGGAACTGGGAAGAATATGATCATGAAGTACGTCTCCCAGGTGATATTGTGGCAGCTTTGCCAGTCTATCCACACACACCTCAATACATACAGCCTGAAAACTTTTCAGGCTTTCAATAACAAGATGCTTAGAAATTCTCCTCAGCAGAAATAAAAACAAACAAAAATTCAAAAGGAAAAAAAACCCATGGATTATACCCATCCACAAAATCTGCACAACAGATCTCCTGGGCGCAGTATGTTCATGGGGTGGGAGCTGTAGACATTATGCCACTTGAATCGCTGCTTTTGCTACTTTCCTTTATCAGCACCTCTCTTCTGTATTGTGGAAAGTGATGGAAACATCACTGAAGATGATGAGAAACATCCTACTGACTTCAGTGATCTGTGGATCAGGTCAGCAGCCTCCAAAGTGCCTACAGGTTGGATGTGCCATCTCCATGTGTGAGTCTGGGGGGTTTTACTGACATCGTGGATAGGTAGCAGGAAGATCCTATACATTGCTTTCTTCCTGGGACACCTAGTGTGTGTAAAGGGAATATATCGTAGAGTCATAGAATCATTTAGGTTGGAAAAGACCTTTAAGATCATCCAGTCCAACCATTAACCTAACACGACCAAGTTCACCACTAAACCAATTAAGGGTATATCCTCCTGCTTTGTGTCAGTCCAGCAAGGAAAAAGTGGGACAACTCTGAGTGGCTCTGGTCAGAGATAGGTCAACTTATTTTTTAACCTGTGCTTGCCCTTGGTTATATCATGGACCATCGAAAATGGTAGAAAATGTGCCCACGAACTGAGCTTGTATAGGCCATGCTCTCCTCTCATACTGTGTTCAAGGAGGCAGATGCAGTACAGGCTGAATGCTTTGAAACTCACCTCAGTAGCAGCAAGTGCTATAAAATATGCACTACTTAAATATTGTCAGTAAATCAAGGCAAGCTGTCAGAAATCGGTGTAACTTTTGATGTTTAAAACAGTAATGGTAGAAGTTATTGCAGTTTTATGCATTTGAGAGGGTATTTTGCCTTTATTTTAATCTATTTATTGATTTATTTCACTGCCAGCATGCTCTATTATGGGAAGCTTATGTCATCTTTAAAGTAAAACATGCTAAGGAAGATATATTTTAAATGAAACAGGAAATTGGCATATAGTGATAAAAAACAGTAACTGAGGGTGTTTATGATGAGCTGCCTTCAGCCTATGGGTTTCTGTGCATATAACATGCAAGCAAAACATCTTGTTGAAACCTTCGTGCCATACATCTAGCCCAGAGGGCAAGAGACAAGAAATCACCAAATTAGGAAGGAGGCAGTTTGCTTCCTCAAATTAGGAGAAGGAAGAACAATCTGGATTTGAGATCTATGCACCATTTTCTTTAAGGAAGGGGAGGATGTAAGAACAAGGGAGTTTATTATGCATTTTTAGGGCTGGAAGAAACCCTCACACCCCATCCCCAGTCTGACCTTCAACCTAAGACAGACTGGGGAGACTTTGGTGTTGAGTATATCTTACGGTTTTCAGAAGTCATTGAAGGATTTAAGGAGCACAGGTCCCACCTTGAGGCAGCAGCTGAGATGTAAATGTGCACAGAGAGCCAAAGCCACAGCTCTAGGGTCTGTCATCTCCACCAGGAAAAAACATGCTGTTATAACCAAAGTGGCAGCTGCAACTCACTCCTCTCCATGGACCAACACCCAATGCCAACCAATAAACACTCCCCAAAGTACCTGCATCCCCAGGAAAGCATGGCTGTGTGATTTGTTTCCAAGAGATTGGTGGGATACTCCCAGCCCCACCTGATTTAAATCTTTGGCAGGTATTGAAACAGAGCAGGAGAGGAATGACATAAAGTATGCAGGGGAGAGAAGTGCATGCTGGGTCTCCTCTGTGTTGGGGCAGCATCTCCTGCAGACTCTTGGGGGGACATACCAGTGTTACACTGTCTACTGTGGCCAGCTGGTCTGCAAAATTTGCGCACACTTGCAGGACAAGGCAAAAACTTTCCTTTTCTGAGAGCTCCCTCCCCTCCATGAAGCATGCCACTGCTGTGTCACCCTTGCAGAGGGATGTGCATCTGCAAACCCCTCTGACTACACCATTAGCTATATGTAACCAACCTGGGATAAAACTGACTAAATGCTGCACATCTTCCTGAGCTTAATAAATCCCTTTAAAACAGGGAAGTCCAAAAATATATCTGGTTTAGTAATATATTGCAGGAAATACTATTCAGCCTGAATTTAAAACATGACCTAGAAGAAAGGCTTTTATTTTACTGCTGGCATAAGCTCTGGAATGACTTTAAAGTGCATTTTATCTGGTCTTTCTATGATATAAACTTTTAATTAGTCATAATCAATGTAAGTGGGGAGAAGTGTGTCAGAGCACCACCATGTAAAATGAGAGTTGCATCCCTGACCTGTGCTAACCTTAGGGAGGAGATGACAGTAGCTGGTAAATGTAGGTCTTGTAATATGAAATAGCAAATTAAGTGATTAGTAATTATTGTGGCTAATAAAATACACCCTGAAATTGGTGCTTTATTGTGTTAATAAATTTTTTACTAGGTTTCCTTTGTAAATATTATAGCCTTACCATGTTGAGAAGCTTTTCCAGACATAAAAATGTAGGCTGAACATGACACTGGGTCCCACCCTAGAAGGAGGAGAGCATTTCTGCCCAGGCAATCAGATCCCCTATTAAAGCCCAACTCCATTGCTTCATTCCTCACGTAAACACTTGCTGCAATGCAAAGCTGGTACTAAACTGATGGACTGCACTATATTACTGGTGTGTGAGCCCAAACTGCCAGAGAAAAGACTCCATTTAGCTTCAGAGGTCCTTGGACCTGGCCAAAATGGTAGGAGCCATCTCCCCTAATATTAACCATCTACTAATAGTCTGGTCTCTGGGCATTTAGGCTCCCTCCATGGTTAACCCACAGTTAATGCAAAGTGCAAGGCACCTCTACAAAACAATTGGTGTACAGCTAAAGGCATATTGTAAATCAACAGAGGCACAATTTGGACTTGGAAACAGATGGCTTTGGGTGGTAATATGTGGAATGTGACTGGCCCATTCAGGTCCCTCTTCCCTTTTTTGCTGACTTGTTTTTCACTTCCAGCAGGAATCAGAGGTGATCCATCCATAGCACAGTTATCGTACAATGGACGGGCTCCTCTGGGGCCAAGTACTGAGAGAAAATGCTCAAAGCAGCATGAGAAGGTATTCCTATTTTATTTCTACAGAGCTATGCCTCATCAAAACCCTCAGATCCTCCTTCAGAAAACCTGGATCCTGGTGAGATATACACTAGCCTGAACCACAAGCCTCTATACATGTGTGTGTATTTAAAACAGATTTGGGAGGAAAATGAGCCATCATTCCATTTGTAGTTCTTGTTAGCTTTGCAAAAAGAAAATGTAGGGCCTGCATTATGCACTGCACAAACAAAGGATGGAGGGCAAAGAGTGAAATCCGGTGTCAAGGCACCTGCCCAGCATCATGGAGCAAGGCACAGCTGAGCTGCAGGGAATTGTCAGTGGGGGTGGAGGGGAGGAAAAGCAACTTGAAGGAAATGCAATGAGAAAATATACCCCCTCCCTTTTTTTTTTTTTTTCCCTAAACCTAAAACTACCTGGTGTAGTATTAGGCACTTTCCTAAATGAGTGGTGTTATAAATAGTGCTCTGCATTGCAGCCTTCACATATGACTGACTGTGTCTGCCTGCAGACAGTGAAGTGTGTCTCCATTTATCGCCTCACTTTCTTACCTTGGTTCATCACCTTAATTTGCCACTGTTACCTGGGAGCTGACAGCTTCCAATTACAGTCACATTTGCAATTCTGATAGAAAACATCAGGGCCTGTTTTTCAAAGGTTTGGTCCATTCTTTCCTGAACAACTGTTCTCCCTGCACTCCACTCAACAGCTTGTTTCTGAAACTGTGATCTTTTCCGCACATGTGGTTTGAACTATTTAATGTTATAGTGTAGTGTAACCTGTGTGAAACCAATGCAGTTCCCACTAAAAGTGTTGCATACGGTTACTGGAGATCCCAGGTGCTACTTTGAATGTTTTATGCATTTATACAAATAAAATTACCTTTAAAATTGGATCAAAGTTTTCTTTAAAACTTTTCTCTAAAACAAGTTGATCAGAGATTTTTGCAGGTGTAAGCTACTGAATTGCTGATTGTGAAGTGGCTCAGTGAGTGCCACACCGATATGGAGACAGACGTGGAAAGAAATCATGGAGAAGTCAAGGCTGGTGGTGAGTGAGGTGGATCAGAGAAGAGCATATGGGAGATGCTGTTGCTGAGGAGGGCAAAGTACAAAGCTTCCCAGACAGATGAGCTGCCCTTCTCCCTCCTGCCCCTTCCTATGCTGTCCAGACACTGCAGGACTTGAGACCAGGAAACCAGATCTTCCAGTTCCCTGTTCCCAACCTCAGCCTTTCTGCCCAGCTTCTAAATAGGAATGAGTGAGGGAAGAGAGAGACGTCGTTGACAGAGAGGAGCTCCCCAAAGGGACTTGGCATCGCAGGCTGTAGGGAAGCTGGCGAAGCATGTTGGGGGTGCTCTGGAGATCAAAGATGCCCCTGGGGAGAGCATTTGTGGGATGTCAAAGGCAGTTTGTATGGTTCAATCTGGCTGAACATGGATCTCGGACCTGATCCTCAGCTTCCCTGTTGTTGGACCACTGTGTCACCCCTTGTGGCCCCAAGACATCAACCAAGTAGGGTCCCTCGAATATACGAGCGTCTGCATCTGAATGATTGGTTTTTTCTTTCTCAGTGCTACAGTGCTAAGTAGAAGATGGAGCTAAAGGAGAGACCAGGGGACACACAGATGCCAGCATGGAACATATTAAATGAGCTGTCTGAAATTCATAGCCAGCTCAACAGAAATCCTGCTGGTAATGGAGATGAGAGAAACAGACTCGTTTTCCCATTTGAATATATGACAGACAATAGAAATGAAGTCTCTGACATGTTACTCCTCACCTCAGCTGCTGACGCTGCCTGCTGACAACAGATGCCACAGGTAGAAAGACACAGCCCAGGAAGGGAGGCTGGCACATCTGCCACCTCCTGCTTTGTGTCTTCAATGCAAGCTGCAGCCATCCCTCTTTTTTGTAGTTAGTGGCCAGCAGAACAAAGCACTGCCTCTCTACTCTGTGCAGGCACCTTCCTGCAGACTGAAAACCACTGCTGGTACCTGGAAGGAGACAAAAGCAACAGTGGAATAAGTGCCTTCTCCCAGGAGCAGGGCTACTAAAGAGTGCTGGTCTCATCCCAAAGTGAGTAGATCATCACTGGTCTGGGAGAAATTGCATTGGCCATGTCAGGGGCAGTCTGAAGTTTCTACTGGGTCATGCTTCTTGCACCTTCATTTCCCCTATCAGCAGCATGTCTGAGAAGAGACCTCAGCTTACATCCCTGGGTCAGAGGCCATGACCCATAACTTAACCTTGTGAAGCAATACTAAACAGAATTTCTTTGAGAACTTAAATAGGGACAAGTCACAGGAAACTGCATGGCATTCTATCCTTCTGGGATCTGAATGCAAATAGATTCTGTTTTTTAATCTCAGGATCACCTTTAAAATACAGTATAAAGGGCAATTCTGTCCTCTTTTCAAAGGAATTAAGCTTTTTGTGGTGTAAGGGTTTGAGAAGAAAGCAGGAAGGGACTGGTGGGACTGTGTGGTCCAGAAGTCATCTACTCCAGGCAGCTCCCTGTTGTAGTTAATACAGTTAGATTAAAACTAGTTTGGTTTTTTGCTCCACTCATCATCATAGAGAATTGCTCCCAGCCCTGAGGACCCATCCTTTTGTATACAGTAAGGAGCATTTCTCTAGCCCTCTGAGCACAGTGACAGGTTACTCTCAAGCAAGGTGGACCAGGCAGGCAGCAGTCACACCATGACAGGATGGATTTCAGCATGGGCAGGACTATGTAAGCATGTTACAGCCCCATTGCCCAAGCACAGCATTGCTATCCCTGAAGTTTCATGGGCAGATGCTGGCAAGGACCCAGGACACTGTTTTTCAATGTGCAGAAAAGACTAGCCTCATCTGGTTTGCCTCCATTGTGAAACACAATGAGAGAGTTGGAGGTGCCTTCCTTGGGGCACTAGATCCCTAAGATAGAAGAAAAGACTCTGCAAGAGGGTGGGAACCAACCCAACTCTGTGTGTTGTTTTTGAGAAGAATATTTTCCTCTGTGCTGAGGCTGGGGCTGTCGCAGGCTGCACCACACATGTATTTGCTGTTTCCCTTCTAAATGTCATGCAGCATGGATAAATAACAAGCAGACACACCTGTGCCTGCACTTCAGTTGATCATTTTCCTAATTATATGACATATTTAGGTGTGCCAAAACATACTAAAACAACCACTTAATGGGAAGCTGGTTAGACTTGTGTGACTGACTTGCTAATAAAATCGCTGTTACTTAGTACATTGTGGAAGACCCCAATGCACCTATTGGATTTTGAGCCTCATCTTCTTTTCCCTTACACTAATGCAAATCAGGTATGACCCCCATCAGTCAGTGCCCATGTATAACCACACACATAAAGGCTAGGAGGAGATAAGTCATTAGAGATGGATGGGGAGACAAATTGTAGGTGAAATGCCCTAGACAGCTTGGTTCATGCTATTGCAGTTGCACAGTGCCACAGGCTGCAAAAAGCAGGGAATAAGGAGCGTAAATCTTGGGGCTTCCTAGGGCGTTGCTCCACAGTACTTGAATCTGACTACCTATGAACTGGAAACCAGTTTGGCAGTGGGATGAAGGGCACAGCACAAGGAAAGAACAAAGCAGTTTTGAGGCAAAATGCCTTAAAAAAATGTTTCTGTGTTACCTGGCAGGATGAGGTACTGTGTGTTTCTTTATGAGCCATGGAAACAAGATAAAAATAAACCATGAATGCAGCCCTCTGAAATTGTTGGAAGCTGCAAAATGCAAGCAAACATGCAGAACTGGGAGAAACAAAATATCACAAATGTGTGTGAGAACAGTTTCCTAAGGCACCTTTGTTCTTGCCCGCACACAATGAATTGCTGTCCTTTTCAAGAGAGGCGATGAGGAAGAGAGAGCACAAAAGAGACCATTACAGAGACTGCAAACGTGGAGGAAGGAACACAGATCTTGCAGAAGGGATTTACTGTACTCACCAGCATTTGCAGGGGGGAAGAGACAATTCTGGGAAGGTTTCAGTATGTGCTTTTGTCATGATTTCTACATCTACTTCTACCCATGCTGCTGAGCATCCTGTTGTGCCAAGGTGTTTCTTTGTCTTACAGCCCTTTATGAATCACGTCTATGCTATGCAAGTTTTATGTTTTGAAGAGCCATGAGATCTAATGAGAACTTTTCCCATCTCCAGCATGGTGTGATTACTTATTGGAAGAGAAGCAGTCAGGTATGAAATGAATGAATGACATAAGCAACTTTTTTTTAATGTGCTCTTTCAGTTCCTCTTCCCTTGAGACTTCCCATCATCCTGTGCCTGCTTTCCCCACTTGTCCCATTGTAAAAGGGTTGATCTAAAAAGTGAAAATACCATTTTGAAAGACTTCTGAAATCATAACTGACTGGCATGGAGACAATTCAATAGTGGGAGATGAAACTGGGACACTGGAGATAAGAAATTAATAGGGGAGTTAGTTATATACACAAAACAGCAGAGATAGGCAGATGTAAAACAGCTCTTTGATTTCCCACATAGATTACTGAACGTTAGCAAGAATACCTCCATGACCAAAGCCTACTGATGACTGTCTCAAATGTAAGTCGCCACTGGCTTGCAGGCTATATGATCTAGCTGATTGGAGCTGGATCAAAATGGTGCTTATATATTCATGTCACTGAATTGTAGAGAACTCCAGTATACTGAAACCTACAAGACTAGTGGCAGAGGAAGATAAAAGATACAAAATGTATAACTATTTCACAGCAGAATTCCAGTATTGTTACCCTGCTGTCTTCTTTTTAAAATACTGCTGGCAAGAAACTTTTAGATGTGGTCTTTGAGGGCACCATTGGTTTTATTGCAAGGGGCTGCAAACACAACATGAGTGTGCATATTTTAAGCACAATGTTACATGTTTTAAATAGCAGTTTCAAGGAAGCAAAATATCTCCTAAATAAGAGAGCCCACCTCTGAATCACTTGTGTTTGCGCAGAGAAAAAGTCTAGCATTTCCCTGATCTGCTGGAAATTTATTGTGTTCCTTCTCCTGGACCACTTGGAAATGGTATGAGCTATTCCAGGATGTCCCAGACTTCCGATGGTCACAGAAAATTGCTCCAGGAGTTCAACATAATCAGTTAAAACACAGCAGTGTGCTCTTTATAGGCTCATTGCTGCAAGCAGCAGGTGGAAGTGGAGAGATGTCTTTTAGGAGACAAGGCACAAACCAACTCCAAGATCACAAGATACAAAAAAAAAAAAAAAAAAAGGTAAAGCAAGGGGGGAAGCAGACCTTCAAATCTGTATATTAGAAATGAAGCACAGCAGTAAGAATTACTGCCTGACAGCAGATGACTCTTTAATGTCCTAATTCACCCAGGTATTTAGATGCCTAACTCCCATTAATTTAAAAAGACTTGACAGGCTGTGCTTTTATCTCTTTTTTTTGCATTAATTTCTCACCTGTGCAAAGAGGGAATAATAGCTTTCCTTTACTTTGCAGGGGTGATGCAAGGCTAAATGTATTAAAGGCTGTGAGGCTTGGTTAGGGTGCTGAGGAAAGGACAGAGCAAGCTCAATGCACACCAACAGGTGTGTGAGCTGTCAAGCTGGTTTTAGGACAGAAATGTAAGGATCTAATCTGTGTGCAAGATAAGGAAAGTAATTTGGATCAAGTTACAAGAAGTGTTCATCTGTTCTTCACAGCTCAAAACAAAATTTAAAGTACATGCTCAAATATGAGGTGGCTGATGTTAATTTTTTCTTAATTTAGAGGTTATTGTTTCTCATATGGTTTATCTTCATAGAACTGACCCTGCTGGCTCAGTGCCGTAACATGCTAGCTTATAGGTTCCCTCAAAATGTAAAACTCATTAAAATGCATATTGCAGCTGGTTTTCATCTCTGAGAGTCAAACCAAGCACAAAATCAGTCCAGACCCACCCCATGTGTGTCACTGAAGTCCTTCACCAGGTGTCATCACCAAGCTAATCAGACAAACCTTCCTGTTTTGCCTTGCCTCCCTCATGGCCATACAGAGAAAAAGCATCAGCAGAAGCCTCAGCTGTCACAAGTATTGCTTTGGCAGTTTCAGTTGTTTTCAGCAACCATTGATTAGAGCTTCCCTTCTGCTGAGGTCAGGCAGCACACCTAATTCTTCACCACACTGCATCCAGTCCTGGGGTCTTCAATAGCCCTCAGAGAACTAGGGTGAGTCAGTGCTTAGCACAGTGAACCCAGAAGTGAGTATGATGAGACGCAGGAATATTCCTACACTGGTATATACTTTTGCAGATTTGTTCTTCCCCTTTGTCGTGGTTTAGCCTCAGCCAGCAACTCAGTACCACGCAGCCGCTCGCTCACTCCCCCTACCCCGATGGGATGGGGGAGAGAATCGGAGGAGTAAGAGTGAGAAACACTCCTGGGTTCAGATAAGAACAGTTTAATAATTGAAATAAAGTAAAATAGTAATGATAATAGTAACAGTATAATAATGATAATAATAATAATGATACACGAAGCAAGTGATGCACAATGCAATTGCTCACCACCCGCCGACCGATACCCAGACAGTTCCCGAGCAGCGATCGCTGCTCCCTGGCCACCCCCCCCAGTTTATATACTGAGCATGACGTCATATGGTATGGAATAGCCCTTTGGTCAGTTTGGATCAACTATTCTGGCTGTGCCCCCTCCCAGTTTCTTGTGCGCCTGGCAGAGCATGGGAAGCTGAAAAAGTCCTTGACTAGCATAAGCAGTACTCAGCAGCAACTAAAAACATCAGCATGTTATCAACATTCTTCTCCTACTAAATCCAAAACACAGCACTATGCCTGCTACTAGGAAGAAAATTAACTCTATCCCAGCCGAAACCAGGACAGTATCCACCCCTTATTCTATACCATCTACGTCATGCACAGGCCCTCCCCTTTCCAATGTGTTCCAATTAATCACCACCGCTTTCCCTATCTTGATATACACACAGATATCATTCCCTTCGTCTATGGCCCATCCCTCTAAAATGTCCATTGAGTTCATTTAGCCCATGACTTTGGGTTCCATCTGTCATCACAGTCTTTCAGAGCAGGAGAGGTGGTGTGCAGTGTTGGACTGTTGCATGCTGAAGTCAGTTCTCATTCCAACATGGTTTCATCAAAGTTCATTTTCATTAAGCTGGGCAATTCTTACTGCAATACCATTGATGCGGCATATAGCAATCATAATATATAGTATTATATACTTAATATTAACCTACTATATTATTATATTAACATGCAGTTAAGAGATAACATATAGTTAAGAGATAACATACAGTATTATAAAGCAATTAATATTTCATTGGCTATTTTCACCCAAAATCAAATTCCCTTGAGGTACACATTGGGCTTCCCCATCCTTTCGCATCACCCACCAAGTGCACCCAGGTCCTTGAGCAAAAGCAATCCCACAAATGGGTTTGCCTTTGCCAGAGGGGGAAGTAACCCAGACTGTCTTCCCCAGCATAATTTTCATGTGCACTACAGGAACTTTATCTCCTTCTACAGTACGTAGAAGTTTTGATTGGGCAGGGCCAGCTCGATTGGCAGATCCCCCGGTGTTGACTAACCAGGTGGCTTTTGCTAAATGCGTATCCCAATGTTTAAACGTCCCACCACCCATTGCTCTCAGGGTAGTCTTTAACAATCCATTGTATCGCTCAATTTTCCCGGAGGCTGGTGCATGGTAAGGGATGTGATACACCCACTCAATGCCGTGCTCTTTGGCCCAGGTGTCTATGAGGTTGTTTCGGAAATGAGTCCCGTTGTCTGACTCAATTCTTTCTGGGGTGCCATGTCGCCACAGGACTTGCTTTTCAAGGCCCAGGATGGTGTTCCGGGCGGTGGCATGGGGCACGGGATATGTTTCCAACCACCCAGTGGTTGCTTCCACCATGGTGAGCACATAGCGCTTGCCTTGGCGGGTCTGTGGGAGCGTGATGTAATCAATCTGCCAGGCCTCCCCATATTTATATTTCAGCCATCGTTCACTATACCCAAGGGGCTTGAACTGCTTGGCTTGCTTGATTGCAGCGCATGTTTCACACTCATGAATAACCTGTGCAATACTGTCCATAGTTAAGTCCACCCCTCGATCACGAGCCCATTTATACGTTGCATCCCTTCCTTGATGGCCTGAGGCGTCATGGGCCCACCGAGCTATAAATAATTCACCCTTATGTTGCCAGTCCAAATCCACCTGAGCCACTTCAATCTTAGCAGCCTGATCTACTTGCTGGTTGTTTTGATGTTCTTCAGTGGCCCGACTCTTAGGTACATGAGCATCTACATGACGGACTTTTACAACCAGGTTCTCTATCCGGGCAGCAATATCTTGCCACAATGCGGCAGCCCAGATTGGTTTGCCTCTGCGCTGCCAGTTGCTCTGCTTCCATTGCTGCAGCCACCCCCACAGGGCATTTGCCACCATCCATGAGTCAGTATAGAGATAAAGGATTGGCCACTTTTCTCTTTCAGCAATATCTAAAGCCAGCTGGATGGCTTTCACCTCTGCAAACTGACTCGACTCCCCTTCTCCTTCAGCAGTTTCTGCGACTTGTCGTATAGGACTCCATACAGCAGCTTTCCACCTCCGATGCTTTCCCACGAGACGACAGGACCCATCAGTGAACAGGGCATATTGCTTTTCATTTTCTGGCAATTTATTATATAGTGGGGCCTCTTCAGCACGTGTCACCTCCTCCTCTGGTGATATTCTAATGTTTTTTCCTTCTGGCCAGTCCATGATCACTTCCAAGATTCCTGGGCGACTGGGGTTTCCTATTCGAGCCCGTTGTGTGATCAATGCAACCCACTTACTCCATGTAGCATCAGTTGCATGATGTGTAGAGGGGACCCTCCCTTTGAACATCCAGCCCAACACCGGCAGTCGGGGTGCCAGCAGGAGCTGTGCTTCAGTACCAACCACTTCTGAAGCAGCTCGAACCCCTTCATATGCTGCCAGTATCTCCTTCTCAGTTGGAGTATAGCGGGCTTCGGATTCTCTGTATCCCCGACTCCAAAACCCTAGGGGTCGACCTCGAGTCTCCCCTGATGCTTTCTGCCAGAGGCTCCAGGTAGGGCCATTCTCCCCGGCTGCAGTGTAGAGCACATTTTTAATATTCTGCCCTGCCCGGACTGGCCCAAGGGCTACTGCATGAACTATCTCACGTTTAATTTGTTCAAAGGCTTGTTGTTGCTCAGGGCCCCATTTGAATTCATTCTTCTTCCGGGTCACTTGATAGAGAGGGCTTACGATCTGGCTGTAATTTGGAATATGCATTCTCCAAAAACCCACAACGCCTAAGAAAGCTTGTGTTTCCTTTTTGCTAGTTGGTGGGGACATAGCTGTTATTTTGTTGATCACATCCATTGGGATCTGACGACGTCCATCTTGCCATTTTATTCCTAAAAACTGGATCTCTTGTGCAGGTCCCTTGACCTTACTCTGTTTTATGGCAAAACCAGCCTTCAGAAGGATTTGGACTATTTTCTTTCCCTTCTCAAAAACGTCTTCTGCTGTGTTGCCCCACACAATGATGTCATCAATGTACTGCAGATGTTCTGGAGCTTCACCCTGTTCCAGTGCTGTCTGGATCAGTCCATGGCAAATGGTGGGGCTGTGCTTCCACCCCTGGGGCAGTCGGTTCCAGGTGTACTGAACACCCCTCCAGGTAAAAGCAAACTGGGGTCTGCACTCTGCTGCCAAAGGGATGGAGAAAAATGCATTAGCAATATCAATTGTGGCATACCACTTAGCTGCCTTTGACTCCAGTTCATATTGAAGTTCTAGCATGTCTGGCACGGCAGCACTCAGCGGCAGTGTAACTTCGTTCAGGCCACGATAGTCCACTGTTAGTCTCCACTCCCCATTAGACTTTCGCACTGGCCATATGGGACTGTTAAAGGGTGAGCGAGTCTTGCTGATCACTCCCTGGCTGTCCAGTCGACGAATCAGGTTATGGATGGGAATCAGGGAGTCTCGGTTGGTGCGATATTGCTGCCGGTGCACAGTTGTGGTAGCGATTGGCACCTGTTGTTCCTCAACCTTCAGCAACCCTACAATCGAAGGGTCCTCTGAGAGACCGGGCAAGGTGGACAACTGTTTAATTTCCTCTGTCTCCAAAGCAGCTATACCAAAAGCCCACCGGTAACCTTTTGGGTCCTTGAAATACCCTCTCCTGAGGTAGTCTATGCCAAGGATGCACGGAGCGTCTGGGCCAGTCACAATGGGGTGCTTTTGCCACTCATTCCCAGTTAGGCTCACTTCAGCTTCCAGTACAGTTAGCTGTTGGGATCCCCCTGTCACTCCAGAAATACAAATGGGTTCTGCCCCTCTATAGTTTGATGGCATTAGCGTGCACTGTGCACCAGTGTCCACTACAGCCTTATACTCCTGTGGGTCTGACGTTCCAGGCCATCGAATCCACACAGTCCAGTAAACCCGGTTGTCCCTTTCCTCCACCTGGCTGGAGGCAGGGCCCCTCTAACACTGGTCACAGTATTCGCTGTTCACTTCCTGTAAATGTGAATCAAAAGTCCCCTGATCAAGGTCGGAAGTAAAATTAGCCCTCTTACTCTGTCTCGGGAACTGCTCACTGGAAACTGGAGCTGCAATTTTCCTGGGAGAACCGCCTTTTCTAATAGTTTTTCCTTGCAACTCACGCACCCGTGCCTCTAGGGTTGAGGTGGGTTTTCCATCCCACTTTCTCATGTCCTCTCCATAATCACGCAGGTAAAACCACAGGGTGCCCTGTGGTGTGTATCCTCTATATCCTCTCTCTTGAGCATAGGGACGTTGACTCCTAATGGCTGAGACACTGGTCCGTGCAGGTGGGGAGTAGGACAGATCCTCTCTGAGTTGTTGGAACTCTTGGCACAGTTTTTCCACAGCTGAGACACAGGCCTGTAGGAAGGAAGAGAGCTTTTCTTCGTAGTCCCGGAGTTGTATAGCCACTTCATCCACCGTTGGTGCCTCGTCGTCTTTCCAGGCTAGTATTGCCAACGAGTTGGAATACGATGCTGGTGCGCTCCGTACCACCTTCCGCCACATGGATTGTGTGCACCTGACTTCATCTGGGTCTTTGGTTAACTGCTCATCATTCAGGTCACTGTAAATCACCTCCAGCACGCCTAATTCCCTCAGGTACTGGATACCTTTCTCTACGGTGGTCCATTTGCTTGGGCGGTATAAAACATCCTCCTTGAAGGGATACCTTTCCTTCACGCTTGACAGAAGTCGCCTCCAGAGGCTGAGCGGTTTTGCCCCTTTTCCAATTGCTTTGTCAATGCCCCCTTCCCTGGAAAGGGATCCCAGCTGCTTGGCTTCCCTACCCTCTAAATCCAGGCTACTGGCCCCGTTATCCCAGCATCGGAGCAGCCAGGTGATGATGTGCTCGCCTGGATGACGACCGAAATCTTTTTGCATATCTCGCAGCTCACTCAGGGATAGGGATCGGGTGGTCACCATCTCATTTATGGGTTCTTCCTCCTCTGGTTCTCGTGATGGCCCTGGTTCATCTTCATCCCTTACTAAACGAACTGATTTCCTCGTGTATTTTTTCTTCTGTATAGGGGCAACTGATACCGGCGCAGGTTGGTTCTCTGGTTTAGCCACAGTGTCTGTCACTGGGGTTTGAGTAGCCGCAGTGCTCATGGCTGTGGCTGGAGTAGCCACAGTGCCTGGGGCAGGGGTTTGAGTAGCTGCAAGGCCTGTAGTGGGGGTTGGAGTAGCCGCAGGGCCTGTAGTGGGGGTTTGAGTAGCCACAGTGCTTGTTGTTTTGTCATCAGATCCAGAGACCTTCTCTTTCTTTTGAGGGTACTGATTAGCGTTGACCACGGCTCGATAGGCATGGGCCAGTCCCCAGCATGTTGCAATGATTTGTGTCTCTCTGGAGCTACCAGGGTGACAACATACTTCTTCCAAATACTTTACTAATTCTTCAGGATTCTGCACTTGTTCAGGGGTGAAGTTCCAAAACACTGGAGGTCCCCACTGCCCTAGGTACTTGCGCATACGTTCCCACACACCCTGCCACTCATAACTATCGGGCCTTGGGGTAGATCTCTGGATGGTATTTTTAAACTGCTTACTGACCTTTATCAAAACGGAAACAACATTCCCAAGAATTATCAATAGAAGTATCTTAACTGCCCAGGGGTGTTCAAGATACAGGAAAGTTGTTGTAATGAAGGAGGAAACATCATAGAAGAAAGCAGCAAAGGTGCCATTCTGTATTTCCTCCACAACAAGCCTCTCAGAGTAAGAAGTATAATTGCTAACTCTCTCTATGAGGTAGTACCCGAAGTACAGTAGTGACTTCTGTATGAAACCCAAATACCAAAGAATGCTCAAGGTCAGGGTTTTGATAAGGAGCCTCCCAAGCAAAAGATCATGAATCACTGCAGAGCATAGCACACTACACAAACTGACAGCAAGCTTTAACGCGTGCTGCAAAAAAAAGAACATGGTGCAGATCAGAAGAACTAATATCGTGACCGGCAACTGTTAACAGACTCCTTAATACACTCTGGTTAATCTGTTGTTATCTCAAACCCTTCGTGCCCCACGTTGGGCGCCAAAAAGGACTGTCGTGGTTTAGCCTCAGCCAGCAACTCAGTACCACGCAGCCGCTCGCTCACTCCCCCTACCCCGATGGGATGGGGGAGAGAATCGGAGGAGTAAGAGTGAGAAACACTCCTGGGTTCAGATAAGAACAGTTTAATAATTGAAATAAAGTAAAATAGTAATGATAATAGTAACAGTATAATAATGATAATAATAATAATGATACACGAAGCAAGTGATGCACAATGCAATTGCTCACCACCCGCCGACCGATACCCAGACAGTTCCCGAGCAGCGATCGCTGCTCCCCGGCCACCCCCCCCAGTTTATATACTGAGCATGACGTCATATGGTATGGAATAGCCCTTTGGTCAGTTTGGATCAACTCTTCTGGCTGTGCCCCCTCCCAGTTTCTTGTGCGCCTGGCAGAGCATGGGAAGCTGAAAAAGTCCTTGACTAGCATAAGCAGTACTCAGCAGCAACTAAAAACATCAGCATGTTATCAACATTCTTCTCCTACTAAATCCAAAACACAGCACTATGCCTGCTGCTAGGAAGAAAATTAACTCTATCCCAGCCGAAACCAGGACACCCTTCTTCCCAGGAATTAGGTGGTTTGGTGGGGTTTTTTGGGTTTTTTTTTGTTTGTTTTTTTTTGAGTACTTTCACAGATTCTGGGTGTTTCTGCCTTCTTTCAAAGCGTCAGGTGCTGGATTCTGTTAAAGACAGGTTATTGGCATCACTGGACCTTTGAATCAGGTATGACAAACTCTGCATGATGTAAAAGCAAATTGCATTGGGGTAGGGAGTAAGATTATATTTGCTATTCCAGGCTTTGCGTCTCTTTCTCCACTGGCCTTATTTCACTGACTCCTGCACCAATACTCTTGATGCCTACCCCTCTAGGAAAATAATTACTCTCTCTGTCCTTTGAGCTTTGCAATGCCTAAAGAGTGATTCAGAGGCTAAACTGGAAAGTTTCAATATCAGTCATACCTTTACTGCTGAAATACAGCTGCCTGTGAATGGTCATGAGGTTTTTTTACTGCTAATAGGAAAAGAATCTCTTGCGGTTGTTAATTAACACTGCTCCAGATTTATCATTATTTCAACAGGATAGCCTCAGGATGAATTTAACCCCTTACTCTTCTGGAAGCAGTTTAAATGACTTAGCCTTGTTCAAGTGCATAGGATGAATTGTTGGCTGGGATTTGTCGAAGGACAGGCCGGTTTGTGGAGACTGGTGCCACTGAAATCCAATAGGATTTTGGTATTGCTTGTCCCTGGGGTCAGACTCTGATTATCGCAGTAATGGGTAGCAATTACCAGGCTTGCAGAAGTCTATCATCTGAGAGTCTTGATTGCCCAGAGCAAGAATGAATTGCATTTTTTGACCCATTAGTGATCTCCAATTCTATGCAAAGTATTGCTGCTTAATTCACTTATTGAGGTTAATATTGAAAAGCTTTGCTTACTTTGAATACTTTTCCTCTTCACATTTGCAATTAACAGTGGTGCAGTAGGGGGAAACGAAAGATCAATAAAGCCTCTCTTATCTTTTAATATCCACCTTGTCAGGCTAATTTCTGTTCCCTAAAAGGACCACAAGTGTTGGGTTCATTCTGGAGATGGATTTTTTTGAGGCTGCTTGGCAACTTCCCATCACTTTTGTGTCAGATTTGATCACTAATTCCTACCTATGTCAAAGGTTAATGGAGGACTGTTATGTGTGTAATCATGCCTCATTAAAGAAAAGGGTCAAATAGGTTTATAGGGATGAATCTTTATTGATTGCTAGGAGTATTTAAAATAATTGGACTCAAGCAATCAGATTATACAGTTATGATTATGAGATGGGGCTATATGGGGTAACTTACATGCTTGACACAGATTGCATCTGATCCAGGTTCCTTTCATCTTTAGTATTCTGAATTTTTACTCATTTCCTTATTAAAGCTGAGACTAATTGGAACAAGTTTTAAGCATCAGTATATAAAATTGACTCAAATTCATACAATTAATATGCATCTCCCAGTGAATGCATGGAGAAATGTGCCTTCACTTATGAATGAGGGAATAAACTGGGTGTTACAAGCTGGACATTAATGAGGTCAGACTGTATTGCAAACAGAATGCAGGTATCTCTCTGAGATACCTCCAAAGTGTGAGTCACTCTCCTGTCATCATAAATGGAGGGGTGAAAAAAAAGGGGGAATTATGAACCATCTAAGTCAAAGGAACTCAATGCAGAAATAGCTTTACCCCTTGGAGAGCAGAGACCTACAATAATACCCACCAAAGGTAACTTTTAGAAACCTACATCCCCCGCAGGGATCCCCACATGCTTCTGCAGTCATTTAGGAATGCAACAACTGTGGTCAGGAGCTAGGAAGACGCAAAGCTTTGGGGTCCTCCTAGCCAGGAGGCTGCTTTTACACTACAGGAAGGAAACTCAAATACATGACTCCAAATTGCTGGCATCAAAGACAAATAACACAGTGAACCCAACATGCATTATTTTTTGAAATTTTGTTATTCTTGCCCTGGTTTCCTGATTCCACACAGACCAGCTTGCTGTTTCAAACATGAGCCATTCACAACTTCAAATTCCAGTTTAAATGTGCTGTTGCTGCTGGGAGATAATCAGGGCTACAGTTCTGGGGAAGCAAGCAAACCCCTCTTGCTCTGCATTAACAAACAACACAGAAATTCATCTATTCAAGCATTCATTCATTTCAAGCAAGCAGTCAAGTTGTTTATTAACAAATCTCTTTCTGTTTAAATTGTTCATAAGGATCCCAAGTTCCCCCTACTTTGAAGGTTAGACTATGAGAAACATTTACATTTGTATGCTTCTGATAAGCTGCAGCTGTTACCATGTAGTACAAAGTGAACACATGCCATAACCCAGGATATCATGAACTGGAAAACCTGCTCAGTTAGTTAAAGCAAGGAGTAAATAACACTTTGAGACATTTTGGAAAAAGTTTTAAGCTGAATCAGCAGTCCAATGATTTTTGTCCTGTATGCCTTGAAGAGTGTAAGAATGGTCCTACTGGGACAGACAATTGGCCCACCTAGCCCAATATCCCAATTTCAAAGGAGACAGGAAAAGAGGATGAAGAACAAGGATTGTATACAGTGGTGTCTTCCTAGCTAGTGCACTAACAGTTAAGACTAAAAGCCAGGAGTTTTTTCAAGATCTCCAGGTTTAATACCTGTAATCTGATGGTAGTCAATGCCATATGACAAAAGCTGGGTTGTTGTATGTGTGTA
Source organism: Pelecanus crispus (assembly GCF_030463565.1). Lineage (NCBI taxonomy): Eukaryota > Metazoa > Chordata > Aves > Pelecaniformes > Pelecanidae > Pelecanus > Pelecanus crispus. The sequence continues at coordinate 24,792,168 of NC_134646.1, forward strand.
TTTAAAGGAGCTTCTTTTATTACTGCATGAAGTTTTCTAAAAAAATTTAGAAAAAACTCACAAATCTGGCTGTGAGCCAGACTCCAAGTTCATTGCTATCAAAAGAAAGACAGCGTGAAGCAATGTGGGCTTTTGGGTCAGGAAAGGGGAAGAGCAAGCTTCCTGTTGTATTTTTAAATTGGCATTACTGTAATCAGCCCCACTAGCATAATTCGGAGGTGAACAGTTCACTTATCCCTGCCATCCAAGCTCTTTTTTTTGTAGTCCAGACCCACATAGTTAATTGTAACATGTCATCCTTTCAAATGCATGGCTCATCGAAGGAAACTGCGGCAACTGCAGGCTGCAAGCATAAAAGTGAGATGTTCTGCTTCAGCGAACAGTACTGAAAAGGTTAAGGCTGTTGACACTTTAATGTTACTAATTAGGTTTTAAAAACCTTGCAGGCCATTATGCTCAAGGGGGAGGTAGAAAGTTCCTATATCTCTTAGCATGATTATTTCAGCCCTGCTGTGGACTCAGAAAGCTAGCAATTTATGCTGAGTTATCTTCATAGGTAGAAACACTTAAGTGAAAGTTTGGATGCTGCAACAACTGGGATATCCATGGGGAGATCTCAGCAGTGTTCAGGCTTCCCACACACACAGCTCCCAATTACTACCAGCCCTGTGCTCACTCTTAGAAACAACTGTAAAAGCTACAACAGGATAAGGAAAATCGCACTTTTTTTTTATCTGCTTTTCTCTCTCCCTCTGTGGCTTGCAAAATGTTTTACCAACATTTGCAAATTACCTTGTTCATACAGTAAAGGTTTAAGTGCTGTTTCTACAGCTAGGTGAATAAAGGAGAGGGATGGAGGGACTCTTCCCATTCTCTTGCAGATCCGCTTTCCCCCTTTTCAGCCCTGCTGACCATGTGCTGCTGGGAAGAGCTGAAAGCCTTCACTGGTAGTTTCTCATTGAAAGCAGTTTTTCTTGCACAGTATCTCAAGGTTTTGTCTGAGAAGCAATTGAGGTCACACCTGCAACTGGCAATTAGAAACTGATCTTCAAATCATCCACAGGCAGGGACTTGCCAGCCCTCATTAACGCAGCCTTTCCCAGCACTGCTGAGCTCCTGGGTTTCAGGGTGGCTTGTTCATCCCCATGCCCCACCACTAGCCACTTGTATCATTTTTGGAGCTAATGAGGGAGAGAGGCTTGAGGGTTATAGGACTCAGGCCCACCAAGTCAGCTGGCAGGCACCTTGAAATGCACTTTTCTTCCTGCATTGCCTGGGCATAAAGGCAAACCTAGGGAGATGATGTACTGTGCACAAACTGGTTCCTTGAGGGCCCTTACAAAAGAGCCCGGGATGTGACCTAGTGCTGTGCTGAAGGGGAGCGGGGAAAGCCGAACCTGCACAGTGCAAGTAGCTCTGGGGAGAGCCATGGCAAGGGATGAAGGGGTATAGGCTACTTTGTGGGGATGCTGCAGCTGAAGGAGATCTCGCTGTGAGGCAAGGTGACGTGAAACTTTGCTGTGACACTATGGTTCTCTGTGCTCATAAAGGTGCCTCTGGCAAGCACCTGTGGCTTGGGATGGCATGCCAGTAAGTATTTTTTGATTAAGCAAGATCCCTTTACTCCTTTCACAGAATGGCTCAGCAAGGAAGAATAGGGTCAAATTGCTATTGAACTGAATGAGGACTGTGAGACTCTTTTCTACGCTTTGTATTAAGAGATTAGTGATTTATGAGGTATCTTAGATCATGCTGTGGCCATTTGCTTTATTACTTCAGAGCTGGTCAAGGATATCTTTTCCAGAAGCCAGTTTTCCTGGGAATAGCTACTTTTGCCTAAGGACAATCTCAACAGAAGCTACTATCTCACAGATTTGAGGGAATTTTAAGGAAAAGAATAGAGGAAGCAGGGGGAGAGTGGGAACCTCATGATTTTGGGGGGGAATATCTCTCTTCTTTTTCCCTCTGAAATAATGATGGTTTAAAAAAAAAAAAAATGAAATTTATTCTGAAAGTTATCCCACCAAAAGGCCTCAGTTCCTCTGAAACACCCACAAAGCTTTCTCACGGGTATGTGTTACCCTTCATCCCTTGTGCTGGTGCTTGGAGCACCCATTGTAGGGCAGGACCTCTGTCTGCCAAGTGCTGTTCAAAGGTAGAACAAAAGGATAGTCTCCACTGCAGCGAGTTTAAATCCCATGGTCTTAATCTTTCTTGGTATTTTGAGTCCTGCAGCAGATTTCATGACACGGGCATTGTCGAGTTGCTGCCATTGAGAGGTTTCTGCAGCAAATGGGATTTCATTCACGATGCTGTATTAATTGCTATTATGTTTTGCTTTCTGGTTGCAGCATGTCAGTAATCTGCTACTTACAAATGTCTACTCTCTAGGGAGAAAATAAATCACATGTATTTTTTGGAACCAATGCTGATTCAATACTTAGGAAATGCATTTGGTAATAATATTGGCTGTAATCCTCCCGAGAGAAATTAATTATAAACATGTAGCAAGGTAATCAGGAAGCCGCTCTTGCTGTGACATTGAGCAAAGAACACCAAAGCAAGCAGAAAGGTTGGGCTGAATTAAAACCAAAGTGTGCTGTGTTTCCGGAGGCCAGGTGGTATATAATGCTGTGCTTGGGAGCCCTCGATGTCAGAGGGAAACGGCGAGTTAGCTCAGACAAAATAAGGAATTATAGCATGATGTTGTTATAACGTGACTGCTGATGTGCCGGTCCAAAGATACAGACTGCTTCTGACAAGGTGGTGGATGCTGCTCTTGAGTTAGGATGTACATGTGTGCCTAAATGCCTGTTCTTGCTTGTGAGGAAAAATTCTCTTGGGAAATGAGAGAGAGCAAAACATCCCGAAGGTTAAAATAGTGTCATGATCAACAATAATGTGTTACTGCATTGCCCCTATTGTACAACTGCTTCCTTGCTCTTGTCTTTCTGTTCATCCCTGGTAGCTCACAGATCGCCATTCACTCCTACCATCTTCTCTTTGCATCTCTCCTCTCCTCAAGCTTTCCTTCCCAGGTAGATGAAGGACTGAGTTTTGTTTTGCCTTCTCTTTGGCTTTCCTTGCTCAACATTTCCCAGCACTGTAATACCAATTTATTCACCAATAAACCACAAACGAATGTGGTTTTGTTGGAGCAATTTCACATGTGGGCAAAGAAAAAAAATCCTTTCTCCTTTTATCCCTGTTGCTTTATTTTGTTCAGGTTTTTTATTAGCAGCTGGACCTGTTCAGATGACTGGAATATTAGAAGTATGCTCATACATACCAGATTAATGGGCTAAGCATAAGGGAGGTGGTTAAAAGTATAGGAAACATGCAGCTTATCCCATGACACATATTTACTCTGCCCCCAGTTACCCAAGCACAAGGTATGGATCTCTGTGCTAAAAAGCACCACTGTTTAACTTATCACAGGAACACATTATAGCCTGAGAAAGTGAGAAATACAAGAGCCACTTGAAAGTATAGGGGGAAAATCAGAGCAACAGGTCTGTGCTAGAGTTTTTCCCACCCTGGAAAACCCCTGTACCCCAGTGGGGTAAGGCTGGGGGGGGACAGCGGCTCCAATTGGCTTCGGCTCAGCCCCCACACAGCTGTAAATATTCCCTGTGGTCACCAAACCTCTTGCAAATGGCTGTAGTGTTCACCTTCAGGTAGTTAATGCAAGTGACCTAAGTTGCTTTCTGCAACATTTAAGCCCTTTCTTAAAGCTTCCAACTCTGTTTCTATTGGGGACCAGGTGGTTTTTATAGATGTTGTCCAGCTATTCGTACCCTCAGTCTTTATACAACTCTTCTTTTGCCTCTTTCTTTTCCATCTCGCCTCTGGGCAATTACATCTATTATTTTAAAATATCTTTTGTGATATTTGAAGTATCTAGGAGAAAAAAAAAACCCAAAAAAATAACAGTTCAAAGAGAAGCAAAGAATACCAAAATCAAGATACTGCTGCTGTCTTTCAAGCAATGACAACATTGCCATTTTTTTCCTTTATTTTCAAGAGATTAAAGCTGAAAGCACTGGTGATGCAAAGACTTGCACGCATTTAGCTTTCCTAAGTAGTCACATCAACATAATTTGAATCATTTCCACTCAGCGTATTTGTGTTGCTTTTAAATAGATCATTGTCCTTTGGAAAAATCATCGCGTCTTGCATAGTTCATTCTTTGAGCTATCTGTTTAGGAGGTCCCATTTTTCCTTTGAAATACATTGTGGAATGAAAATTCAAGGCTGAAATCCTTCAAGAAATGTAACTTGCTATGGTTGAATGGCTGGCTTCTAATAAGATGACTCCTTTCATGTCTGAGGTCAGTAATTTGGTAACACATGCCATCCCTGATCTCCAGAAAGTACCTAGTGAATGTGCTCCTTAGAGGCTGGAAAAAACCCAAGGAGTGTGTTCAAGGTACAAGAGTAAAAATTTGACACTCGTGTTGCAAGATGCTAGTCTCTTTCTTTTAATTTAGTGGAGTCCATGGGTTGTCAGGTCTCCCTGAAAGTCTCACATTGTCCCCTCTATTTAAAAAGGCCTGGATGCAAATAAATCCCCTACACCATTGCACCCTTCTTCTTTGCTTTAGCTCCAATTATTAGCAAAGGGCTGAAGCCCACCAGGCAGCCTGTTCGGGTCAGGGCTGCTGGGCTGACAGGCACCTGTCATGCAAGGGGGGAGGCAATGGTGTTGGAAGGGGAACCAGAATGTGCCAGGATGCTGGAGGTGCTGGGATGCTGGAGGGTTCATTATTAGTAGTTTTGTATCCCCATGAGCCTGCTTCCCATCAATATTTGATAAAGCCTGAGAAGGTCACTACAGCTTGTTTACTCTCCATATGGCATTTCTGCACGTTCCTGCTCTCTCTGCATGTGCGTGTGATTTTTATCCTTTAGCCCATGGCACTTGGCCAGATCCCCCTTTTTCCCTGCCTGATTAATTCATGGGCGGGGTGTGTGTGTGTGTGTGAATAAAAGGAAGAGGTTTTTGTTATTCATCATAGGTGAAAACCTGTATGTACTCTGAGCAAATCTGAGGGGGAAGCTTTCCCATGTTTTGTGCTTGTGTTTGAGTCATTATGGAAACCAATTACCCAGGAATGGGTTTCTGAACACCCTAGATAGCCTGTTTACACTTCAGTGGGTTTTCTCAGTTTAGGCACATAAATTGAGTTAGGCTGGCAACCCCCTCAAGGAGAAGTAAGTTTATTCAGCAGGGAGTCACTAGCCAGTACAGTTTAAAGCAGTTGTCTGGATGGAGGGCGTTGAGCTTGCAAAAGGAGTTTTGGGGGGGTAATTGTCTCTGTTTTTAGCTGGAAAAACCTGTCTGTGCTCAATATTCCTATGCCTCTGTCCTGCGCAAACTAAGCCTGAGATAGCTCTAATAACACATGCGTGAGGTGGCTCTGGGCTGCAGTAAATGGTGGACAAAACCTGGTGGCTTGGGACACTGCAGCCCACCAAAGTTACTGGTCTCAGAGCAGAGCGGGCAGAAAGGGCCATGCACCTGCACTGCCCTTGCTCCAACCCAGGGTCTGGTGCAGCAGCTGATGTACTTGTAAAGTGGATTTGTGTTGCCAGTGTGACTGATGGCCTAGCACAACTCCTGTTCTGACATCTCCCGTGGGTTTGATAGGCCTAAGTCAGGGGGTGTAAGCAAAGCACTGGCAACAGTGTTAACTTCAGTGCAGAAGTTGCTGGCTCAGTGAACCCGAGTCCAAGCCCTGGTTTGGATTTTGTAGTCTTGTTCAGTCTTTGGCCATGGCTTGACAGCCCTTTATGCACATTAATTAATCTCCATTACTGATAAAGAAAAAAATATCTTGCTATTCCTTATATAAGTGAGGAAGCTGAGGCAGAGAGTGATGATTCAGACCAGACAAATGAGTTGTTCTGTCATTAAAAATCCACTGTATTTTGGTGCAGCTGGAGAACACAAGACAAACTTGATGGAAACAGTTTCAGTATTTCCTTGTGCTGCTGTCAGAGATGAACATCTTGAAAATTCCTGGAATAAAAAGTCCTTCTGGCATGTGGTGTATCAGGTGCTCCCTAGCTCCTCGTGGTGCCAACCTTGCTCTCTGCTTCTCTCTGTTTATCTGCACAGGGTAACGAAGGCAGAAGATCTTTTCTACTGTCTTGGGAGTTGTGGTCCAGAGTTGACCAAGTGGCTGATGCTTACCTAGGCTACCTGGTAAGTCTGCCTGTGTTAAAAATTAGGAACAGGCTTAAGTACTTTAGCTAATGGGAGAGCAAGACAGAGCTTTCATGGACACTGTTCTTCTCTTACTTATATCCTTGTCCTCAAACCAGCTGTAGCCACATCTGTATCTCTTACTCTTTTGAAACAAGCTCTTTAGAGAAACATGATGTGCTGGTACAGTGCTTGGCATACTGCAGTGGACATGCATGAGACGTCACTGCAACACTAATACCCACTGCTGCCAGAAATAACACGGACACATAGAGATGAGAAACCATTTTGTGATTACCACTGTTTTTCTCTCCTCATCATCAGATGCATAAGGCAGAAGGCACTGGGTATGGACTCCTAATAAACTGTGATAGTTTTAATAAATTTAAACATGTTCAGTAGATTTTCCCTAAGGGAATTACTCGTAAGGAGTAAAGATGATTAATATGAGAATTTAGCCGGACAAAACAGATGGTGCAGCAAAAGGCTCAAAGTGTTTCATGTGTTTCAAAACTGCTCTTATTTAGTGCTAATGAAGAGACTGCGTTCTCCTTGTGTGTTAACTCTCCACTGATTCTGCAGTGTCCTTTTGTGCCCTGCTCTGCCCCTTCCTTCCCCTCACTAGGAAAAGTGCTGTCCCCAGAGCACGCTAGCTACTGTATGATAACCAGCTGAGTAAAACAAGATAGTCTGTAGTTTTTAATAGACACAGTAATCTGCTGGTGTGCAGAAATCATGACCTGCCTTGTCTTCACTAACCTGGTTTTAGCACTTGGCCAAAGCCACGCCTTTTTCCTAAAAGCACGTTTGTATGGGTGTGTGTTGTCAGGGGTTTTTCCAGCTAAGACAGTCTCACACATGTGAATTCTCTTCAATCATCCTTGTTTGCAGGACATCACTGATGCAGAAACAGGGATGGGGACCAGCATCCCTGTGCCAGATCCGTGCAAGACAGTTGCAAGGGCAGGCTAGGGACAGCAGCCACCCTCTAAAATCAAGTTCTCAGCTTGCTGGGATACCTGAGATGGTCTTTGTCCTTTATCCCCTGCTTCATGTGTCTTCCTAATGCACCAGGATTGTATTAAGCCCTCTGTTCCTGGCATCAATACAGTCTTGTTACTGCTTTTCGACGGATCTGGCTCATGCCAATGCCTGCTGTCTAAAAAAGTGCAATGATTGCCCTGTGGGCCAGCCCCCAAATGCCCTCTCCTGCAGCCGACTCCCAGCAGTTGCACAGCTCAGCCCCGGTAGCTCTGCCAAGCACCTGGCATGAATGTTGGTGTTGCCCTATGCACTGCAGCAGGCCAAAGCAATCCAACCACTCCTTTCTCCTGCCTTGGGGAATCCTGGTTGTCCTCTTCCATAGCTGTCTAAACTGGAGCAAAGCTGAAAGAGGAAAAAGGCACCAGGATCTCCTCTGCTTCCTGAGCAAACGGCACCATGAGAAAAGCTGTGCTGTGGGCTAAAGAGACAACTTGAAGGGAGGAGTACCCCCAGTGGACTGGGCTGGTCAGATGACCTTTGGGTCTCCACGTCATTGACCTGACACAATTGAGATGATACAAACAAGCATTTACTGATTTTTCTGTATGTGGGGTGGTTGGATATGCTTGGCATGCCCTGGTCTCTAGTAAAAATCTTTACTCGCTTCCCAGTGCCTTCAATGGGAGTCAGGAGAGAGCAGCAAGAAGTAAGTGCCTTTGAAAATCCTACCTTCAGTTTGCTTTTCAATGCTAACATAGAAAAGATGTACCTCCTGTGTCAGCTAAAGTTTTGTAAAGGATGATAGATGATACCCACACCAGATGTTGGGCTTTACAAAGGCTTGGGGTTGTTTTCTTTCTTTCTGCACAGTTACTCATTGCGAACTGTCCACACTGGAGAGCAATGAATTAATGTTTTCCTCAAAGTTCATGCTTTAATACTGAACTAAATAAAAAACCAATTAAGTTCCAGATGACTGTAACAAGGCTAGATTTTTTTTTCCTGACCAATATTTGAACACTAGAAAGAATTGTTGGAGAAAAGAATTATTCAATTCCAAAGTGTCCTCATTTCTAGTATTTAATTAAGTGATGTACTAAATGATATCATATCTTTACAGCAGAATAGGGCAGGGGGAAAAAAGCTTTCCTCTATTCACTGCTGTGAATATCTCTGCTAATTAGAGGAACAGTACTTTTATGTAGCAAGTATTATCTTGCATTGTAGAAACTCTTCCCTGTCTTATGTCTGGTGAGAGGAGAAAGAAATGTCTGAGTAAACAGGCAGGAACGGGCGCACAGGATCCACTGCCATTTATTTTTATTCACAAGGCATTGGTCCATCCTACAGCTCAACTCGGGCACTCTATCTCTGAATACTCATACTCAGACACTGGGGTTTCCTAATGCCACCATGTCTGAACAGTGTTGCGTGAGTGGGTTTTTGGGTTTGTTTTTATTTGTTTGTTTTAAGATCTACCAGATGACAATAACACTGGGGAGAGACGGTGAAAGGGAGCTCATACTTTTCCAGGCTGCTGCAAACTAAAGGGCCAAAATTATTCCCTTTGGTGCAAAAAAGCACACAAAGATGAAGTTCTGGGGGCTCCCTCTTCATTTTTGCCCAACAATGCCTTGCGCTGGTGTGAAAAGCTGTGTTGAGGGCTTGCTGGAGCTAACGCGAGTGTGTCGCAACTTGCAGAAGTTGCTAGAACCAGGGATGTGCCAGCACAAGCCAGATTGTGCCCGTGGTGACCTGAAGGGCCAGGATAGGTCCATAGGCCATGGAGTTGCATGCCCTGCCAAGGTCCTGACATCCTAAACCTCAGAAGGTGCAGCTTAGGGCAGATGCGTTTTTCCGAACTTGCACCATTAACTATGTCACCAATAAATAAGACCGTAGTGCAGTCTGTGACCGCATTCTAGGGAGCAAACTGAATATTATGTCTTTGTTACTTTAGAATACCAATAGTAACTGATCCCATATGCTTCTGCTTGGGGAAATCTCTAGTCCTTGAAAGCAGTGAATGCAGAATAAAATAGATAAGCTGGAGGGTCAGGCCGAGCTGAGGATGTGGTGTGTGCAATACTGAGTCAGTTGTGATGGATTGCTGGCGATAGGATCACCTCTTAGACCTAAACTTGGACCTGGAGACAAGTTGGGCAGTTGCTGGAAAAAGTGACAGAGGTTCATCTACCTGCTGCTTAGTTTAATCGCTCATGCAAAACTCCCCAACATTATCCTGAAGCTTCATGTGACTCGATTACATTAATGCATCACTCTTGCCATTAGTCAGCAAGAGGACACTTGGCCCCATGTTACCCCCTTATATGCCCTTGATATCTTTTCCCCAGATATTACATGTTTCTTTTAATCAACAAGACAATTTCCTCTAAAAGTCACTTGGTCAGACGAGATTCCTGAGCATGAATAACTGGTGAGAGCTGCGGTTGCTGGGCAGGCAAGGAAGCAGAGGGGTGCGGGGATGCTCCCCCTGGCTCCCATCCTGCCAGGAAGGAAGAGGGCATGGACTCAGAGCCCCCAGCAGCTGCTGGTCAAGGACAAAGGGAAGAGAGGAGACTTCTGGCAAGGAGGGGGAGCTGGTGGAGGTGACAGTGATGCTGAATTTCCCATGAGCACTGCACAAACATGTCCACCTGAGCTTTCCGCAGAGGTTCTGCAGTTGGATCACAGCCAACCAGGCTCATCCTGACTTGGGATTTCTGGCTAACAGGTAAGACCCTAAACTTTTGCAGGCTATCCTCATCTCAAGATTGGTTTTGAAATGACTTGCAGAAGTGAGGGAAAGACAATAGTCTTGTTTCCTTGATTTTTCAGGGAGGGATGATTCTTTGGTATTCTTTTAGGTCATTGTTCCTTCTGTTTTCCCCAAAAAATGTTTGTCAAGGGCATACAGAATTGTTGTCAAGCTGGAGCCTAAGCAAATAGTAATAATAAAAGGGATTATGCAGACAATAATCATTCTTCACTCATACTTTATGAAAACTTTCTGCTCCATGGTATAAGATTATTTTTGATTGATTTTTTTTAAGTGCTAAGCAGATGCTCCACTGTAATGAGAGGAAACAGAAGTGGAAAACGAGGAGGCTCATACTTAAACAAACGAACAGATGTAGGGGGTGGAAAACAACAAGGTAAACAAATGAATACTTTGAGTAAACAACCTAAAACAAATAGGAAAAAAACCCACAAACAGTCAGCCTGCACCAATCTGGAGCTGAGATTAATCACCTACTCGAACTTTTCACAGATTTTTTTTTTTTTTTTTTTAAATGGAAGTTGAAAATTAACTTTTCTAGCAGTTTTGCAGTATACCTGTGTGTGGAAACCCCTGACACTGCCCCAGTGCTGGTGCTCATCTCAGAGCCCCAGACAGGGTTGCAGTGATGTTCACTGTTGCCTTCCCTCCCAAGGGAAACTGAGGGCTGGGGAAAGCAGGAGATGTGCTGAAGGTGTAACCCAGACTCCCTAGAAGAGCCAGAACAGGGACTCAAGATCTTTTGGGTGCTCTGCTGGTTACTCTGAAAATGCAGCTTCACTGCTAAGCTCCTGGATGTGGAGACCCTCTGTAAACTATCTCACCTTTCATCCTAGGAGACGTACATCCTACACTCATTATAGATCATAGCAAATAACTCCCATACCTGTGTAGCTTTTCTAGCCTATACCAGATGCAAGGAATTATGCTATACTCTGTGCAGATGTGCACATAGGTATCAGTGCTTCTCCTGGGGTGTGCAGAGGAGAAGGAGAGGAGAGAGGACAAGATCAAGATGGAGGTGAGCCTGGGCAACACAATATAACAATGGGACCATCCCTGGGTCAAGCCTGGCCCCATGAAGGAAAGAGGAAGAGGCAGAAAGGCCATTTCAAACTGGGCAGGAAAGTCTAGATGAAGGTGGAAAGGAAGGGCCATCTGCCTCTTTATAGGTGTTAAAAGCCCTGCTCTGTGCAAAATACCAAGCTTGGAGGGTTTCTGGTTCACAGGAATTGGCACTGGGAATTTGGATGTGACAGCCTTTCTCCCCACTCCCTACATCACCTGGTGCAAATTGTTTTTCTTTCTTCTCCAGCCTCTGCTTGGCCTCTCCTCCCATCTCTGCTTAAATGTGCATCTGCACGGAAAGGAGCTAGATCAGAGGCTTTTTTGGGTCTGCTTTTCTGCAGAGCCATGCTCCTGGCTAACAGGCGCTGCTCTGTTCTTCCCTGTTAAGGGGCTTTGTGTAGCACACAGTCAGTATTTAGGGCAAACAAGCCCCAAACACAGCTGCTGGTGCATCTGAAAGGAGGATCAGTGTTGAGTATCACTGCATTGATTCTGCTTTCTTCTTCCTTACCCGCGAGATAATTCGACACTGCCTGGCATCTCCCAGTGCAAAGCCGGGGTCCAGCCCCGTCTGGGCAGGCTGAGCCCGGTGATGGCGCTGCCATGTCTTCTGCGTTGGTGGTAGCTGTGGTAACGGCAAGCAGAGAGAAAGGGAATGGTGAGTGCTAATCCACACTGCGGCAGGAGACTGGCTGTTGGTTAACCCAGAGATGCATGGCCTTTTCTGCTAGAAAATCCTTGAGTAAAGAGCACATGTTGTAAGTCACTGATGAATTTCTCTCCCTGACATTTTTGTGATAAGGAAAAGACAGGCAGCACCTGATTTCTGAAAAACATTTAGACATTTTTGCAAGCTCTTACATATTTTTAACTCAGTATCTCATTACCTGCTTTTGAACAAGGTTATTATTCATTTTTTATAAGATCTCCTCCCCTCTCCCTGTCATCATTTATCCTTCTTAATTAACAAATGGCATCAATTAAAATGTCAAAAATACTCCACACAGAACATGCCAAAGCCATGCTCTGTCATATGTTGAAATGAGAACATCCCCTCACGGCTCGGCAGGGACAAGGATAGAAAATCTTGTCTGAAATGCAATTACTTGCAAGCCCTGTCTGTAAGTAAGGATGGCATATGTCTTGCACAGAGGAGCAGACTTGACAGCCACAAAGCTTTCTTCTGAAGATCTGCCTGATTTAGGTGGTTGGTTGCTTGGGGTGGGAAAAAGCTCATTGCATGGGATTTATCTTAAATTATTCTAGCCACCTGGCCCCAGGGTCAGTCAGTGCTGGGTGTCTGGGCTCCCTCGAGAGTCATCAAGAGTTGAGGAGGAGAGAAGAGCATTACCGGAGTGTGATGCAAATCCCTGGTTTACATGCCTATTTTAGGATAGGATGAATCACCCTCTCCTGCAGAGACGCAGGTAGGTCTGGGGAGCAATGAAGTCTGCCTGAGCCCCGAACCTCCCCTGAGTGCAGCATACCTGGGTGGCTGCTGTAACTAGGTAGTTAATTTTTTGACAGCTGAAATTAGCTGAGATGTTCTTGCAGTGTTTAGTGCAGCACGAGGGCAGGCTGACTCTTCATCAGGGGGTTCTTCAGGATGCTTAATCAAAATATATCACAGCAAAGGGCATTTAGAGGACATGACCATCACTTTCTAGGAACAAACACTACATCCTTCACTGTGAACACTCCGCTTATTTCAGGCCCATTGTATGAGACAAACTGTAATTTAGGCTCATGCAGATGGAGGAGAAATGCAATTAGTATAGCCCAGAACAGGCAGGTAATGTTCTTTCCTTGAACACTAATTTACGATGTGACTCTAACCAAGTCCCTTATCCCCATTTACCTGTGTCCCTGCTTTCCCAGGCAGTTTGCAGAAAAGCTTTACTAGCTTGGCAGGGTTGATCACCCATTAGGTCTTTGGATCACTATTTTTACCTAAGAGCTGAGGTCAGGGACTCAAACCCTGTAGTACTAGAAGCTGTAAAAATACACGGTAAAAAAAGAGTTTGGAGACGTTTTTGGAAATGAAGGCACTGTGCAAAACTGGTAAGACAGGTTGATAGTTGTTCAAATACACACATGTGTAACCGAATGCAGGCTGCCAGCTGGCAGTCACAGCAATACCTTCCTCCTTGGTAAGGTTTTTGTGCTCTCTATGCCTACTGCTGTTGTACCACGGTGCCAACACTCAGAAATCCTGTGGAAAGAGCCTCCCCCTGCTCCGTACTACAGTGAGTTCCAAAGCAGGGTGCAGTTTTCCATGTCCTGGGCAGTGAAATAAGACCAGGAAGAAACACTTCCCTGGTAAAACACAAACTGTCACATAAAATGGCTCTTGCTTCTCCCAACCAAAGGGCAGGCAGAACTGCAGGGCAGCGTTCGGACTTTAATACCGACTTATCAGAGAAAATCTAAAGCTCGATAATTACTTTTTTTAAAACCACAAGTGCAGTTAATCTGATGTGCACGCACCTCAAGGGGCTCCCGTGGCATTAAGCCATGGTCAGAGAATGTTTTTCAAGAGAGAGGATGATGTTTTATCTTGATTCAAATTTGGTAATGGCAATGTGTGCACCCAGTGGCCTGCCACTACTGCCTTTGTCTTCAAGACCTCCCCTCAGTCGGTGTCTCTTGTTTAGTAAAGTTTGACTCAGGTGAGGCACTCCTGTCTTGAGAAGGTGTAGGACAAATAAGGCAGCGTTTGCACTTGCTGGCATAAAATAATTCTGATTGGCAACTTCAGTGTCTGTTCACTTCTTAAGCCATGCACACACTCACCCATTTCCAGTAGGTGAAAGCCTAGGATTTAGGAAATCTCGGTTTGTTTAGTTAATTCATTCAATAAAAGCTTTGTTCAAGAAGGCACCTCCACTCAGCAAAATACCAAAGTTTATACTTAAATTCAAGCAAATGCTGAAATCCTGCCGAAGATAAAAGGATTTTTTAGGTGTGCAATTGTAGCTTTGCGCTTAAATATTTAGCTAACAAGTGGTATTAAGCAGATGCTTATGTGACTTCCTTGAATGGAAACCTGAGAGGGTGTTGCAATAGGGAAATATCCCGAATCCAGGTTGATAAGACACCTGGAGCACTGGGTGGATTCGGCTGTCTGTCTGTGAGTGGCTTCTGGTACATATCAGGCAGGGAAGTATATGCTGCAGATGACATTTGCCAATCAGGGTGACTCAAAGCCTTTTTTTTTCTGCAGGATGTGAAGAACACATTGGAAACAACAACACTGCATGGAGTAAAAGAACTTTCAAACCTTTACACGTGTAGTTGTGGGCTCTAAAGCGACTGCTGCCAGTAAGGCAGTAAGGAAAGAGGTCTTGGAGCTTCGACATCTGCTCAGTCCTTGTTAGTAGTTATGCTAAAAATTATTAGGAAAAGAGAACAGAAAATACCCCCAGGCTGCTGTTTAAATGCGTGGTGGTTTTACATCTTGAGTGCTGTATGCAATTCCAGTTTGTCTAGCTCAAAAATGATCTAGCAGAGCTGGGCAACATCTAAAGCAAGGCAATAAGGATTATCAGTAGTATGGAATAGCGTTCTATAAGGGGTGATTAAATGGCCTAAAGCTCTTTGATGTGGAAAAACAGGTGTCTGGAGGGATGAACGAGGGAAATCTATAGAAATGTGAATTTGTTGGAGAGGGGGAAGTTGATTGTTCTTATAATTCAGGAGCCAGGAACATCAAATGAAATTATTAAGCAGTAGATTGGGCACAAAGGCAGCCTTTACTCCCACACACCCTAAACCCAGTGGTGAATATGCTGCCAAAGTCATTGCTAAAATGGAATTGGATCTTGAATCACCTTTCAAGTTGGGGAGCAAGCACAAAAGTTTGTCATAGGGGAGGATCCTCTAATCCAACGGGAAAGGGCACAAAAACATACTGAGGCACCTAGAAAAGACCTTTCTGTTAGAAAATTGAGTCCTTGCTGTCCTAGAAAGTGAGTCTTGTGATCTTTCCCATAGATTTAGGGATCCCCCTATTAAAACTAGTTAACGTTTTCCTAACCTGCTCTTCTGGCTCGAAATCTGTCATTGACAGACATGAACAGTCTTCTAATTGCCAGCCTTAATTTATTCATGACGTAAACATATTTGTTCTTGTACCAGCCTTAGCCCTCAGCTTGACAGGCTTTTCTTTCTCCCTGGTGTTTATTACTCTCATATATTTTGTAAAATTACAGAGAAACAGCATTGCAGGGAACTGTTTATGGTTAACTTGTCCCTATCCTCACCCCAAAGCCAACCCAGTCATCCTGATAAAATTCCTGACTGATATTTGTGTAACCTGTTTGTGAAGACACTGAGCAGTGGAAACATCCACACAGGCCACTGCAGATGCATGCTAGTATTTTGCTTCTCCACCTTCACATCCAGGAACAGAAAATGTGTTGCTTCATTTTTAACTTTAAAAGGGGGAATTAAAAAAGAATGAGGAAGAATGAAAAAGCTTACTCTATAGCCATCTAGGCAAAAAACCCAGGAATAAATACGTAAAAGGAGCAGTCAAAAGGGTCAGATTCTTGGATTATAGCATAAATGCTTTAAGTAGAAGCTCAGAGTAAATGTTTATTACCCATCAGAAAAAAAAAATTAAAAGGATTACAGTCAAACATTGTAATAAAAAAAGCCACTAAGGAAAGATAGAAATGATGTTTCAACACACATGCACACACACAAAAAGACATGCCCAAATTCCCTAATAAGAAAAGCCAAAAAAAAAAAGGGGGGGGGGGGGGGGGAGTGGGGAGAGGGAGGGGAAAAGCTGTTTGCTAAATGCAAAAGAATTCTTTCCACCTCCCAAATGTATCAGAAATAGGGATATTGCTGTCTACTCTGTAGGGATAATAAATGGTTGAAGCACAATCAGGGACACTCAAAGATCAGATTATGTAATAAAAAGCCATTAAAAAAATTTCATTTTGATGGAACTGAGGGAGTTTTCCCACATTGCAACCTCT
The DNA here is from genome assembly GCF_030463565.1 of Pelecanus crispus. Taxonomy (NCBI): domain Eukaryota; kingdom Metazoa; phylum Chordata; class Aves; order Pelecaniformes; family Pelecanidae; genus Pelecanus; species Pelecanus crispus. The sequence goes on from NC_134646.1 coordinate 24,808,195, forward strand.
CTTTTTGGGGTGCTTTTCTGATAATCTATCTCAAATTAAATTACTGATAGGAAAGGTTTGCAAATAAATTAACAAGAAGAATAGTAACCAATTGCAAAAGCTAACTAATATTCAGACAAGAGGTGTAACGGAATTCACATATGAAAGTGCTGACCTACCAGCTGTGTCACTTTCATGTACTCCTTAAATTGCCCTTGGTAGCAGGAGAATGGAAAGTGGCAAATATAAGGTATGCTTTTGAAGTGAAGTCTGGGAGCATCTGGTGTAAACTGTAATTAAGAATGGAATAAGTAGACATTCGGATAAATATGATACAGTAGGTGTGTGGGGGAGATCTATGTAGTTTTTATAAAAGGAAGTTATTACCATACAAATCTATTGAAGTTCTCTGCAGCAACATATATATTAATAAGGAGAATCCAATCAATACAAAGCACTGGATTTTGAAAATCTTTTGTTGAAGGCTCTTCCACCAAAGTCTTTTAAAGCTATGGGATAAAAGAAAAGGTTAATTTATATATACAGTTCCCATGTATTAATTATTTGTAATTAATTTATTCCTAATACAATTTTTTTTTCCTCTGTTAAAAGATAAGTAATGAAGTGAAGCATAAATGGCCAGTCTATACAATGGACATCTGAGTCCTAGGACCTGGTACATTCTGCATAGTCACAGGTGATTGTAAAAGCAATGACTGGGAAGTGACAAAATTTCCTGGTAGTAGAAACACAAAACTAAAATTGCTAGTGAATTGTTGAAGATGCTAAGTGACTGGCTGATAAAATAGCAGACAGAATTCAGTGTCAATACATGCAAAGTAATACAATGGAGAATGGTGCTAAGCATGCATACATAACAAGGGGTTTAAATTAACTCTTTTCCAGGAAAGAGATGCTGAAATTGTTACGGCTGGTTCAACGAAAACAACAGCCAATGCCTTCCCCCTCCCCCCCCGGCCCTTCTCCTGCTAGAAGAAATGTAATGTCTTTCTTGAGAAGGCTATTGATTCAGCTAGGTCTCAAGCGCCTTCCTCTAATTTCCTCCCCTTCATAAGAGTGCAGACCTGTGGTAGTTTTAGTGCCTTTATGTCTAGGACAGCTTTGCATCTTCCTAATTCAAAAAGCTGAGCTCTCAATCCAGCTGACTTCTACAATTATTTTCCCTACTTCACCAAAATTTGCTGGTCTAAATATGGAAACAGAAAACTATAGATGTTGAAGTGAAACACTCCATCTGGACACTGGAGGTAATTAACCATGGGAAGAGATCACCCAAAGGTGACGGAAAATTGTCCTTCATGTCAAGTTTTTCGAGCAAGATTGAACCTCTCCTGCTGTAAGGTCAGTGCTGGTTCAGATGCAGGACGTTCGGCTTGACGTTGGCTGAACTCCTCTGCTCCACACTACTCACCTCAGCTCTCCTCCTGCCTCTTTCTTCACCATCATCTCTACTGTACATGCACTTCTCCCTGACAAAACACTGCACGAAACGTGTGGCATTTACTAATTAGAATAGCAGTTACTAATTAGGTTTAAATTCCAATGTACCAATCAAATTTTATTTCCTAATTGTGCTATATTATCACTAATTAGAATAGCAGTTTTTACTTAATGGATTATATTTAAATTAAGATGTCTCCATCCAATGTTTTTTCCTACTTACATTTTAACTAATTGGTACTGCAATTATTAAGTTACGTTTAAATTGAAATATATCAGGCTGGTAGGGAATCATATGATAGTTTGCTTACGTCTGTATGATACTAGTAGGAATGATTAAGATACAGTCCAGTTAATTAGTTCTGGAATCAAAATAATTTCATAAGTGTTTGAGCAAGGAGTGAGTGTATGCTACTCCCTTGCCAAGCTATTAAGGAGGAACTTATTATTATTATGGGCTCAGCAGAAATTTAACATGGTTATTGGTACTAATCAGGTCAGATTAAATCTGCAAATATTTAGGCCCAGATTCAGGAGGGTATTTAAACATATACCTATATTTAAGCATGTTCTGAATGGTTGCCCCACATTTCTGATCAAAGTCTTTTGATTCCTGCTTGCCAACACTTTAAATATTTTTGTGATGGCTAATAGAAAAAGGCCTTTGAAGATTTATTGACCATGCTTTACTCTATTCTGCAATACCATCTGAACAGATGCTGGTGATGCTGCACAAACTCAAAGACAATTGTCAAATGCTGACGATTACCAAAGAAGTAGAGAGCAGCCTTAAGTCACAGAAATGCATTGAGATCCAGCACAGCAGCTTCCTACCAAGCTAGCCAGAGCACAGGGAGGGAACCCTTACTGGCTAAAGGAGTTGTGATTCCTGCTTTCTGCTGACAGTTATCTTAAAGCGGTGTTGGGGGGAAGAGCGTTTCAGATTGCAGCAAATGCAATGACCTGGGGGTTTTAATGCTGCAGCCCTTCAGAGGAGCGAGTGCAGCATGCAAGCTTCAGGCCACACATGCCCTTCCTGAGTGCCAGCTAACCCTCACTGCTAACATCACCTTTGCTCACTGAGAGTGCAAGACTGCGCTTCTGAGCAGCAGGCACGGGAACGAAGAAGGAGGAGGCTGAGGAGTTGCAGCCTTGCAAAATCCCTGTATATTTTTCTTCCGGTGCCATTATGAACTTAAAGAGCAGTGGGGTGGCTTTTGGTAGATACATATATACATACCTGTATTTATAGACACGAGCCAGGTCCTGTGTCCATTCACACCTATGCATGTTGCAGTGCATGCAAACAGAGGAGCATGAGGAGATGAGTCATATCTGCTGTCTTTGACAAAATCAGTTTTGCACAGATGGAAGGGAGATGTTACCTTCTGCATCCTTCAGCCTAGGCTTGGTCCCATTTAGGAGCTGCAGGATGTTCCTATGGAAACTCTGCCTTTTGTTTTTGTGACCCAGCATGTAAATCAGGACTGAAAGCTGCCAGGCAGTGTTGTAATAGCATCATGACAGAAGCAAATATCTGGGAAAAGTCATCTGTAATGACTTACTACCAATTCCAGAGTTGCAATATTACCAAGAGCATGTGTGTGTGGGGCGGGGGGTGTAATGATCCAACTGATCTGTAACAGGCTAACAACCTTCCTCATAACAGGTGATATTTAAAAGAAACCAGCTAGATATAATAAATAAATAAATGCATGAGGTAAAATTGAGGGTTAAATTGGGAGGAAAGTTTACTGGTACTTCACAGACAGAAGAGCCTGTTAAAAATGAGATTAAAGTGCAAAGTTTTGAATCAGTGAGATTTTAAAAATATTTCGGCAATATCACCTCACCTCTATGAAAGTAAATGAGAGGGTGAATTTCAGAAATGGTACCTATCCAGTAATGCCTTCCTCTTCCCCCTGGTCCATGCTTTCTGGACTTCATAGGAGCAGGCCTGCATCCTGTAAACTAACTCCAGAGAAATCCATCTCCATTAAGAGGATCTGAGTCCTTTCAAAAAGTCTGCACAATTTAAGGGTAAGTGCAAAAGAAAAGATACCAGAAAATCAGATTGTCCTCATATTAAACAAGATCTGAGTTTTGGAAGTCCCATAACAGCCAATGTCATCAAAAGCTCCTACAGCTCTGAAAAAGAACAGAAAATGTCAATGAAAAACTACTTAACTGAGGCAGAAGGATCAGCTTGAGAGGTAGAAGATGATAAGCCATGTCAGCAATGTATGTTTGAGAGACTGTGTCCTTCACTGTAATGCAGCTATAGACATGAAGTCAGATGCTGTATGATTATTCTTTAACAGTGAACTATGAGGGGATTTTATCCATTCTCTTTCTAAATTACTCTGACTTTGTAAAACCATGTTCCTCCAAGCCCTGTTCCAGCATGCTAAGGACTCCTATCCATACAACATGAGCAAATAATGAAAGCCCTGAGCTGTATTTTTCCTTCTGTGTAACTTATTTTAAGGCAGAATGTGGAGTCTTTTCCCCAACAAACTTTGGAAGCTTTTAGAGTGTAGTTGCTTTTAACTGAAATGCTGAACCCAGCTGAGAGTCACAGCCAGACAAATTTCTCAAAGTTGGGTCAAATCCTGAATGGACACTACAAATCTGCCACCAAGTGAATACACAAGGGACCCAAGCAAGCATTTGTGGGCTACTCATATTTAATATAGGGTGTATACCCCATCCTCAAAATATCTGCATTTCATCTTCTGGCTTAATAAACAATAGAAACAGGTGGACACCTTGGGTTGGATACTCAATCAGTATAAATGCATGGAGCTATGCTGATTTACTGCAGCTGAGAAGCTGGCGCCTACACTCTATCCTAGAAATGACTTCATGGTCTGCAATTCAATAACCACCTTTGATGCTTACAGAAGGTGCCTTCAGCTAAACCATATAGGGACCAGTAGAAAGATTTCTGATTGAGTTGGTTTCAGCCAGAATATGATGTCATGTCACACCATAACTTTTTCTGAGCTGTGTATTGCTTTTAGTGATGTTTCCATATCTTTTTGTTTTCTTAAACTCATGGGGTTTAGCACACCAGCCTTGGATGTAAAAAATGCAGGTTCAGACCCTTGCCCTCTGAGTTGTAGTCATCCAGGATGAAAAATTGCCCTGATTCAGACTAAGGAATAGAAGGAAGACTTTGTGCAGCTTAGATGAATGCTGTAGCCATAAGGCTGCATGCAGGAAAAGCTTTACATTTTGTTTGGGGTGGCAGGGGGAACCCAAAACTGTGGGATTCGGTTTTTGCAAAAAGCATCCACTGGGGTTCAGTTAAGCTCCACACTACAGCTCAAAACTTTCAGAGCTACCATGAAATACAAACGGGCTTGTTGTCTGGTCAGATTTATATTCAAAGTGTGATCTAAATCTAGTCCACAATAGGGCACATATATTCTTTCATAAACACATGGAAGGTATAACTGAGCATTAACAGTATGAAATCAGTAGGGGGTAACATTACTGTAAAAGGCACTGATTGCAGAATCTGGACTTTAATGTACTATTTCTGTTCTCAGTAATTTAAAATGTAAAAAAAAAAAAAATTATACAAAGCGTGTGTTTGTATGTGTAACTAAGATAACTGCGACAAACTAGTTAACAAAACTGAGGAGCTGGTATTTGTTAAGTTAGACTTACTGAGTTTATATCAAATTTTATTTAGCTGTAATGCTGATGGAGAAAAGTCTTATCCCTCTCTGAAATTTCTCCAGCACAGCCCCCACCCCCCACAGATGGGAATTCATTTGCTAAAAGGAGAATTGGCAGCAAAGACCATCCTGAGCTCTGTGGGCTGTGTCTCTTCAGGAGACAGGATTACTGCAAATGCTCCCTCTGCACTAAGATATTTAAGCAGTCTTCCCGGCAATGTTAAAAATGTAATGTGTACATGATTATGAAATAGAACTATACAACGACTTTCACATTTAAAAAGCAACAAGATATTTTCCAGCTGTGGCCACCACAGTGTCAGTGTATTTCACTCTGAGCATTTATTTCTGGAGGCAAAAAGATTCCTGACTCCCTTGCCCCCTGTACCCTTCATTGCCCATTAGCTCCTCAAACTCACTGAGAAATCCAGACCCAGAAGGCAGTCCAGCACTAGTGAAAATCCTCCCTTTGCCTTCACAGGGTCAAGACACACTCATTGGTATCCTGTACACCTGCAGGACTGTTTTAACTATACTGTTATGCAGTGTGTGCCTTCACTATAATCTGGATTTTCTGGCTAAACCCAAATGATAGACAAAACCATGCAAAAGGTGCAATCTAGACAAAAATCTCCAAGGCAGTTTTGTTAAAGATAAGAGAAAATATTCTTCATATGAATGCAGCAACTTCCTGACTGAGCAGCAGGTCATAAAGCAAGCCCAGCTCAGAAAAATGGGGGTGTATATAACCATCAGAATGAGAGGTGAGAGATAAAAACCGCTTTTGTACATGTGGGGCTGGAAAACATCTTAATAAAACAAACTCAACATGAGTGTCAGCATGGTTTCCTGCCCAACAAAATGCAAAGCCGTATGTGTCAAGCAAAAGAAAGTGGCCTCACTGATTTCCAGAGCTGGAAGAAAAGCCAACAGGAGAAGGAAAGGAAGGTGAGTTGGGAGCAGCAGCTACTGGATGCTGCCAAGGTCTTCCACACTGTAAAGGCTGTAAGAAGATGTGGGACCAGAATAAGAGTGCATCGTGGTGTGTTTGCCTTCTGTCAAAACTCAGAGGAACAGCAACATAATTCTGTGGATTGAAATTCAACCAGAACGACACAGCCTGGCCCTGATGGGTCAATTCCTTTGCTGCCATGAATAGCAAATATTCTGTCCAAAGTGGCCAGGAGCCGTCCACTTATGCCCTGATCTACAAAACTCACCAGCGCTGAGTACAAGGGGACAATCACCTCCCTGCTCCTGCTGGCCACACTATTCCTGATACAAGCCAGGATGCTGTTGGCCTTCATGGCCACCTGGGCACACTGCTGGCTCATGTTCAGACGGCTGTCTACCAACACCCCCAGGTCCTTTTTGGCCAGGCAGCTTTCCAGCCACTCTTCCCCAAGGCTGTAGCGCTGCATGGGGTTGTTGTGACCGAAGTGTAGGACCTGGCACTTGGCCTTGTTAAACCTCATACAGTTGGCCTCGGCCCATCGGTCCAGCCTGTCCAGGTCCCTCTGCAGGGCTATCCTACCCTCCAGCAGATCGACACTCCCACCCAGTTTGGTGTTGTCTGCAAACTTACTGAGGGTGCACTGAATTCCCTCATCCAGATCATTGATAAAGATATTAAACAAGGCTGGCCCCAAAACAGAGCCCTGGGGAACACCACTCGTGACCAGCCACCAACTGGACTTAACTCCATTCACCACTACTCTCTGGGCTCGTCTTGGGCCCCTCAATACAAGAAAGACATTGAGGTGCTGGAGCGTGTCCAGAGAAGGGCAACAAAGCTGGTGAAGGGTCTGGAGCACAGGCCTTATGAGGAGCGGCTGAGGGAACTGGGGTTGTTTAGCCTGGAGAAGAGGAGGCTGAGGGGAGACCTTATTGCTCTCTACAACTCCCTGAAAGGAGGTTGTAGTGAGGTGAGTGTTGGTGTCTTCTCCCAAGTAGCTAGCGATAGGACGAGAGGAAATGGGCTTAAGCTGCGCCAGGGCGGTTTAGGTTGGAAATTAGGAAAAATTTCTTTACGGAAAGAGTAGTCAAGAATTGGAACAGGCTGCCCAGAGAGGTGGTGGAGTCCCCATCCCTGGAAGTGTTCAAAAAATGGGTAGATGTGGCACTTCGGGACATGGTTTAGTCTAGTCTACCCTTGATTGGCTTAGAGTAGACTTGGTAGTGTGGGTTAATGGTTGGACTGGATGATCTTAAAGGTCTTTTCCAACCTAAATGATTCTATGAAAACAAAGAACCTGGGAGCATAAAATGTGGTCTGTCTTGTCTGTTGGAAGTCTGATGCAACTTCTCCTGTAAGAGCCAAGAGTAATTTCTCTTGGCTGCTCAACCCCCTACTTTGGTTGTAGCTGCATTTCTGTAGGTCCCCCTTTATTCTTGCCTTCTGCTGCTTAAGGCTTGTTCTCTCTCATGACTGTCTTACCTGTCTGTTACTTTGGACTCAGTTATATTCTATTCTGCATGGTTTCTTTTCACCTAGACTTGCTTCTGAGTGTGTGTTTGCCTTGCTCCTTGCTTCATGGTCTTCAAATGTCCCTGAGTATTGGACTACCTTCAGTCCATCTTTCTGGCTCAGATTCCTGGCCTCAGCTGCACCTTGGTCAAGGTATTGGGTTCTCTTCTGGGTTAGAAAGACCCCACTTAGCTGCAATTGCCGGACTTTTGTCACTATGTCTGCCTGACAATGATCCTTACAGAAAAACTCCAGAAGCTATATCAATTAAAATGGGTCAAACCAAAAGAGCAGAAAAATGAGAGGCACCTGCAGGAGTTAGGAGTTAGATGAAAGGCCCATATGATCCAAGAAGATGCATCCCCATCTTGCTTCTAGCTGTCAGTTCTGGCAAATAGTTTGTGTAACTGAGTCTCAGCAGCCAAAAACCTGAGCGTTTTTCTGTGTCATCCTGTGCTTGTTAATGCAATCCATGTGCTTTGAATGTTATGATTATTTATTATTAAAATAAGAAAAACATTGCGTGAGTCTGTCAGACTTTCAGGAATAGCTTGCACTCTTGCAAATGCCTTTCCTTTATGTATGGTTTGGCACCTTCAAATACATTGGTTTTGTCTGCGTTTATTTTAAACTGGGAAGCTTAAATAAATGCACAGTCATGGGGAAAATGGAAATGAGTTATTTATATTATGAAGCAGTTAAACTTTCAGGATGGTTATAAGTATGTTTTGTAGCAAGCAGCATCCTAATTCTGCAAGCACTTAAGGGCATCCTGCACTTGACACATTAGGTGAGGGGTGCTCTTGGCCCAGTTTCAGGCATGTCATCAAGGTCATCTTTGAAAGGACACTTGTGCCCAGAACAGATGTGTGAGCTACAAGCCTGGGCTCGGGCATTGCTGGATGTACCTCCAGGACACCTAAGACCCATCTGAGTGCCTCAACACAGCTGGCAACTTCATATGGGGTCAGGATGGTGAGCCTATAGCGGGGAGAGAGCACCTTCTACATGATCTGGATCGACAGGACAGTCCACAGACTGCAGAAGGGCTATCTGTGTTGCCTAAAGGTGTCTGTGTGGGGACGTTTGCAGAAATGAAACTTAGCTGTGGGGGTACAGGACTACATCGTGCTGCCAAAAAGCAAAACACTACAGGTAACTTCTGAGTTTTGAAAAGAGGGTATTTATCATAAGAAAAAAATCTACAGAGACTTTATAGCAAGTGCTCATTAATTCTGCCAGGTTAGTTAGGTTCTAGCTGCCAGGGGTTTTTTTTTTCCTTTTTTTTTTTTTTTTCTTTCTTGTGTTGTTCCCCCTTCCTGCACAAATTTGTCTTTTTTGGTGAGAAATGTTTTGCTAGGATAATTTTCAGCAGCTCTACACACGTGTGCTGAAGGGGAGTTACTGTTGAACTGATCCTGTTAACACTATGAAGAAATACTGATGCTGACAGACACTTTGATGTGCTAAACTAAATCCCAGCAGGCACAGGTACCAAGAACAGCCCTGCAAAAACACAGCAGACGGGTAGTCGTAATTAGCCAGAATTTTTATTGTAATAAATCAATATTTGATTAGCAACAAATATTTTCTCTGATCTCTCTCTTGCTTCATAAGACCAAAAACAAAGTTAGGACGGGATTTGTCAAAGCTCACTGCACTAGTCTCATTAATCTCTTTCTGGACTCAATGGTAAAGCACCCTGCAACACCAGTGGGAAGTAAGTTATGCCAACAGTAAGCACTTTTTGAAGCCTATTGTTTATAGGTACTAGGACAATGCAGGCCTTGGAGCTTGGTTTTACCAGAGGGTATCAGTTGTGGCTTAATTTCACAGTGCTATGAAAGTTGGGTTGATAAAATATTTGAGGAAATGCCGAATCAGTGTTAGGAAGCACTCTTAACAGGATGGTAGAGTGAAAGTTGTTTTCAGCTTTTTACAACATGTAATTATGCATTCATGGCACATTTTGGTCCATGCTAAGACATACAGATGTTCATCATTACATGAGACAGCTGTAGCAAAGTTTCATACTCACTGTGCGACCATATCACAAGCCTGTGATTGGTCCCACGATGGACTCCTCTCTAAGATGGGGTTTCCTGCACTGTGGCTTTAAAGGAGCAGATACTAGATACATCTTAGGGCTTTTATTCTCAACCTTTAGGCTTTGTTAGACATGGAGGTAAAACTGTGACATTTTAAAACAGAAAATTCAATAAACAAGGTTTATCAAAATATTTCTGCCCTGTATAGGATGTCCTTGCAGAGGGTTTCCTTTCTGACCAGCAACATTTTGTTGCTTTCTGGTGGCAAAAAGTACTAGATTCCCTTTTTGTGTCTTCAAATATATTTTTTTTTTTCTTTCTATCACTTCCGTGTCTCCTGGACTCTCCCTGCCACCCAGGACTCAGCCTGCCAATACCTCTTTGTGCAGTGGCAGCAACTTCTCGCTGGCCATGCTCGGTCCTTTTCAGACAGGAAGGAAAGGCTCGGAGAACAGCAACTGTATCTGAGCAAAAGTGCGTGTCCCTCTGCTTCCCCATATCAGCTTTTTGGAATATTGAGGGTAATGAAAATGATCCTAACCAATGTTATCCATCTCAGACCTAATTGTAGTGAGCAACAGGTTTAACTGCCTTAGCTGGTGTTTGTTCATCAGTTAGCTAGGAGAGCTTACGACTGCTCAAGAACTAATGGTTGTCAAATATATGTGAAGGTATTCCAGTCTAACTTGTGCCTTATAACTAATGGTTCAAATATCCAATATACAGCTAGTTGTTTTGTGGTTTGTGATAAGTTGTATGGTGCCTCTTCCCCCTCTAGACAGATGCAAATTTTTGAGTTAAGAAAAGGATGTAAATAAATCCCATGTAATCGCACAATGCTTCTGCCACAAATACTCATGGTTGCAAAAATGTTTACAGCATTTTTATTTCTTATGTGCTGCTGAACAACTTACCTTTTGCATTAATAAACACTGGACACAAAAGTTTTGGAAGCAAATTCAGAGATTTACTCCAGAAAATATTAGCCCACTCTCTCTTTTTCTTTTTTTTATCTTTCTCCCTGTCAAGTCCTAACCACAGCTCCCCAAGATGAAGCAGGCTATTTTAAAATAATTAAAAGTTTCTGCCTTTGCATGACTTCTATTGACACCACATCTGCTTGAGCATGGTAGGAACTAGCTCCAAGCCAATTAAAAGGAGATGGGTACATCGCACAGCTTCCTTCTCTCTTAGTGAACTTTTGACCAAGAGGGCAATATATTGATGAATTTCATTTCTTCCTAATCTGCTTGTACTCTGCTTGATAGCTTGGAGCTTTGCTCTCTTCTGTTTCAGTAGAATGACCCTGCTCTTGAAAAAGCTGTGAGTTTGAAGCAAAGCAAAGATTTCAAGTTATTACAGGATGTTGAACATGCAGATCTCTTCTTGGCTGTCTGCAAGATGTTGCCTGAAAGTTGAGAAGGGCTCTCACCCCATAGAAGAAGAAATAGTAAGGCATTATTTCACAGCTTTTAAGGCAGCGACAAAGAAACGGAGTTTCACTCAGCACTACATAGCTAAATAGTCAGTCCTTCACTATGAGTATATGGAAAGAAATGAACTAGCTATACCCAGGGGTTGCATTAGTGAAAAATGCGTGTGGTATGCAGCTTTTAAGAGCTGGCCTTTGGCAGGTGCTCACATGCTGGTTGGTCAAGTCAGAGGTCCCTTTATGAGTAACTCTATGCATAGGAAGACTAAAAGGACATTTCCACAGGAGTGCTCCTTTTTCTGCTTCTGGGAAGGTGCCATAGGTATTTTTGAGGAGGTCTTGAGCTGCCAATATGACAGCCTTTATGCCTGTTCTGTAATGACTTGTCTTGAGCAAAGTCTAGTGAACAGGGCCAAGGGTGCAGTGTTGCAGGATGCACACTCTAGCCTGCTTGCTATCATGCTGGCCAGAAAAAATTGCTTTGCTTTTTGGCCTTGTTGTCAGATAATGAGCTTTGGTCAACAGTGTTGGCCTCAAATAGACATTCCTTGGACAACAGAGAAATATTGCTTGCTTATTTTTGCTAGCAGTTGGGTGCTAGATGTTAAGATATGCAACAACAGAACAGGGCCCCAAATCTCTTCTTATGAGCAGAAGATAATGCTAAGAGGAAAGCAGTTTACATATCTTTCAGGAGAGAAACAGAGCAACAAAAATTGGTCTTCTTACAGAGAGCTACAAGGAAAATGCTGATACCTACATCTTCATATTGGAAAAGTCCTTTGCCATTCAGAGACACTACATTCAGGATCTAAGTGACAGGTGGAAGTAACATTCTGAAACTAGTACACCATGAATTTCTATTTCCTTAGCAATTTAATATTTATAAAGTGGCTTAGCTTTGCATTCCTTTGACAGTATCACAGCATTAAAGACTTGGCTGTCCTGATAATATAAACGTAACTGCTTTCCCCAAGAGCATCTTTGACTAGTACCTGTTCCAGTCTATTTTAATTTTTGCTTAATCATGACACTCTCCGCACATATAGAATGTATCTTTGTGGCATGGAAAGGAAATAAGCATGACCTTTATCAAATAAAAAAATGTGCATTGTTACTGCAACAAAGAGTAAGTGTAGATGAAATACAGATACTTGTATTTACACGACACCTGGAAGACAAATACTGACCAAATCTTTTTATCACCACTGCACCACTCCAAGTTAATTGGAAAGACAGAAGGACATCACAGAATCTCATCAAAGGGATTTAAAGATGTCAGTCTGAGTTTCTAAACTTACAGTGAATTTGGCACCTAATTTTTTTAGATAGTCTTTTGGAGTTTCAAGCTAATAGAAAAGAAATAATGGAATGGATAGGATAATTTAGGAAGAAATTGTGTTTGAAACCGTATTATCAAATAAATCACCCTCTGTGGGAAAAAACAATAGAGTGGGACCTTGACTTTACCAGTTGGATAAAGATAAGTATTCAGACTGAGACAACTAAAGCTTAGGAAAATAATAGCTTGTCCATCAGGGCCAATGTTGCCAATTAATGTTAATAGCAGCATATAGATCTCCTCAGTATTGCCATTGGGCATGCTGAGAATATTGTTAACACCAGCATGGCCATCTGTTATTAAGGAATTGGAGGGGCAAAAGGAAATAAGAAATAACACAAGAGAGGGGAGGATCAACCTCTCACTGGAGATGAAATGGTTTCCTCTTATTTAATTAAGCAACATTTTTCAGGTCCAAAACAGAACAAGCATGTCTGCATTTACTTACTATGTGCCTCCTCCAGAAGCATGCCACATTTTGAAATGCAAGATGAGAAGAGATATTTTGCCAACAGGAAAGCATCGTTTATGCTTCTTACTACACATAGCTTGAATAGTACGTTAATGTTACTACTTCCTTGTAACTCCATTTGTGTTTCAGATAAACACAACCATCTTTTCCTCACCTGGACATCTCCACAAAAGGAAAAAAAATGATAATGGCATGGAGGCTGTGATTTGAGGAAAGCTTACCATTGTCTTAGATCAGCTTAGCTTATCTGTTTGAAACTAAAGGAAAAAGGTCTTCCATAATATCATTCATTCTAGGTAAGGGAAGACTGTGCCCAGAGCTTGTTACTAGGACTGATTGAAAAAATGTATTTTTTTCTTTCAGCAGAGATTGTTTTCCTCCCTGTGGAAGTCTGAGTATTAAAATATTCTAGTGGAAAAGAGAAATATTTTGGCTTAAATCCATAAAGACATTAATTTAGAAAGACTTTATATTTTGCCTTATGGAAATTGCAATTCTGGGCTAAACAGGAAAAATCAGGCATCCAACTTACCTGGCTAGATCCACTTAGCCACCCTTGATGACTCCTGGAGGGGGGAGGGGGCAGTGGCATCATGGGAGTCCTGACCTTGGTGCATCATAAAAACTAGCTTAGAGCCTTTTCTGCAGAAGAGACTAACAACCCACAGCATCCAAACTATGGGGTGCCAAAAAACATACCAAAATCATTGCCAAATACACACATTTTCTGGTTTGATTAAAACAGCTAGTTTTCACCGCCTGGTTTCTCCATGAAAAAAAAAAAGAAAAATTCAGGAGAAACTAGCTACTATTTGTGAGCAATAACACCTGCTTTAGTTATTCAAGTGATACATGTAGGTGCTTTTGCATTTCTTATTATGTGATTAAGGTAGAAATACCAAGACAAGACTAACAGAACATGCCTTGTATCAGTACTGTAACACCTGCAACAGTATTGCAAAAGAAGGGGAGAGTGTTAGAGTGTTGTCAATAAAGTCTTTTCATCTCAAGCCTGGGCTGATGGAGATCTTCTTACTTGTAGAAAGATTTTCTCAACAGTCATCTCCAAAATAAAACTCAGGATTCATGTTTTCTTGAATTCATGAGACTCCTGGTTTCATTCCCCTCCCAAAACCAAGGTTAACAACAGAAAAGGGTTCCAGCTAAGAAATTTTAAGCACTCTCAATGGTCTCATGAAAATAGGCAAGAAGAGAAATAACAGCATGCATTCCAGTTAAGAAAGGTAAATGCATTGGCCTGACAGATAGAGTAATGGTGAGAGATCCTCTCACTTCTAGCCTTCATTTCAATGTCTGCTTCTGGCCTTCAGCATCCAAAAGTAAATCAAGACTGGCTGGGGGGCAGCTGCGATGTTCTTTCTCTCCACAAGCCTTATCTTTCTTTCTGCTGTGCATGTGCCCTTGTGCAGATGGAGATTCTGACTGCAAGCAGAGGATTTTGCAGAGAAGGCAGCGCATGTGTGTTTGTAGAGTTCCATGGCCTCACCCTTCCACTACTAGACCTAGTGATGGGCAGATTTGTACAACCACCAGCAAAAGGCAAGGTCTGCTGAAACATTGCTTAGGAGTGTTTCTTGATGTATGTCCTTTTTAATAAGTCTTAAAAGAAATTAATTTTGCAGGGTGCTGACCACAAGCATGGGAGATTGAGCATGTCCACTCACACCACTAATATGAACAGTGCCAATCAACACCATGGCTAATTGGCTTCCCAGCCCATTGCTTGGCCTTCCTGGTAGGTAAGGCTCTCCTCTATCCTCCTGCTATTACCCTGTTCTGAATTTCATTTCTCGGCTCTGGTTTGTGAACAAGGATTGCATCATTCTATCATAACAACAGTTAATTAGGAATGAAAACCCACCCAAATCAATTACAACAAATCAAATTACTCTTAGGACAAAAATGCAGCAGTGAATATTGCGGTAAAATATATGAGAAACACCTCTTGCCAGTTCAGTATTTATAGTGGCCAGCAGCGACTGTAAATTCCCCAGTATAACAGGAAACAAATAGCACGTGTGAAATGATCTCATCTCTTCAGGGTGCTGATTTTATGAGCAGTTCTGTTGGTGCTTATCTTTAGACATGTAGATAGTTCTACCGAAGGTAATGGGCTTCAGTTCCTGAGACAGCAGGAAGAGCACTGAATAAAAGCAGAGGGGAGGGAAAAAAAAAACAAACCCCAAAACAGGAAAGGAAGCAGGAAATTGGCTGTAAAAAAAGAACAATTAAGGGGGAAAGAGATCCTTTTGTTTTGTGGTTTGAGGGGGGGCGTCCCCTTGTGAATGAAGTGTACTGGTCTATACTAGCACCATTCTTGCAAGCAAACTCTGTCCTTGTTTTCTCCCACTTGCTTAGGAATCATCCAGAAGGCCAAAGCAGACCATCAGCATGGAACAGTGCAGGTATGTCCCTGTACGCTGCTGTTGGACTACATGCGTGATTGAGAGAGGTCCCAGCAAAGTGTGTGAAGTGAGGGGAAGAGGCAAACTCAGGCTTGAGACGTAAATGAATATTTTGGAGAACCATGCTCTATGATGGAGGAAACACAGCAGAGTGGTGATAGAGAAGATGGGAATGCACCAGTGCTTTGAGCCATAGGGATCGATGGGCACAGTTAATAGGATGTGGGATGTAGTGTAAGGCTTTAGAGTTAGGTCTGTGCTCAAAGCAATGCATGGCATGAGGTATGGGTGGTACAAATGCCCACTATTCAGGTTCTCTGTTGGCTTTCATCCACACAGCAGTACAACCACCAGGAGGTAAAAAAAAAAGAAGTTTAACCTACTTTACAGATATTTGAGGATGAAAAATTCCAACAACAACCCATTTTCAAGTCCATCTGATTGCTAGCTTCCCAACTGCCCCTCCCCTGTAGGATGAAAAGCCAAAGAAAGACACAGGACAGATGAGCAGAGCTCCCTACAGGAGCCAGGTGAGTTTGGGCAAAGGTGGGGGTACAGGGAGAAGGGAACGGAAGACAGTGAGCTGCCTCCTGCAAAGGGACTGAGGTGGTGCTTGGATGCCAGGGATGGCCATGGGGTGCTCATGAGTGCTGGTGCAGAAACATTGAGATTTATACCTGCAGATATGATAGCTGAATGAAAAAGGGTTGTGCTACCACAGGGAATTTCCAAAGCTTTTTTACCAGGAGTGTGTTCTTAGCAGCACTGAAAATACAGCTAGACTGGAGCAGACGACAGCAAGTATAAATCAATGGAAGGCAACTAATTAACAACAGTGAGGGACTCAGTCCAGTATTTCAGCTGTTGTAAGGTGCTGTGCTTGTTCTAGTCGCGGGGGGGAGGGGGGGGGACGTTGAGACTTGGTGATGAATTGACACTATTTTAACGGTTTCTTTGCTTTTCTTAGGATGTCTGCTGGGATGGGCTGGTCTGACCCCTCTGACAGGCTCTCTGAAGAGTAAATGGCTGTGTGGGGATATGCCTATGTGGGTGGAAAATAATCTTTCCCTAAAGAGAAGCACTCTGAAAAAGACTTTTTTTAAAGCCTGTGTGTTGAGGATATGAGGCTGGTATGAAATTGCTTTCTATGTCTGACTCCCTCCTGTTCTTCCCCATGAACATCTGTCTGAACTGGCCAATTTCAGACACATTTGAGTGAGGTGGCAGATGCCTTAGGATGCTGATTTCATGAGACCTGGGGCCCAAGCAGAGGGAGGAGACCGGTGTTGAGCTTTCTTTGGAGCATGTGCCTTGTCAGATACCAAAGAATCAAGTCATAAGGTAAAGCCCTGCAGTCTCTCCTTCCCAGACACAAGTGGAGGAAGATCCCCTTTTCTTAGGGAAAGATCAGGATTAAAATGAGTATGCTGGAAAATATGTGGGTCATCTCCCCCAGGGTTTCTTCCCATGGCTGAAGGAGGGTAGGAAAAGATGCATGACTTTCCTTGAACGGTAATGCCTGGGAGCCTCAGACGAAGCTCTCTTTTTTTTTTTTTAATTTTAATTATTATTTATTTTAATATTTTTTGGGTGGCTGCATGTTTCAGAAGACTTTGAGCATCCTTTTAGGAAATGTGTTTATGGAGGACAGGTTGTTTTACACGTTTGGGTTTTTTTTGTGTGTGTGAGATATGGAGGAGCAGTGTCCAGCGGATGAGATATGCTGGGGATTTTAAAGTACAGTTGGACTGAATGCCAGCAATGCTCACAAGTGCAGTCCCTAAATGCACATAAATGATTGTGGAAGAACTTCACACTAATGAAAACAAAGTGCTTGTTTGTTTCTTTTTTTATAAACAAAGAACACCAAAGGAAAATTAACATGATTGGGGAAAATAAGGAGATGAACTTGAATACCTTGCTGCAGTAAATGGATTTTGTCAGCTTTAATGTATGTGCCAGTGACACTTCAGGTATAAATGAGGATTTGAGAAGCTCTTAAATTCGAAGATGGAAGCTGATGAAACGTAATGTTCTTCCAGTATTTAAATTAGGCTTAGCAACTACTAGGTGATCACTTAAACCCTAGCTGATCCATCATTTCTGTGGCTTATTAGTCCTTAATTTCTCCAGCTATTTTGAAGGAATTGATTGTTATTGTCTTGTTAAGCAGCTACACTGAATTATTTTTGGGTCAGCATCGTTAGCTTTGGATGCAGGTACAAATCAAGATCTCTGCATGAAGAGAAAAGATGACATATTTTGCAGACAACAAATAAATAGAGAGAACACTCATCTTCAGTGTAAACATTTCAAAGTAATTTGATAATAACTCTCTTTGCTAAAACAAACAAACAAGCCAACTCAAAATATTGTATTACATGCATGTTGCCTCCGTATGATACCTTTATGGAGAACTGGTTCCTGAAGATTTTCTAGGCCTGCTCTATTAAGTTCAGTTTAAGTTTCACTGATTTTGACACCTTTTGTTTTTCACAGATATTTTCTCTGTATTCATAATACTATCCGTGTCTCTGAGGAGAGACATAAGGGGGTAAATATCTGGTATAACCTAAATGACTGCACTGTTTGTTGGTACAGAATAAAAGCCTGAAGGTTTTCAGCATGCAGTGAGTAGATCAATGTGTATTAAGAGCAGAAAGAGCCTCTGTGGTTATCCAGGCTCACCCCTGCAGGCTGTAAGTCATGAGTGATTCAGCTACCTGTCCTTGTGGTTGGACTTATTTTTCCCCTCTTGCAATTAAGTCAGGGTACAGGACTATTTGGAAGCGTAGTACTTTTTCACTGCTTTGTGGAGACAAATGCATGTAAGTTGAATGAGGGTGTGTTTGATTAGCCTCCTTGGACTGCAGATGCTGCACTCAGAGATCACAGCCTACCCTGTTCAATGCCTTCTCCCACCTGGACATCACTGTATCCTCTGCCCTGCTTCAACCAAGAGAAATATGATTAGAAAAGGGTGGCTATTCAAACTGTGCTTAACTGCAGTATTGACTTTGGCTGAGACAGGCCAGAGACCACTCATCTCAAGTGAGTGGCTCAGTTGGCAGATCTGGAGGTGGGTAATCCACAGCAGGGAGCAGCAGTGGATGCCCTGATGGGGAGCAAGAGAGTAGGTGAAGGGCTGTAACCTTTCCAGATAGCAGAGCTGCTGCTGAGAACAGATGGGCAAATAGGTCCCAATGCCATGGGCCATGTTCACCCTTCTTTTGTGGCAAACAGCAGTGCATGCCCAATACAAGGCAATTTTTCATTTCAGCATATGCAAATTTGCTAGCCAGGAGGACAAAGGGAAATTTTCATAAAAAATCCTTACCTAGGAGCAGGATCTGTCTAAGGCACTGGTCTACTGTCTCCAGAGAAGCATGCCTCCTGCCCAGGTAAATAAAATACAGGGTTAGTTCCCAGTGCAGTGCTTAGGCCACTGTTCAGATCTGAAGCATTTACTATTAGGCCCTTTAATCTGGATATGAAATCGGGGCTGGCCGTTTAGAAGCTGCAAACTCCTTGGCTTTGAGTGTCCACCTCTCAGGAGAGAGAATTGCTTCCCCCCACCCACTAGCTTTCTGATCCCTCGATGTCACTGTCTTCCAGGAGAACTGGTTGAAAGGTTAAGTTGCTGAAGATGAAGGAGGGGATAGTTCTGCTGCTTGGCACAGGCTCTGGGTTTCTGTCCGACTTATGCTTCATGCTCCCAAGGGAAGTTGCAGCAGGTAGCCTTTGCCTGTGTGACACAAAGCTGGGAGAGTTGAGATGATTTTGGGACCAGATGCATCCAACTGGAGAGTCAAAGTTAACTGAGGATTTTCAGCTTGTGGTCTCTGTACTCAGCCTCTCCCAATGCTGCAGAGAGAGCTTAAAGCTAGGCTAGATGAACTGGGCTTTTGGAAAGTCAAGATTTCATTCTGAACCCAGCACAGGCCACATGAGCACCACGTTCTTTGCTCTGTAGCCCATTTCTAAGTACTAGAACCATTCATTCCTCCTAAGCTACTTATTAAAATAATTAGCTTAGAGCTCCTCTGTTACAGAATAGTCCTAGAGAAGAAGTCTTTTATTTGCAGTTGCTTAACATTAACAAACAAATTGCCTGTCCCTTCTCTTTGCAATGATGATCTAATGACAAGGACATCATTTGCCATGAACTAGTTCTGTGCTGGTTGCTTTCAGTAAGACTTCTATGAGATGAAAAGATGAAATGAGGTTTTTCTCTGTCAGCGGTAGGAGGTAACAGAAATTGGCATGTAAACAATGCACAATTATGCTGGGAATTAACTTCCAAGGAGAGGACAGGCTCTTTCAGAATATAACTGATGGAAATTAATGCCAGGCAAATGTATAAGGTTTCTCACAACCACATCCAAGTCAACCAGAATGCTTGATTTCCCTTGTTCGCCTTGCAGTTGATCTAGAAGTTTGTACTTCTCTTCCAGCAAAATTTTAACATGTCAAGTCCCTGCTCAGTATAAGCACATGGATTTTATGGCCTTCACAGTATTGCTGTAGCTTTTTTTTTTTTTTTAAGAGTGGAGGAAAAAGGAAAATTGTGGAAAAGGAGGCTAATTAGAGAAAATGGGCTTCATTTGGAAGCCACAGGTACCTCTTTTATAAGCTTTTGTTGAGCTTTTGCCCACAGTAAATTTATACAAGCTTTGGATAGATGGTAAATCTCTGCTTGCTATGGCTTGCTTTAAGTGGGGAGCTTTCAGCACTACTTTGCTGACAGCTAAGGGCACAGATGAGGTAATAAAACCAACAAGTCCTGGGAAATACCCACTCAGCTGGGAGAAACATTTCCTTGGATCCCTTGGGTTTTTTGATCCATGTAAAGTAGTATTTACTGTTTCACTAAGATTCTTGGTAGCTGTATCACTGTGGGTTTAAGAAGGGCTGTTATGAAGTTTGATTCCTCAGCTCTCTGCTGCCTTCTGTCTTGCCAGTCAGGCATTTCAGACCTCTTTCAAAATGACTGGCATTTACTCTCACAATTTCATCTCGCAGGTCCTGGCCAGCCTAATTCTGGAAGGTTTCGTTGAAGAGAATTGAATGCTGATTGAACTAAACCTCCTGAATTGAATAAAGCATGACCTGTATACACCTGTCAATTGGATGAGAGTCACTTAGGTGAATTACTATTAAAAAAGTAAAAATCAAAGCAATGCAATCACATTTACAAATTGTAGTTGTATTTGATGGAGGTATCTAATCAGATGACCAGAATGTAGTGTTGTGGCTTTCACATTGCTGAGACTGACCCTGAGCAAACCCTGACAGGGTCAGTTCACATTGAATGTGATGGGTACATGGACTCCTCTCTGGCACAGGCTCACCAAAGAGGGCTGCTGGAGGCAGGGCAAATTGTAATGTCCCCCTACTGCTTGCTAGCAGCAGCAAGTGTGCTTTTACCCCATTGGAGGCAGGAACCATCTGGCATGATCTACAATCTCAAACCAAGGCTACATCTTCACCCACGCTGTCCAAACTACACAGCATGCACTTGATCTGGAGAGATGAGAATTACCTCTCACTTGCAGGGGCTTCAGCTGGATGGTGAACGGCCCAGCATATTTCTCTGTCCAGACCTCAGTTGCTTAGGAAAAAGGCCTGCTAAGGCTCTTAGCTGATACCAGTCACAGTCTAGCAGCTCTGACATTAACATTTAGAGAGCCTCAGTTAGGTCTCTGGTGTTACCCTAATGGCTAACACATTAACATCTCTGCAAATCCATGTACAAGGGAATTACCTGCCTAAAAAGTACTGTGAAAATCTGGTCATGTATATCTTGTGTTATGTACCCAAGAGCTAAGACACAATTAGTGAATGCTTAGCGTCTCTTCATCTCCATACCATCACTATAAAATTGGAGTAAATTGCACCTGCTGGATGAGGATGCATGGCTTGGTTGAAAAAGGTATGAGATCTCTGTGTGAAGTTTTGTGTTAAATTTGTTATACCTCTTAGCAAATGTGCTGGAGTTGCAAAGGAAGCAGTCTTGGCTTCCGTTTTGTGTTCAAAAAATGGGTAGATGTGGCACTTTGGGACATGGTTTAGTCTAGTCTACCCTTGATTGGCTTAGAGTAGACTTGGTAGTGTAGGTTAATGGTTGGACTGGATGATCTTAAAGGTCTTTTCCAACCTAAATGATTCTATGATTCTATGGGGATGGACCAATGGCACTCCCCCCATCTTGTGCCGCTGAAGAACTGGAAAGTTGATTCTGTCTGGAAAAAAACCAGACCAAAACAACATATTCCTGCTAAACACTGAAATCCACCCTCATCATTGGGATGGCAGTAATACCAGCTCCCTGGTAAATCTGAGTGCTGAAGAAAAAGTCAGCTGCTGAACTTCAGCACTCCACTGATATGAAGGAGTGAATTTCCTTTACAACCAACCAGAATGGCTGTGCTTCCTTGAGGCAACGGAGGTGGCAGTCTTCCCCATGAAGAAAGCGGTTTTAGCATTACATTGATTTTATTGATATACTGTGCTCTTTCAAAAAGTCTACAGGTCAGGCTTGAGCCTGAAAAGCAGATGTGGTAGACAGATAAATGAAATAGAGGTAGTAAAGAGCTCAACAGTAACAGATGGGCTGAGCCCAGGCTCTGGAGGCAATTTAAGAGAAATAATCAGATTGAAAAGTTGAACTAATGAAGACTTCTTGGAGATGCAGACAAAACTAGAGTCAATCAATATTTTTCTTTCTTTTTTAAAATGAAAAATTCAATTAAGATTTCCAAACCTTAAAAAAAAAGCAAAAAAAAAAAAAAGCTGTTCTGGCAGTTTCTTTTTCTTTTTTTAAAATAAAACCTCTTCATCTGAGCACAGCATTGTTAACTACTGTAATTCTGAAAAACATCTGAGGAAATGTTTGTAAGGTCTCAACAGACTGGAGGCAAAATTGATTTGGGGAAATGACAAATGGCCGTTAATCCAGGAAACTCTGGCCTTTTAATAAAATGACTTAAAGGGCAGCACAAGAATAGATGATCAAAGGCAGATCCTTTCTTAGTAACTACAAATGTGGAGAAAAGATAAGAAGAGCGAACAAGTGTCTGATTGCCTTTTACATTGAGATTATTACTCTGTGTGATCATTAGAGATAAATGAGGTCTTTTAACCACTGTAGCTATGTCTGGTCATTGCCCATTGGGTGAATTCTAACAGAGGTGTTAGTATAATTTCTTTAATATTAATAAAGATATTCCCTCCCTCACCAAACAACCCACTATCCGTTTTGACTCGCAGTCTTGGCAGAGCAATGGGATGGTGGTGTTTGTCAGTTTTTGGCCATTTCCTTTGGCTAGTGAATGAATGATGACACCCTTGCCATCAAAATTTGAAATTTCTGGCAGAGAAGCAATTTACACTTTCCTCATTGAGCCACCTCTGTGCAAAGCTCATCCTTTATCCCTCGTCTTCTTTAATTGCACATTTGCTATAGGACAGTTTGTGAAAACCTGAATCTTGAGCCATACCTATATCCCAAGGGTCAGGCCCCAGTTTGGTGTATATAGTCCCACCTTGTGGAGTCATGAGATTACACTGCTGTTTCTGTTTGACTTTGAGGAGATACAGTAAGTTCTCAGCTTTCATGTCTGTGCTGGAAGCCTTAAAAAAAATCAGCATGTAAGTAAGTCTGATTATTTCTTCCCAAGATTGCAAACAGCCTGCAACCATAACTCTGAAAGTGGAACTTTCCTTCTGTATATTTAATAACATCTCAAAACTATAATGGGATATATTGGAGGGGGAGAAAGAGGAGATGAGGCAGCTTCTTATCTTTAGCACCTGGGATGGAAATAGTAATCTGGGCAAGTAAGAGATTACTCCTAAGCCAGTGGAAGTAAAGCTGGATACCAGGCATGCTGTAAACTGAAATCAAAGTAGCAGCTGGATTTCCAAGCCACCAGCACTGTGGCTCAACTATTTCCTGCTGACTTAGCTGAACCCCTAAATGGCTGAGTTGTCTTGGGGTTTAATTTACCATCATAAGCTGCTGTCCGCAGTTGAGCTCTGTCACACTGGTAACTACTGGTGTCTCTGGGACTACAGGATTTCTAGATGCTATGGTGCCCTGTGCCATTCTTTGCTTTCCACTTTGCAGCTGCTCAGCTACTTCCTACAACTGGCTACTCCAGCATCTCTTTGCACCATCTTATGTCAGTGTGTATTTCCATATCTGGACACTTCTGATGAATATGACAACATAAGTGTCTTGTCCAGCCCTCTCTTGGGCCCCTGATAGATGACAGACATGGTGATTATTAATTTTTTATCCAACTGCTATTCAGTTTCATTCTCGAATGCCTCATTACATCATTTGCACAGCCACACTAATTAGACATGATATTTCTTATGGTTTCTGAGCATCGCTTCAGCCTGCTCCACTTCACTGAAAAATATCTCTCTCATCATGCCAATCTCACCACTGCCTTCCCTGCAACTGCCTTCAGTATTTCCTGCACTTCCCAGTCCCAAATGGGCACTGAACTTGAATCTACCTCTGTCCTGTAGTGGAATTGAGTGAGACATATAATGGACATTGTCTCTGCATTATTAGCATTTGACATTTTGTGATAACAGCACCCTCTATCAGCTACCAGAAGGCACTGAATAACAACACTGGAAAAAGAGCTCTCCCCTCTGAAAACCTGCCAAATGATCCTAATAAAATCAGTAATGACATCTAGTATTAAAATAACACACATCCATCTCCTACATACTGTTAAAATACAGACCTCCATTGACACAGTGGATGCCAAATTCATTCCATGCTGTGGCTTGAAGACTGACTTAAAGCATTATCTGTCCATTTTCTTAAGGTAGTGCTCCTCATGTATTAATTCGTTTGAAGTACAAGCCCAGAAAGTGAAAATGTTGTGAAAGAAATGCAATACGTAAGTGCTCAGTTGATTTAAGGTGCAGAACACAGAAATTATGGGATTCTGGATACTGCTTAATTAAAAGGATTACTGGCAGCGGTGGTTTCCAAGGAAGAATTTCCAATCTTAATTGAAAAATCAAATGTACTGGTGGAGAGAAGTGTTTTTCTATCATAAAAAATAACATCAGCTCCTTTGCTTTACCTGCCTTTGCCTCCTAAGATAACTGTGCTATTTTACATGGATGTGCCGAGATAGTTTCACTGCTGAGAACAAAGCTGCCATATAGGTTTGCTAAGTACTCACAATATAAAATAGCATATATGGTAGAACCCTACTGATCATGTACCATAAATCAATTATTTTTCCCTCCAGATGAGAGTGGAAAGGAAGGGACATTGTGACCTCAGAGATCATAGTCATATTGCAGCATTTGGAATCAGATTTTCTATTATGGTCATATTTTTCCCCCTGCAGTCAAAATCATTCAATTTTAATTCATAAATAATGATTATTTCCCCACTGATGATGTTTTAACACATCATCTCTGAGCTATGTACACTAAAGTAGACCTTGCAAGTGCATTTAAGTGTGACATGCCTCTACAATGTTAAAAGCTACAATCAACCAAACAAAAAAAGTTGCTTTAACTGTTTGCCCTCACATAAAGTAGACTGTATTAGAATCGGACTTCAGTATCTCTGAATGTCTATTATTAAAGCCATTCAGGAAAGTTAGACATCTAAATCCATCAGATAGTTTTGGAAGCCCAAAAGAATTTCAAAAGTGTGAAGCTGAGTTCAGACCCAGCTCAGGGTTTTATGTTGTTCACCCACTCGTGGAGCAACCCAACTTTAGATGCAATGAGATGCCTCTTTTGTATATCAACATCAAGAACTGAACCTGGGAGGGCTAAACGTGGGAGTTCCTGTACATGACAGCCTATCATGTTAATCAATGCAGCAATGCCGTGTCCATTACTCAGTCCACAGAAGGTGACACTTCAATGCAGACTCTATAAAAAGGGCAGGGAAAAACATTTATGCTGTGATCTCCACACATTACAGTGTTCAAAGTGAGAAGGCAATGGGATGTGCTTTTAATCATGTATTTTTGGTGTATTACTGGGACAGTTTGAAGGAAAATAGTGGGTGATGTACTGTATGTGATTGTCATCTGCTACCAGGATTCTGTTTTTATCCTACCTCTTGTCTCATGGTCATTCTCCCTTTATTTTCTTCCACATGAGTTTACATGCTGTTTTCACATCCTGCAGTTTAGGTCTAGCCCAGGTATCAAGAAGAATTTAAGTTCTACTTCTTGATCAAGAATTTTAGTCATGTCCAGCTCTCAGCAACTGCTATTATTTCTAGTTGCATTTATTGTTATAACTAGATTTATTCATATTTTCTAATAAACTGGAAATAAATATTTCTTACATTTCCTTGTAAAACCCCTAAGAGGTGCAGCTTGAGTGTCTGTAAAACACATGAAATGAGAAAATAGTTAATCTCTGGATGCAGCAGCCAACATAGTGTGAAATTCAACTCTGTAATGGCAACGATTCCATAACATTCCCGCTCTTTATATAGATAAGCTTTTTAGCTATAGTTCTGTTCTAGTTATGCCAAAATCATGTTGTTCTAATTTCTGTTAATGGAATGGCTAGCTTTACAATTCAGTTTTGGTTTTGTTAATAAAAATACCACCTAGCAAGGTCTTGAGCAGTAGGGGCTGGGAACTGCTGCAACAGCAGATAAAATTTCCCCTTCCTGAAAAACATTGCCAATGCTTTACTTTTGAAAGCAATTCACCCAACAAGGAGTGGCAGGAGTGAAATAAATAAACGGCATGAAACAAAGTGAGTCAAATGAAATTAATGAATTAAAAGTAGAAGATGGGAGGAAAAACACTTATTTTATGCAATTGTGAGCACGTCTGAAGGTTCCCCATGGAGCTGGGAGCAAAAGGGGGTAGGGATTGACATAGAGGTTGGGAGTGCTGCTTTTGAAAGTGTGCTTAGTTCCCAAAGGCTACAGATCATCCGTTTGTTATGCCTGGAAGATGCAGAGTCCCATTCCCAAACCAGCAGCATTTCCTCTTGGAATACAGAATGAAGTTTTTGAATAACGTGAAAAGAAATTAATTTCAGGTCATTTCAACTCAAAACCAAACAAATGGAGCCCTTAAGGAATTGGGTACCTCTAGCAGAGCTCTTTTTGCCTAGAGTTAGCCAGATAACAAGGCTCATCAGACCTTCCACTGAAACTCTTATT
The DNA here is from genome assembly GCF_030463565.1 of Pelecanus crispus. Classification (NCBI taxonomy): domain Eukaryota; kingdom Metazoa; phylum Chordata; class Aves; order Pelecaniformes; family Pelecanidae; genus Pelecanus; species Pelecanus crispus. The sequence continues at coordinate 24,834,690 of NC_134646.1, forward strand.
TGTGGATGTGTAGTTTGGAATCAACAGTTTTGTGAGTAGCAGAACTGATGAAATCTTATTTCCTGTGATTTTTTTAACCTCCTCTAGGATGCCCTGCATTATAAATAAGTTAAGCTCCCTTCCAGACCTCTCTTTAATGCCAAGTAATGCATTACCTGGCAAAGGCTATGATTCAGCTAGAGCATTGCCCCTACTGATTACTTCACCTGATCTTGCTGGTGGTCAGCCCATGTCAAGCATGACATGAAGCAGTTGAGTGTTCCTCTCCTTTCCTTTAGAGACAACACCATATATCTGCTAGTTTTAGTGAAATCCGGGAGTGCTGAACTGTTCTTTTTTTTGTGCTGGAAATTCAGCAATAGCATTGGATGAGATGGACAGGATGATTTCAGAAGTGTCACTAGATACAAGTATTACAAGGAGTTTGTAGTTATCCTAGTGGCAGGAGAAAATACTGAGTAGCTTTCATCCCACTGCATGACACAGTGTAAGATCTGTACTAATGCTGAGAAAAAAGTTCTCATAAAGGAAAAGCTCCTCAGTCTCTGAAATATGTGACTCTGCTTCCTAACCAGCTCTGCATCTCCTGTGGACTTTCAGATGATTGGACTAATCTAAGATCTTTGCTTTTTGTCTGACACCACCAGGTAAAGTGAAATACAGGTATAGATTTGTATTTGATGCAAAGGAGTATATGTCTGAATTAACTCAATAAATCTGAATCTAGCATATGACTCAGATTTACTCTAAAAGAAAACTAGGAATCGGTGCTCTTAGCTGTTTAGTTTTAATGGATGATAGTAATACATTGAATTTTTAATGTAATTTCTGCATTTCTGCATCCTGCAGTGGGATTTTTTAGGTCTCTTCTATAGTTTCTTGCTGTTTGGTCTCTCCTAAGCTTAGCTATTTGGCCTACAGAAATGATTTGAAGATCTCTGATTCCTTTAATGTGTGTGAGCAACACTGCTATTGTATCTGTACAGTCTTGCAAAGAGCTCCTGAAAGTTTGGCTTAACTTGGAGTCCTTTAATATTAGCCTCTCTGCTGTTTGCTGTTAAAGTGACTGTTGCTGCCTCCAAGGCTGACGCACAGTTTCTCTTTGGAGCTGGAAACTGGAAAAGATGAGGGACAACTTTTCTTTGTTTGTTTTCCTTTGTCCCTAGACCTTTTTCTCCCCCAAAGTTGCTCTTGATGTCTTCGCTCATTTTCTACTGTATTTTGACCTCTCCAATTTGCTTTGCCTGAAAGCTGCAGGTATTGTGTGTCCCTTCTCCCAGAATTTCAGCTTTCTTCACCCCAGCTACCAGGAGCTTATTGGAAATCTGCTTTGACATTTAAAACTATTTCTGTTTCTTGGCTCTGGCCGTATCTGTGATTTGTTGACTCATTCCTCTTCACAAGCTGTATGATCTAGCGATTAAGTAAAGGTAACTGCCATAGGCTTTAGCTCTGTCAGTTTTACAGAGAGAGAGGTAAGGGCTGTTGGGCTCAAAAGGAGGATAAATGTACCTATAGACTGAGATTAACTTCATCCAGAACATGTTTTTTGTGATCTGTTTTTGTGACAATTCAGTCTGCAAGCACTCCCTGAACTACCCATGCTGTCTGAAGCAGAGGAAAGCGTTCCTGATCTCTGCTCATATCAGAATCCCACCTCATTCAGCACATCATATTGGGAAAGCCCTGGAGACCAGGACAGAAGCAAATGCTTGTTCACTTCTGGGGCAGAGCCTTAACAATGAGATGGCAATATGTGATTGTGACTGACCAGTAAACCTCTACAAAGGAAGAAAACTCAATGGAGCTGGGCAAGGGCAATGTGCCCATGAAGCTCAGGGAATAATGCAGGGTGTGACTGACCACAGCTGTTCCAGAGAAGCTGACTTCATCTCAACACAAAGGGGACCAGAGGGTGGCCTTTGTTTTAGTTAAACAGCTATCAGCAGTTGAGCAGATCAATTGGTGGTGTCAATGTTTCTCCCTGAGCTCATTAAAAGAGTGTGACTATTTCCCTGAGTTAGCCAGACCAGCATGTGGGGGAGTGAATCTGTGGTACAGCCCAACATATAGTAAAAAAACTAGACAACCAGCAAAATAATTCCAAAGAAAGCAACGGGTTTGAGCTGGCTTCAACCCACATATTCCTTCCCAGCGACTGAAGATGCCCAGTGTCATGATGGTCAGCATATTACAAAGACTAGTAGGGGGAATCACGTTGGTACTGTGATTGGACTGTGTATTGCAATTGCTATATTTTGCTAAGTGTAACTTACATTTGTATTATGTTTGCAGTATGTTTTGTATCACTCCATTAAATCAGAAATCCCATGTAACACCAACTATCTTCAAACATGTAAATTTGATATTTAACATTACACCCTCCATGTGTGGATTATCTAAAAGAATCTGGTCTGACAAAAAAAAAAAAAAAAAAAAAACAAAGAGGGTATTGGACTCTGACAGTGATGGGCAGACACTGTTATGAGATGTGAGAATTCACACTTATTCTTGCTTCTGCCACTTGGGCATGTCACTTTGCCTCTCTTTTCTCTTGTGTTTTTAGCTCCTAGTTTTGTCACAGGATAATTTTGGCAATATCCCAGTTATTGCCTAAACCAGCCTAGTTAACTTAACTATAGTTGTAATCTGCATACCTTAGGGAAACATAATCATAATGGTATAAAAGTGTCTGTATCAGTGCAGCTGAACCCGTATGAGGACTTATGCTAGCCTGGCCATATAGGCAGAAGTCATATTTCTAAGTGACATGTTTTATAAAGCCAGTCTTCACTGTGTAGCAGTAGCATCTAGTATAGTAACACTGCGTACAAGTTGTTTGTCACCAGCTAGATTACATGCTTTTTGTTCAGAGCGCTGTTTAGGTAGCAACAAGTGATACACACTTCCCACTTGATTCCCTTGAACCTGCAGGTTGCTGCTGCCATTGTGTTCTACAGCTTCCAAGTCCTTCTCCACGGTAACCTTCTCTGAAATACGTGGATTTTCAGCTTGCTGTCAGAGTTTATGCACGAAGTTGGTGGTGTAGTATTGCCAGTCAGACCTGTTGCTGAGAACTGCCAAAGCAAAGTTCATTCCATTTGCTGTTTTCTTTTGCCCATATGCCCTGCAAGGCAGGATCAGGATTTAGCCTTAACAATAAGTTCACAGTGACCTCATTCTGGAATGGTCTTGATTTCATATGGGAATGGATCAAAGCCAAATTTGGTGTCTAACTCCATGTAACATGAGGTATCGTAAACTTATCTTTCTTCCTATTGGGGACAAGCTAAAAGGATCCCATATCACATGTGTAGGATGCCTAATTAATTTAATGGGGAAAGCTAAGCAGGGCTGTGTTCAGGGTGAGAACAAGAGGCTTGCATAGATGAGACTGGGAATGCACACACCTCATAATTAAAGATAGAGCATTCCTTTAAGGGCAGGCATACAATGTTAATTTAAGTACTCAAAGTGATATTGTATAAGTGGGAGGGCAGAGGGACACCAAGTTCTCTTACTTTGTCTTCGGATGATACAATATAGTAGCTGGATACATCCTAGAAACTTATAATTAAAGGTCTCTGCAGAATATATGAAGGTTCTGCTTGAGTTTCCTGCATAATTCTTGCTGAAAGGAGAGGAAAAATTCCTTTGAATACATAAGGCGATGAATCTGTCCTCTCTCTGTGCTAGAGCTCCAGCAGAGCTGCCGAGGCCCGATGTCATTGAAGGGATGTAATACTTGATGTACAGGATGATCAAATAAAATAATAAAATATGCAGAAACCAAGCACAGCCTTAGGCTCATTTCATTCTAAGCAAACAAATAAAAAACTGTAAGGGCTGATCAGACAGTTGGAAATGGCACAGGGAAAACAGCATGAAGAAAGCAAACCTTTGATTCAGGTATTTGAGGTACTCAGAAGCAACTTCTGTGGCATCAACAGGGCATGGATATAATTTGGCCCAAGCTTATGGACCACCCTCTGTGGTGGCCTCTGTGTTTTTGAGGCCGCAGAGCATGTTATCCAGAGCTGTCTGCTCAGGCCATGCTCTTTCAAATCTATCAGTATGGACAGAGCTGGGTGCCTGTAAAGAAGCTCTGTTGCATCTGTTAGGGCTGCTTGCAGGTGTGGGGTTACTGTGTGCCTATGTTCATCCATTGTGAAGAAGGAAGGCATAAATGAGTCATTTGCACCTGCCAAAACACCCCTAATTATAACTGTGAACTGATCTCCAGCATCGGTGCTGTACCAGCAGATGCAGTCTCTGGCACTTTTGAGCTCAGAAGGGAAGCATGTGCTTCTGGTGGACCCCTTGGAGGGCCTTTGTGATACCTTGCCATCTTCCTGTGTTTCTCCTTCATGTGTGCTTGCCATATAGAAAGCAAATGCAGAAGGTACAGTTGGGCATGTGGTGAGCAAAAAGTGTACCTTCACCAGGTGCAAATTGGTCTTATGGTTTTGGGCTGCCCCACCACCACACTCCCCAAGTTTGTGGCTTAAAAGAATTGCCTCTGTCTTGTAGTTCCTTTGCTCTGCTTGAACCTTCTTGTTCACCAGCCTTTCTGGACCAGAATTTTGTCTTTGGTCTTCAATAGAAACTGGATAGATTAATTAACATCTCAAAACAAATAGGCTTCTTTTATTCCTCCCCGCCCCCCCCCCCCCCCCCCCCCCCAATCAGTTACTTGGAGCTTTTCTAGGAGCAGAAGCCCCTCCAGTTATTACATCTTTTTATGCTGATCAAGGTTTTCCATCTTTATGTAGCAGGATGCAGAACTGGGAATAGAAGATTGTTCCTACCAATTTCTGTTTGATCTTCTCTTTACCACACTGCCATTAGAAGACTTTCACCATCCCTGCAGCTGGCTACAATACAAAATCACTTGCTGCTCACAGTGCTCTGCTGCTCTTCCCCAGTTTTTCTGCATCTTTTTTCTAGAGACTCAGCAATGGGTAGAGTTGGTTCAGCCCATGAAGTTGCTGGGCTGGAAAACTAGAGCAGAGGAAAGACTTTATCCCATAAGGACACAGAGGACAGGGACTTTTGTTTCCAAGCTTTTCATTTAGTCTACCCAAGTAGACTAAAACATAATGTCACACCCTGTTCCTATATAGAGTTTTTTTTGGTTTTTGTTTTTTTTTCTGGAGCACAGCAACAAGCATTAGCCTAGGGAAGGCTGAGAAAAAAAGAAGAGGATAAGCTGCTGTCAACTGCCACAGTCCCCCATTAGGGTCACTGGCTGTCAGGATTTTATGATGTCTCAGTAGTTGAAGGTCAGCTCAGTGTCCTGTCATCTTAATACAGGTGTTTCAGTGAGGCTCTGAGCTTTCACGATTAAACAAGGCAGCCCTCCCAAATCCACATTTCCTGACCTGCTGGCTGTGTAAGAAGTGGTAAAGCATGTTTTCCTGGTACCAAAGGACTTCAAAACTGCTGGACATTTTTAAATCACATGCTGCTGATCCTCTTTCACCAAGTGAAATAGTACCACTTCCCACTTTGTAGACAATGGGAGTCTTATCACTGCTGTGTTAAAAGCAGAGTTATACTAAAGCTGAGCTGTTTTGAAAATCCTTCCTTGAGCTCCTGAGCTTTAATCTCCCGGTCTTGCAAGTAATGCCCCAAGCATCCCTTCAGCCCCTCTCTTGCTCTAAAAGTAGTGATCCTTTTGAGATCTTGTGTCTCAAAGGTGAAGTGATGTGGGGATGAATGAGGAGGGCTTACATGGACTCAGAAGTCACCCTTTTGTTTTTTTCACTGTATTGTCATAGTAACAACAATCTGCCCTTTGTGTAGTCAAAAATGATCACTATGTGCTAGCTATACTTTACAGAGAAGGATGTCACATTGTTTATCTGGAAGGATGACAAGACATGAGAAATAATCACAGCAACTTGAAAAACCAAAACCTCGATTTTGTGCATGGTGCCATTTCTGGTCTGCATTTCACTGGTACCAGTGGCAGGAAAAAAGGTATAATTAGTGCCATAAAGCATGGACTTCCAATTCCTTGAGAAACACAGCAACTCCTTGTAGAGTTTTAGTTGACATGGTGATATTTAAAAGCAGCAATATAGGATCCTGGAGCCATGGTAACTCTTACTCTACAGAGATACTATAATGTAAAGCACCCTGTGGTGGTTCGTTGACAACAGGGCTCGAATCTACAGTCTTTGGCTATAAAAGCTACAGGTTCAGTGGCTAAAATAATTGTTCTGTTATGCAAGCAGATGCATCAACCTCTACGTACAGGCAGGCTCCACTTTGAACGGGGACAATATGTTGTGCCTCTAAAGTGGCCATAGATTGCTCCCATGCCAGGACAGGAGAAGCAGTAGGCTTTAGTCAGTCTCTCTGCTGATCTGCGGCTGACGGCTTGTGAATTACACCAGTTTCTTTTCCTCACTGCCAAGCCCCAGAGCCCTTAGGCAAGGCTTTTGAATAGGATGTTAGCTCTGTCATCTTTTAGAGAAACTGAGATAATGGAGGAGAGGTGTGGTGATATTGGAGCTGCCCTGCTGGGAACCACTTGGGATGTGAAAGGTTGTCAGGGGCAGACGGTATTAGCCACCTGACCGCATGTTTCTGTGCACATGAGCATTACCTGTATTGCCCAGTGCTGCCCTTCTGCAAAGCTGCTATCACAGGGATCAATCTATTGACGTACCAGCTATGTCTTGTGGAGGAAGGTGCAAGGCTATGCATCAGGGTGCAAGTCTGGAGTCCTGCACTCTATGCTGAGCTCCCCTAGAGGCTTACAGTGTTGCGTGGCTTTCTGCTCTCTGCTTGTGTCAGGTTTGTATCCTAGCTCCACTGAAACGGGCCAGGCTTTCAGCCAGAGGTCTGCAGCAGGGATTCTGTCTCAGAGTGCTGTGCAAAAATTTACTGGTGCCCTGATCTTGCTCGGAGCTTCTAGATGCTAAAGCAATAGAAAGGTTATTAATAATAACTCATTACGGACAGAGTAGCAAAGCTGTTCCCACAAAAGGTCTTAGAAGAAATCCTCTCCAAGGTGTATTTGGCCAGCTCTACGTACCCTCTCCCTAATGCAGAGCTGTACTTTCACACCAGTTTCTGGCAGACTTGAGCAATCAGTAAACCATTTTCAACCCTTCAATCCACAACTGCCAGGCTGTGCTGAGACTTCACAGATGTCCTTCTGTAGGCTGAAGGAAAACTGCATTGTCTCAGTTATTGTGGTGTTTCCCATCTTGGGAAAGGTGGCTTTTGTTTTTCCAACAGTATTCAAACAAAACTGAGTGGCATTAGTGGTGTTTTGTCACTTTTTCTGGTGAATGGATAAACGCAGTAATTTCAGATGCTAAGGCTTATACAAGTCTGAAGCTACAATGATGATACTAAAAACATCAATAGTTTTCCACGTTTAGAGAGAAATGGCAGCTTAGTATTACTGCGTGTTTTTTTCTGTTTACTTGTTTGTTTTAGACATACTAAAAATGGTTAGATGTTCCCAGCAAATCTGAATCAACCTCTGATGTTTTTCCAAACCTGTAGTGGTGGTTGACTTCATAGTGGTGATCCAGCAACTGAAGAGATTCATGCTGTAAACCTCGTAGGGGATTTTTTGCCTTCGTTGGTCTCTTAAGGTGCATATTTTACTGGGCAGATAGTCTGTATTTGTGTGCTGTTGTCATGGTTGCATAGGTATGGGCTTTCCCATCCTGGAAGACAGAGAGGAAAGTTAACAGCACGTCACTGAGCAGGTATAATCACACAGGAACACAGTGTGTGACTGTTAACGCAGCAGGATCCTATTCTTCTTCTCTTTCCTCTTCCCCAGCCCCTTTTCTTCCAGTTCTGCACTCCCATTTTAATCTGTGTTGCACATTCCCTGTGGGGAGCTCCTAAGCTATTTACCACTGACCTAAGTGTTGATATCGGTAAGAGCGTTATAACTGAGATAAACAGAAGAGCCAGACCAGTGCACAGAGCTTTTGCCAATCCACCTTGTATCTCCTTGCTCCATTTCAGTATAAATCCGTACATGGCTTTCCCAGTTTTCTTCCTTGCGCCATTTCTTATCAATCTCCTTTTCCTCTGCAATATTTATCTCCATGAATCTCAAGCCCTTTGACTTTCTTTCCTCTTCTGCTTCCCAGGGCTCTTTACTGATTTCTTTCTGTCATTATGTTCATGTATGCTTTTACGGGGGAGATCAAGTCAGGAGACACAGGCTAGGTCAGAAGAAGAAGGGGAAGGATTAGAGGACAGCTGAGGAACTGTGAAGGTTCTAGGCTGAAACTAGACCTCTAGAGCTGCAGATACCACTTCTGTCCTCATGATCGTGGATGGTCTTGAGCAAACAGCTGAGGGTCAGTGAACCAGCAGACTCCTCTGTCACCATCTATAAATCAATGACACCATGCAGTGAGGCTCTTGGTGAGTAACAGGGCTGGCTGCCAACAATTTCTCTGTCTGGACCCTTTAGGCATTTTTGTTTTGGCTCTTTGTAAAAAAGTAAGTGTGACTATAGCAGGACCTAGCAAACGTGTAGTGTCCTGTGTTGACATGGGTAAGGTAGCCAGTGAAGATGCACCAGCAAGGACACCATCAGCCAGGATACAAATGCTTTCAGTGAGCTGGGTATGTATTTTGGTGACTAAGGTGGCTGCCCTGATGTGTCTAGCCAGCAAGGCGCTTACTGGTGTCTGAGACAACAAACTGGTTCTGCTCTGGGGGCGCGTGAATTTGCAACACTGCGGTAAAGGATCAAGAGGTGGAGACTTAGAGCAAGTGCTGAATGCCTTCCTGGTTTCTGTCGTAAATTCATACCTGGGTAATGTGCCAAGGCCTACCTTGCTGCTATTGTCTCCCTGCTGTATCTCTCAAGGCAGCACAGGGATGTTGGTATTTGCTGCCAAGGTGCCTCTGCTTTACTGTGTAAATACATCCCTAATGTCTCTGGGGATGTAGCACTTTAAGAGCTTGGTTTTCTTTGGGTTAGCAAAAGAAGTAATGGGAGTAGCTGTGTCCTGCTGAGACTTTGAGGGGAATGGAGAGAGACAGAAAGCAATTATTCAAGTTAGAATGTGTGCAGAGCACTTTTATTATTGTTATTTATTGTTTTATGGTCACACAAGTTGTGCTGCGCTTCGGAGGAGGCAAAGCAAGCCATTGGCACAGCTCCTGTAAATCACCACGGCTCCCTGGATTTACACCAGCTTGCTTTTGCTACAACCTGGCCCTTGGTTTTTGCCTCAAAAGATTGCCGTGTGCATTTTAAATGGAAAAATTGGGACAGCAGGCGCGATGAGCAACAAAGAGGGGATGAGAAGGAAGCAACCAGGCTTGTTGCCTGATGCAAGATGAGATGCTGGGTGGATGGGCAGAGCAAAGAGATAATCTCCTCTCCTCTCTTTTTTTTTGGAGTCCGAAAAGCTTTGGTAAACGTTTTGATAGTATTCTGACTAATGCTTACATTGTGAAAAGGAAATGCACTGGGAGGCAGGGCATGTTTTGAAAGCTTTGAGGTGAAAATAACTTAAAAATTCCTGTTTTCATCAAAATAAGGTGGATTTCTTTCTTCTCTGCCAGCTTCATGGCTAGGTATTTCATGTCGTTTATTTGAAGGATAGGCTATTTAGTAGACAGAAGTGTCTTTCCCTTTTTTTATTATTTTTTTTAGATTTTATTTTTTACATCTCCCCTGTTGCAAGATGTGGCCCAAGTATCCCCTTGTGCTGCTTTACACAAATGGCAGCTGTTGCAGTGCCTGCAGGTTCAATGCAAGACTACTAACCTGTTGTTTTGGGTTCAGCCGCGCTTTCGAACAGAGCACAGAGCAGTCAATATTTAGTATTTTCCTTTTGTCTTTATGAACGGTGCGAAGGGTAGCCTCGGAGTCTTTTTTGTTGTTGGTTTTCCCCATTCACATCTTGATGCTTAAGAGGAGTATTTCCCAGGGCAAGGAAGTGGAACTGTGAAAAGTCATGGACATGGTACTACAGAGAGGGTGAGAAGTTGTGTAAAAGGAATGTTTTTAGGGGGGATGTCTATGAGGATTTAATGAATTAATTTATCAATTATTTAATTTATTCTGGTTTTGTTTTTTTTTTGGGGGGGGGGGTGGGAAATGCAGCTTGCTGCGCGAAACTATTCTATGATTCTATGTCACCTCTGGAAGCTTCCCGCTGCCCCTGTGGCAGCTGCTGGTCGGCGCCCCCCGCCCCACCCCGCTTCCTTTCCGGAGCCCGGGGCGCAGGCCGCAGAATGGTGCCCCCCGGCATGGAGGCAGGTGGAGGGGGGCCGCTGGAGCCACTGGGCCTCCGCAGGCTCACTCCTGCCTTTGGTGCCAGGCACCCGTTTTCTCTCGCCATCTTTTCCCGCGGCGTGGGGTGGGGACCGCTCCGTGGATGGAGGGGCAGTCGCCAGGTGGGGGTTGCGCTGCTTTCTGCTAGCAGGCGCCTCCGGAGTTGTGGGAGGAAAACCATGGAAGAAGTGAAGTGAGTTGTGTGGGTTGGCTTTTGGGGGGGGGATGGTGGTTGGCTTGTTTGGGTTTTTTCCCACTGCAGAAGCCAAAGCACTCATCGCTATCAAGATGCGTAGAATAATGAGACAAGGTAGTTTACAGTATCTAATCCATATTCATTTCCATGGTTTTAAAATTAGGTTAACCTTTATAATTAGCAAATCAAGGCTTTTAATAATCATCACCAGAGAGAAAAGGGACTCCTGAAAAAAAAGCACCGAATCTTGCTTCTTTATATATTCTCTGCTAACTTCTTTTGCATATTTGGTTTGTTGTTGACTTTGTAAACAATACCTGGTGATGTGCCCTGCTATACCATCGGGCAGCTCTCTCTTAGGAGGCTATGGCATAAAATGTCCCTCTGACATCAGCAGTATGGCTGTGGCTGTGTTGCTGTAAATCACCTGGTGGGTGCTTATCAGTGTGTTCACTGCCAAAACAAATCTGGCAAGCCTTCTGACCAACCTGGTTTAACAAGCTGTGATATCTGTATTTTCCACTCTAGCTGTTAACATAACATTGTAACTTGTTCATTTAGCTCAGTTGAGCTTGTGCATTTAAGCTAGTTCTGTATCTGTATCTCTGCAGTCTCAATACTGACAGTGAGCTAACTCTCTTAAGTCATGCTAAGCCCTCTTAGGCTTCAGAGCTAAAAACGTCCTACTTGCATTTTTACAAAGCAAAAGTCATAACTCTTCCAAGCCTAATCTGCAGTGTAACTACGCAAAGCTGTGAAGAGCTGCAGGGAAAGAAACAGAAACTCTAACAGAATTGCACATTTCTTTTGTCCGCAAAAAAAAAGCAAAAAAAAAACCAAAAAACCCACAACTTATTTGATCTGAATGGAGAAATTTTTGGTCTTGCATTTTTTGTAAAGCAGAAGCTTCAGCCTTTCAAAGTCTATCAAAAACTGGAGAAAGTATTAGGTGAATCAGTGTTTCAGTCAGTGGAAGGAAAGGGGAAATAATGCATTTTACCAAGACCAAAAAACAAATACTTCTCAGAGGACAGAAAAATATTTTGAAAAGAAATGTCAAAATACTCCATTTTTAAGTGGTTTGTTTGACCACTTTCATTTCTACTTTTACCCAGCCACACCTGTTGGCTGAATTTAATTTGAGCTTGCAAATACTCCCAGATAAACCAGAACTATGTTTTAAACTTGTTTTTCTTGGTAGTTGATTTTTATATTCACATGAAGACTGTTGTCTAGCAATTATTAGCATAACGGAGCTCAGGCATGACCTCGAGAAATATGCTCTAAAACAGACATTTGTTGTGCATTTGAGCCATCTGCATCACCAAAAGAAAAGAGTCCCTCCCTAGTCCTGGCTTCTTCCCCAGCCTCTTTACTGTGAATGTTTCTGTCCTGGCATGGGTGCTGTGTGGGTGTATGAGTGGGACTGGGTATTGACGCAATGGGCAGACCCTTTCTTTTAGAATCATAGAATTACAGAACAGCCCAGATGGGAGGGGACCCTGAAAGATCATCTGGTCCATCTCTTTGTGGGAAAGGGAGCCTAGATGATATTATCTAGCACGCTGTCCGATTACACCTTGAAAACGTCCAGTGATGGTCACACTACCACGTCTCTGGGGAGGTTGTCCCAGTGATTGATTGTTTCACTGTAAAAAAATTTCTTGTATCAAGACGGAACCTCTCTGGGTGCAACCTGCACCTGTTGCCCCTTGTCTTCTCCATGTGGCTCCTTGTGATCCTTGTGCCAGATGGTTTCCCTGTTAGGTGCATCCTTGCAGGAAACTAGGTGCTTGTATCAACATGCTTCAGGGATAAGAGTGAGTTGCTGGGAAGGGAGGACACCTCAGGCAGCTGTGCTTTAGTGGCAGTGCTTCATTACACGGGCTTTCTGTCTGACATTTTCTGCAAGATGAAAGAGGCCAGAGGCCAGCAGCTGGGAGGAGCCTGACTTGCATTTGCGGTCCTTCTGCAGATGTTACTTGTTGCTGGCATGGTGCTTTTGCCTCCCTGTCCGTTGCTTCCCATACTGCATATAAGTACTTTGCCAGGCAGAGAGAATATTGCTGAATATTGCAGCCTGAGTTTGTGGTTAGCATCACGGAGCATGAAGCTGTAGGAAGCCTAGGAAAAATAGAATAGTTCAGGGAGAAGCGGAGCTAATGAACCTTAGTTCCCTATGGGTTTGTGTCTTGTGCATCTCTCGTGTAGGTTTGCTGGGGCCTGGTCAGGGGGAGCATTCATGGTACAGCCTTTGCCCTGGACAGGGTCTTAAATAGCCTCTTCACTTGCTCTGCTGCTGATTCTTGGAAAAAAACCAGAAATGTTTTTGAGGGCTCTTCCTTCCTGCCAAATGCAGCTGAAATTGTCTAATGATCTCAGAGTTAGCAGAGGTAGACAGAAAGGCATATACAGAGCATTTAACTGGTTTGGAAACCAAACTACAAACCTAACCCTTTGTCCTGGTTTTGGCTGGGATAGAGTTAATTTTCTTCCTAGTAGCAGGCATAGTGCTGTGTTTTGGATTTAGTAGGAGAAGAATGTTGATAACACGCTGATGTTTTTAGTTGTTGCTGAGTACTGCTTATGCTAGTCAAGGACTTTTCAGCTTCCCATGCTCTGCCAGGTGCACAAGAAACTGTGAGGGGGCACAGCCAGAATAGTTGATCCAAACTGACCAAAGGGCTATTCCATACCATATGACGTCATGCTCAGTATATAAACTGGGGGGGGTTGGCCAGGGAGCAGCGATCGCTGCTCGGGAGCTGTCTGGGTATTGTTCGGCAGGTGGCGAGCAATTGCATTGTGCATCACTTGCGTTGTATATTGTTATTATTATTATCATTATTATACTGTTATTATTATAATTACTATTTTACTTTATTTCAATTATTAAACTGTTCTTATCTCAACCCAGGAGTGTTTCTCGCTCTTACTCCTCCAATTCTCTCCCCCATCCCATCGGGGTAGGGGGAGTGAGCGTGTGGCTGCGTGGTGCTTAGCTGCTGGCTGGGGCTAAACCACGACACCCTTGGTGAATACAATCATGTGACATGAGGAGCTGGATTGCCAGTGGGTGTGGGACAGGGGCAAGAAGGTTATTATCTTAGCATTGCATGTGGATGCCTCATTGGTGGGTGGGAAACTCTTAAAATTCAGCTTTGATTGGGAAGTTAAATCAGTTATTAGAAAAAGACCACTATTCTAAACCAGCTTTGCTCGCCCTTGTGTCCCATGGTATGACTAAGGGACCTTGCCAATTGAGAGGAAAATAGAGAATTGGACTCTCAGATATTAAAAGCTCCCTGAGGCTGTCAGCGCTTCAGGCCCTTGATGCCAGCAGGGCTTCCAAATTGATTTAGAATCAAATGAAATATTGGGGGGGGAGAGGAGGAGGCATAAATATTTTTCCCTTGCTAATTTATTTTCCCCTTTCATGCATGAGCTAATACGATGGAAAGCAATGCAGCTAAAATGAGTGCATTCGTTGGGAGCTGTGTGCTGTGTCGCTCAGAGTTAGAGGTGGAAATTGCTCATTGGCCTGTTGGGCAGGCCCATTCCTCCCCCCCCCCCCCCCCCCCCCATCACCATGTGCTCTAAGCAGTGCTGGAGGGAGGCAGCCCCTGGGATGTCTAGTGAACGCAGTGGACTAACGAATGCAAATCTAGTCAGCACACAGAGTGAGGGCCACGTTCTGCACCTGCTTTTGCCGTCATGACTGTGGTTCAGAGCCTGCACCTGTAAAAGGGAGGGATGTCACCCGTACTGGGGGAAGGAACAGCAAAATTGCAGACTTCCAGCAGGCTGTGTCACAGGATCTGCTACTTCCTTCAGGAAGCAAGAGGGCTGCTCAGCGTAGGTGCATGCCTGGGGAAGGCTCCACTCCATACTTGTCCTTTCACTGCCTATTTGAGAGACACTCTCTGTGTTGCACCTTTACCTCATCCCCATTATGTTACCATGTGTTTCTTTCTAAATTAAAACAAATATTGTAATGCAGTTCTAGCTGTTAAGTGCCTTGTATTTTCCCATGGTATGCCTCTCCTGCAGAGACTTCTCCCTGGTCCGCATGTTCTAAATGAAACTCTCATTTTGATGCATCTTCCATCTGCTTAAGTGTTGGCCATAAATAACAACATATTACAAAATTGCCTTCTTGTCAACACACAGATTGTTTATGTGTCATTTCCTCTATCCTTTGTGTTGCTGTAACTTCCTAGGGAAGGAGGATTTATTGGTATAGCAACATTTGGGAATGAAACCAAATCCTATGGGGGTATGAAATAAATATAGTCAATTTTTGGTACTACATTTTTATTTACTTTTTGCAAAATGTCTTCTTTCCTTGACGGCTTTGTATCTCGCCATGTGGCATCCACTAGCTTTGCAATATCATCTGTTATTTAGGGTCTTATACTTCCAGAGCATGTTTGCAAGCTGAATGTAGAACTGTGAACCACAGTCCCACAGAATTTTTGACTGAAAGCTAATCTTGAATTTCCACTTACTGTAAGCTAATCTTGAATTCCCACAGCCTCATTTTGGTATCATATTGAAAGAAAGGCTTTATCAATTTAAAGTGCAGGTGGGAGATTGGTCAAAAGTCATGTTAGGAAGGAAACAGAAGTTTCTGCTGTCTATTTTTTTTAAATCACAAAGGCTATAAATAATTACCCTTGACTGAAGTACTGCATTTCCTCTGCCACTAAATTGCTAAGGCCCTTCTGTTCAGCAGGTAGTGCTCTTTCTTGTGCAAATGCTCCCTTTCCTAGTGGCTGACTGGACCTGGCTATTTGGGGACCAGCTGATATGGTCACTGTTCAGAGTTTGAGTGCAGATTTTCATAAGAGCTCACAGTTCTCATGTTGGGCACTGTTGGAATTTTGTTCCATTGTTTGAGATGCTGAAATATCATTACTAACGCTGTTGAGTGCCTGTATTGCTGCAGTAGTAAGTGCTCTTGTCCCAGAGACATTTACTATAGATGCAGTGGATACAATGTGGGCGTAGACTTAAACCATTGGGATGGTAAAGGTGGAGAGCAGGGTCTCAGTGACTGTCCCTCGTGGCCCTGGGCCAGCAGTAGCAGAGCTGCCCTTGGTGCAAGACTGTGTTTTTCCACGTGTTTTTTTTGTAAAAGCAAGCTTCTTGGATTTTTACTTACTGAGGATAAGTATATGTGTGCTAAAGCTTATCCTACACATGCAAATGCATTTCCAAGCAGAGTTACTTCGAAATTGAAATGCTTGTCTTTCACTATCTTTCTCCCTTTTGTACAAGGGTATTATTGCCCCGCCCCGCCCCGCCCCCCTCCCCCCCCCCCCCGCTGAGGAATGGGATTGTGCTAAATAGGCCAGGCATGTCCTTTTTAGAGAAAGGACTTCATCTGAACAATGAATGCTCCTGGCTCCAGACTACTAAGTTGGACCAGGAGAATTTTGATGATGATTCAAGAGCAAAAACTCTGCTGAGCAAGGCCTGCTCCCATTTCTGTGTAGACATCAGTATACTCTGAGATATACTGCTTGCCATTTTATAACAAGAAATGTGACAAATTCCCAGAATCTGGTTTTCTAAGTTTTCCAGAGGGGCAGGATTTGGACTGCTTGTTTGCCTTCAGGTTTGTTAGATCCTTTGGAGAACTGACAGCCATGGATAGCTTTTTTTTTTTTTTAAAAAAAAATTGTTTCCTTAATCTTCATTGAGCTTTTTTGGCTTTAGTGATGCTATGTTTTACAATTATCACTGGTGAATTTTGTGATGTAGAGAGCACTGGCTTAACTCTGTTTCTGTTCAGATCTGCAGTAAACCTCCCAGAAAATCCTACTCTTCATTTCCCTTACTTTGAGTCAGAGCTTGCTTGTACAAATATATACATAGATTTACTACTTCTTGCATGCATGAATTAGTCCCTTAAAAAGAGTTGACACTTGTCTTCCTTTGAGAGAAGGCTAGAAGGCTTCAGGTTGCTGGGAAGAAAGAAGGTCACCATAGGGCTCTGCAGAGCACAGGGAGGGAGCGCACAATTTGGCCTCTGCTGTGACAGGTGCACACATCATAGGGACACCAAGGCTCATGTAGAATTTGCAGAGAGCCCTGGAGTTGTGGTCAAAACCTTGTACAGGAGACACGCAGTGAAGGCAAAGCAAGCAGGGGGATTGTTTATGATCTGCTTCTCTTCAGGGCTTTTGAGTTTTTTTAATTCCTTCAAATGAAGAAGTTGACTGGCTCTGCTTATTTCTGATGAAAATTTGGCTTTTGAGATTTAAAGATCTTTTCAAATATCTAAAGATATTTTGTCTTTTTGGGGTGTTTGTTGCTAAAATCAGAACAAAAACTTCTGGTTGCAGTACGTTTATAACATAAAATGGCTATTTTATTCCTAGTATAAATTTGTCTTTGTCCTATGGAAATAGATTTTGTAACTGACCTTATGCTGACCAGAAAGTAAGTAGCACTAATTGTAAGAGGCAAAACCCTGATGTGCAAATTTCTTTGTTAACAATAGTGAAAATATTGTAGTTGTAAATAGGGTTGATAAAAAAAAAAAATTAGTGCCTGCTTAATTTTACACTAGGATTCTAGGGAGATGTATTACCATTGCTAGGTATATTTCTCCATTTTAAGGGTAGTGGTGATTATCAGAATATCAACATATTTAAAATAAGCTTCCTTTTAAAAAGAGGAGGAAAAACACCCACTATACTCCACATTTGTAGTGGATGGCATGGGAATTTGTAGGTTCATGTTTCTGGAAGGAAAAGTTAAGAAAAAGCATTCCAACAGTAAAGGACAGTGGATTAGACTTTCTGGTCAGAATCTGAAGTCTCCGTGGCTGGTCTTTAATCGCCTGTCAGGCAAACATTGATCAGGAATGACACAGGGAAAACTGAGCTTGCCTTGAGGTGGGAGTTTGTCCTGTAACTTCTTGAAGTCCCTTCCATCCCTGTGGGTATATGATAGTTACATGCACTATGGACTTTCCTTCTTGACAAGTGTTGCTTCTCATTGAACAGATGTGATTTTTGTCTGCCTATACAGATAATGAACTGTGTGCCATACTGAGGACCCATTTAAGGGTAGTGGTGGTATTGGATAAACTTCCCAAATCAAATGCTGAATAATTATAAAGCTCCCTGAAGGGTTTACATTGATTGTTTGTCCTTTTCTACACATATATATGTTCTCACAGGGCTTTAGCTACCTGATCGTGTTTTGTGTTTTTCCTGTAGGATCCCTGTCTCAGCCTGGGCAGAGGGTGGCAGTGCTTGCAGAACTGGTAGCTGTTTACTGTTGGTTGTCCTTCATGCTCTGAGTCAGTCCCTGTACATTTTCTACTGCACACTGTATCTTGCTCTGAAGGTAAGGCATCTTTATTTTCCAATAGATATTTCCAGTGTTGTTTCCTATAGTAATACAGAATACTTTGTTAATTGAATTATCACTGTGCACTTCACTGTTATCAGCTTCATCCTGTAGCTGAGATGCAGTCAGAGAGAGGACAAGCTAAAATCGGTACAAATGTCCATTTATTGTCTCAATTCAGTTATTTGGCTGCGTAAATTCTTCTTCTGGCATGTCAAACTGCAGTTTCTAGACATCAGCAGTAGTTTCAAGTACTTGCTGCTCTTTGACAAGGTGGTTCAACCTGGGTGTTCAGAAAATAAGGAACGCACTGTTAAAGATAACACAAAACTTGATGGTTGCCAAAAGTAAAGATGAAAATTTAGTGTCCCCAGTTGTTGCCTTCATGCGATTTGTTTTATGCTGCAAAGGTCCCTTTGGCCAAAAATAAAAGACCCATGTCATGGGTCCTATTGTGTTTCATTTTCCTTGTAGTTCTGAAATGTGGCTCGGGGGAAAGGGTAGTATTGCTGTATGCCATTTCCTGGGTGGATGTTCATAGCCCACACATCAGTACAGCAAAGTCACAGACTCTGAAGCAAAGCGTGGGGAACACATTTGAAATGTTTCCTGGTGTTACCAGTTTTCGGTACAACTAATATTAGGCTTGCTAACAAGTCTCTGCACAGAGTTCACTGCATGGTTTTTTTTTTGTTGTTACCTACCCTCTGTTAGGTGTTTGACTCTACAGGAAACAGTGGTATTGGCATAGAGCCTTGTCCTGTGTAATTCATGAGAGAGTGCCTTTTCTGATGTGAGACTGCAGGTTCTCTTACTACTATGACTAGGTTCTGCTCGGCTGTCTCCTTTAGCAGAGCTTTTTTCCACAAGCTGTTGATCTGTGCTTCATTTCCTGTGTTCTGTTCATTCAAGATTTCCCTGTATTTTCATGGGTGGCCAGGGTTTGGCCCTCCTATGTCTGCAGTTCGAGTTCCTGCATGATAAACAACCTAATTGTGGTTTTTCTGCCTTGGGATGGAGGCAGAGACACTGTTCTGAGGTCTATTTCAAGCATGTTTTATGTACAGCTATGAAGCCTAGGCTGCTAATAACAGTGGAGACATCCCCAGTGTAGCAACTAACAATTTTGACTTGGTAATTTCTGTAAAACAGCGAGTTTTCACAGACTTTGACTTATTTTCTTTAATTTTTTCTATCTTGCAGAAACCTATATAAAAGAGCCATCTCCTTTACATTTGTGCACAGAGACAGCTCTTAACATGATGCAGATCATGCTGTTTTGTAGTGCAAAATGTGTAGCATTCATATATTGGTGCGTTCAATAAAGCTGTTGCCCTATTGGAGTCTATTTAGACCTTTGTTGTCCGTTGCTATTCTGCATATGTGTTACTGGCTGAACCTGGTGCTTGCTAGCAGATTCTCTGTGTGGCTTGCTGTCTTCCCACTAAGTGAAGTTATATTTCTGTATGATACAGTGTTGATAATGCTTCATGCATGGTGGTTTTCATCAGTGTGTGGTGGGCTGCTTTACAAGAGAAGTCTGAGTCCTTGTTCCCCTCTATTGTACGTAAAGATGAATCGTGAGGCTGTGAAATGCTTAGCAGAAGGTCTGTCATGGTGTGGCAAAACTTGAGATTTAACAAACAGCTTGCCAGACAATGTGTCTGTGGAGTATTTTGCGTGGAGTTCCTGGCCTTTTAACAGCCTTGGTTATGCAAAGTACGAATAAGTTCCCTGCTCTTCTTAACATCTGGCAACTAAGGAGCTTTATTGCTGCTTTCTCCTATTATTCTCTATCGGTGTGAAAGTTGTATCTTCTAGGAGTGCTTTGTCTTTGATCTCACAAATAAAGCAGAGAGTAGAGGACCTGGAGCCAAGGCTGGGTACACTGAGTACAAAGTGAATGTGAGCAAAACCAGGTTTCTCTGTTACGTCGATTTCCAGATAGCCAAACAATTTACTTCAGGACTTCAGAAAACTATTACTGTTGTCTTTTGATACTTCAGAAGTGGCTTCACAAGAGACATTATCATTCAGGCATTTGATAGAGGTATGATCTTCACTTACGGACTACTGATGCGTAGAATATGAAAGATGAATTTTCTGCTCAGCCACTCCCCAGCTTATTGTAGTAGAAAATTGTGCTTGACGTTACGTTGTTTCTTTTGCTGTACATTATGTGTTATATTTCTATTGCTTGAATTAGGGTTACAAATTTCCAGAGTTATGTGATGACAGCATAACCTTGGAATTATTTTAAGACAGCATGGCAGGTAATAGCGGCCCCAAATTTATGTTTGGTAATAAAAAAATAACCTCTATAAAATTTAATATGGACATAGAAATATTATTATGACTTTGCAAATCATTGCAATGGAAAAATTCCCCTGCAAGGCTTTCTGTCCAAAGGCAACACTTAGCAGTGGTGGTGTCCTCACTCAGGTTAGATGTGCCACTGTGGTTTTCTGTCTTACAGGGTGATGGTAACGGAAGGAAGTGGTAAAAAATTTGATTTTTATTGTTGGCTTGGTTTCAGTAATCTAGGAAGTTATTAATAACTGCAGTTGCTTGAATAATTTATAAGATGCATCTCAGTGTTTTTTCACATTAATTATTTGATCATTTCCCCTGCTTATTGTTGTTTGTAATTACAGTGGTGCCTAGAGGATCAAATTAAGATGAAGGTCTCTTACTCTACAGGCTAAGATGTAGTTCTTTCCTAAAGAAGCTGCAATCTAAGTTGCTGTGATGGAGAGGGGAAAGAAAATAAACAGTTTGGTCGGGTCATAGCAATGTCTCTGACAGCTGAGTTGACATCTTTTTGGAGTCTTACCCCAACCCCTTGTCTATTGGGCCATAATTTATCAAACTGTGGTGACATGTGCTCTCCCGCTCTCTTCACATATGGTATGACATAGACTGTTGTGAATCTCTTTGCTTCTGCTTCATCCACACCTGTTGTCTGGCAAGAAAAGGGAGCTCACATGTGCCCCAGTCCTCAGTGCTGGAATGACAGACTGGAGGTTTGTCTTTAATACCCAAAATGGTAGTAATTAATGATACTGAGAAGTCTAGAAGAGAATGAAAATCCAGTTTCTGCCAATGGGAATGAGAATGAATCCATGAAGGCTAGGCTAGGGTTATTTTAGCAGCTTTTCCTGAAGCACTTGTCCTCTGTTGTGACTTGACCCTGAATCCTGGACCAGAGGTCTCCAACTATGTCATATGAGGTGGTTCTTAGGCTGAATTCAACAAAATTCAGTGTAAATTTCAGATTCATCTGGGTGCTTTCCCTTGCCCTGACAAGAACAGCTGTTGAAACTGTATAATTACATTTCTGTGGTTTTATATTACTTACTGTAATTTGTTATCTTGATTTAGCTTATGTACAGTGTTTGCCATTGTAGTTGGAGTTTGAGAATTCAATAAATTATGAGATTGACTTATTCCCATTAAAAAAGTAATTTCAAAATAAGATTGCTCCTCTGTAGTGCTGTAATCGAAGACTGAAACATAATGAGAAAATGTGATTGTTCTTCTGTGGATTTCAACATGCCATTAAAAACAAAGGAAAAAAGAAAACCTTGATGAAAACCACAAACTCACTCTCTCCATTTTAGTTTAACGGGAGATTCAGAAAAATAGCTGTTCACTGAAATGGACACTAGTGACTTCAGTGGTGTTTAAAGACCAAAGAAATAGAATTGAATTAAAATATTTTAAGAATATGGTAATTTGCTTGAAGATGTATTGTATTGTTCCCTGTCTGTTAGCATTACAAACTGTTTCCAGTTGCCTGTTGACTCAAACAGACCAAGAGAAAGATTCATCGTGCTTATAGTTAGATTTTGGTCTAAGCCAGATTCTTCCACTAGTCTTTGGGCAGAGATAAGTGCCAGAGGCTGATTCAACCTGCATGTTTAGAAGGCAATGAATGAACCGAACTTTGGAGTAGCTTTTCTTTCTCCATTAGACTACCTTAGGGTAGAAAGTTAATCCTTAAGAGATGAACCCTTCAGACTGAAATGTCTTATGTTTGAGTTTTAGGAAAGCAAAGAATAATTTTGGGGAAAATACATACTGCCCATCTCCTAGTTGTTTTTAAATTTTTTCTAGAAATGACATGCAATCACAGGAAAATAGTTCAAGGATGAATCTCAATGGCCAGGTACTCCTTTCCTCTGATCTGAGAAAGGATACGTTTGTGTATTTTTTGGTGCACATTTGTTTGGGAAGTTCTTAAAAACCCGCTAGTAACCGAGATTCTGCATCCCCCGAAGTAATCTGTTTCCCTGTTTAAGCAGTCTCTGACACCTTGAAGTTTCTGTTGCAATTAGGAAGATGGTCTTGAGGCTAAAAAGCTAACCTTCCCTTTTTTTTGTGCAGATGTGCCAAGTTTTATAAGTCAGAGAAAAACCATCAGGCACTTATGCTGTAAGGGATTACTGGAAGTATTTTGCTGGCGCAGAGATTTGCTGTATGTAACAAGAATGAAGACTGTCTCATTCTTCTGAATATATCTTACTGCTTGAAGGATTACAGCTCTGGTGTGTGGTGTGTTGTTTGTGTGTGTATGTGTTGTTTGGTTTTGGTTTTGTTTTAAAAATATTATTCTGACATTTGCCCATTCCTTGGCACATGGCCAAGGTTTGTATGCTGCCTGTGGAGAAGGAGGGACATGGATATGGAGGCATCAGTGCTTTTGAGGGGAATAGTTCCCTTATCTTAGGCAGTAGTGAAGTCTCACATGCCTTTGTCCAGAATGGTTTGGCAGAGGTTGGCCTGTAATTGGTAGGAATGCAAAAGGTGTCTTGAATCCTTTAAAATGTATATCAGAGCTGTGCCAGAATAAATATCAGTTTCGTGCTGCAGACCTGGAATTTGATCATCAGCCCTTACAACAAAACCACTCCAGTGAGCCTAAACCTTTATGGCACCTGGGTTCTATCCCATTAGGTTTCATTGCCTTTGTCGGTCACACCTTTTCAGTCTGCTTAGCTGGACAGGTATGCTTTCCATCACCCAGAGGGAAACTGGGCTGGCTGGGGAAATGTTAATGAGTGACGTAATTACAGAGGTCACTAGGTGGTTTGGTTGTATATCAGGACATGTGTGACTTCTTGATTATTCCCAGGTTACCAATGTTTTAGGTCTGTTTATTTTCAGTAAAACATTATTGGTACATGAAATTACTGCTAGGATCTCAAGAGGTTCCAGAGAAGAATGCTAATATTGTTAGGATCTAGCACTTTGAAAAGGAAGCTGGCAAAAGGTACATAAAGGTAGGGAGGTGGGGTCTAATTACAGGCCCAATTAAAGTATCTTAAGGAATACAAAGCGTAGTCTAAGAGGTAGCATAGACACAACAGAAAACAAATCCATCTCTGGACTGTGGCTTCTGTGACAGAAAACAGGTTGTGCTCTGGTTTTACAAGGGCATTGAGATTACTTAATGAGAATACTTGGGCAAAGAGAAGGACATAAAGTAAACCTGTTATAGAAGGTTTTTGTGCAATAATCAACTGGGTGGTGGTGAAATTGTGTGCACATGGCAATAGCACAGAGGTTGGTTTCTAACCCCCCCCAAGACCTCCCCCCAGCTCCACTCCTTGGGTCAGCAGGTCTTTCCCGTACTTACTCTTTCTTACCAGAGACAGTTATATACCTGTAGGCCCCTGAATGTGAGCTCAGCCACTTGAGCTAAGTGATATAACTGAAGATCAAAGTTCATAGAATCATAGAATCATTTAGGTTGGAAAAGATCTTTAAGATCATCCAGTCCAACCATTAACCTAACACTACCAAGTCCACCAATAAACCAATTAAGGGTGGAGTAGCAATTTCGTGTTTCCTGGCTTGGTGGCTGGATTATTTTTTAATGAAAGTAAAAACTAGGAATCATTAAGGTTGGAAAGGATCTCTAAGATCATTAGTCCAACCATCAACCCAATACCACCATGCCCACTAAACCATGTCCCAAAGTGCCATGTCTACATGTTTTCTGAACACTTCCAGGGATGTTGACTCCACCACCTCTCTGGGCAGCCTGTTCCAATGCTTGACTACTCTTTCCATGAAGAAATTTTTCCTAATATCCAGTCTAAACCTCCCCTGGCACAGCTTGAGGCCATTTCCTCTTGTTCTATCACTAGCGACTTGGGAGAAGAGACCAACACCCACCTCACTACAACCTCCTTTCAGGGAGTTGTAGAAAGTAATAATGTCTCCCCTCAGCCTCCTCTTCTCTAGGCTAAACAACCCCAATTCCCTCAGCCACTCCTCATAAGGCCTGTGCTCTAGACCCTTTACCAGCTTTGTTGCCCTTCTCTGAACACGCTCCAGCACCTCAATGTCTTTCTTGTATTGAGGGGCCCAAAACTGTACACAGTATTCCAGGTGCGGCCTCACCAGCGCTGAGTACAGTGGGACAGTCACTTCCCTGCTCCTGCTGGCCACACTATTCCTGACACAAGCCAGGATGCTGTTGGCCTTCTTGGCCACCTGGGCACACTGCTGGCTCATGTTCAGCTGGCTGTCTACCACCACCCCCAACTCCTTTTCCACCAGGCAGCTTTCCAGCCACTCTTCCCCAAGCCTGTAGCGTTGCTTGGGGTTGTTGTGACTGAAGTGTAGGACCTGGCACTTGAGCTTGTTGAACCTCATACAGTTGGCCTCGGCCCATCGGTCCAGCCTGTCCAGATCCCTCTGCAGGGCCATCCTGCCCTCAAGCAGATCGACACTCCCACCCAACTTGGTGTCATCTGCAAACTTACTGAGGGTGCACTCAATCCCCTCATCCAGATCATTGATAAAGATATTAAACAAGACTGGCCCCAAAACAGAGCCCTGGGGAACGCCGCTTGTGACCAGCTGCCAACTGGACTTAACTCCATTTACCACTACTCTCTGGGCTCAGCCACCCAACCAGTTTTTTACCCAGTGAAGAGTACTCCCATCCAAGCCATGAGCTGCCAGCTTCCCAAGGAGAATGCTGTAGGAGACGGTGTCAAAGGCTGAAGTCCAGGTAGAAGACATCCACAGCCTTTCCCTCATCCACCAGGCAGGTCACCAGGTCATAGAAGGAGATCAGGTTGGTCAAGCAGGACCTGCCTTTCATGAACCCATGCTGGCTGGGCCTGATCCCCTGGCTGACCTGCACATGCCTGTTGAGTGCACTCAAGATGAACCACTCCATAATCTTTCCTGGCACCAAGGTCAGGCTGACAGGCCTGTAGTTCCCCGGATCCTCCTTCCAGCCCTTCTTGTAGATGGGTGTCACATTGGCAAGCCTCCAGTCATCAGGGACCTCCCCTGTTAACCAGGACTGCTGATAGATGATGGGGAGTGGCTTGGAAAGCTCCTCTGCCAGCTCCCTCAATACTCATGGGTGGATCCCATCTGGCCCCATAGACTTGTGAGTGTCCAGGTGGCATAGCAGGTCATTAACTGCTTCCTCCTGGATTATGGGGGCTCCATTCTGCTCCTTGTCCCTGTCTTCCAACTCAGGGGGCTGAATACCCTGGGGAGAACTGGTCTGGCTACTAAAGACAGAGGCAAAGAAGGCATTAAGTACCTCAGACTTTTCCTCATCCTTGGTGGCAATGTTCTGCGCCCCCAACCCCCCCCCCCCGCCCCCGCCCCCCCAGCATCCAACAAAGGATGGAGATTCTCCTTGGCTCTCTTTTTGTTGTTAATGTACTTGTAAAAACATTTTTTATTATCTCTTACAACAGTGGCCAGATTGAGTTCTAGCTGGGCTTTTGCCTTTCTAATTTCCTCTCTGCATGACCTAACAAGATCCTTGTACTCTTCCTGAGTTGCCTGCCCCTTCTTCCAAAGGTAGTAGACTCTCCTTCCTTCCCTGAGTGCTAGCAAAAGCTCCCTGTTCAGCCAGGCCGGTCATCTTCCCCACTGGTTTGTCTTATGGCACATGGGGGCAGCCTGCTCCTGGCCCTTAAGACTTCCTTCTTGAAGAATGCCCAGCCTTCCTGCACCCCTTTGCCCTTCAGCACTGCCTCCCAAGGGACTTTCCCAAACAGTGTCCTGAACAGGCCAAAGTCTGCTCTCCGGAAGTCCATGGTAACGGTTTTGCTGCCCTTCCTCCTTACGTCACCAAGAATCGAAAACTCTGTCATATCATGGTCGCCAAACCCAACACAGCCTCTGACCAAGACATCTCCCACAAGCCCTTCTCTGTTAGTAAAGAGCAGGTCAAGTGAGGCACCTTCCCTGGTAGGCTCACTTACCAGCTGTGTCAGGAAATTATCTTCCACACACTCCAGGAACTTCCTAGACTATTTCCTCTCTGCTGTGTTGTATTTCCAGCAGATGTCCGGCAAGTTTTCCTCTTCCACAGAACAATGGTTGTCCATCCTTAACTACAAGAATATTCAGTGTCTTGAGGCTTCAGTGTACGTGCTGTGCAGTTTGCTGACTTGCAGGCCTTAGGCTAGCATGCTGTGTTTTGAGGTATACTTTTCCTTTCTTGCTGCATAACGGCTTGCTATTTACCATGCTGGTTTAACTTAAATGGTGGCATCGACCAAAATGTCAGGATGTTGCCTGAGACTGAAGGTTGCTGCCTGTGACAATTTGTAGATACAGATGGGTTCTTCAGAGCTGAATCTGAGTCTTAACCAAATCCCTTTCTGTTTGGAAAGGGATTGTTTGGCTAAGATGTGCCTTGAAGATAGATCTGGTGATTTGCTCTGTTTATTTCTGTGAATGTCATAGAGGATCACGTATTCACGGGGATCCTTGTGTTTATTTGTCTTTTCAGGAGGATTGCTTTTTAAACATTGATCCAAGTATTAATGTTAAAGGTGGCACTGCATTCTCCTGTGTTTTCATTCATTCAAATGAAGAGCATAATGCAACATAAATTGTGATTTTTTTTTTAATTATTATTTTATTTTTTTATTTAGCTATCCTTTCAGATCCGTAGAGGAGGAGACTTCTGGACTAGTATGGAAGTTGTTCTTATGCTGCTTTCAAGGAGATAAATTTTTTTAAGTTCTTCCTAAGTTCAGTGAATGAGCATGTTTCAGATAAAGTGCAATTCCCTTATCTAGCAGACCAGAGAACCATTGCTTCCAAAGGTCTTCAAACACCCATGTAAACTGATGGTAAGAATGAATTACAGATCTCCCCTGGTTGATTGTGGATAGGAGTCTTTTATGGTCCCAGCTAAGAGAGGACTTTGTGCTTTTCATAGGAGGACTCCTGAGCAGACCTCTAGTCTCCACTGGTCAATGTAGCAGTGACTCCATGGAAATGATTGCATGTTTAAATTTTGGCATGCTGTTCAGTGCTTTGCTAAAGTACAGTCAGCATGCAGTCACATCTCAAGCTGTATGACTTGTTGTGGCAGACTGGAATGAAAAGGCCAAGCGCTGACGCTGTTTATAGGATTGTGTGAGGTCGTTCAAGTAGAGAAAGAATGAAAACCCTACTACGGGGTAATGGGACACAGCATGACTTAGCAAAGGCTTTGGTTGAATCTCTGATCCTGGACATTTTTTAATCCTTACTGGATGTTTTTTATACAAGGTGTCCGCATTCAAATAGGTTTTAATTTAGGACAATCATTTGCCAGCGGCCAGGCACAGTAATTATTGAGGTATTTCATGTCTTTGTTTACATTTCTATGGGCACTTAAGTAAATGGTTTCAGGGTATGTCAAACCCAAGAAAGACATAAAGACAAGATGATTTGTGCTGAATAAAGTCTAGATTGAAAACTACTGAAGCACAGTTCTCCCACAGTAATAGTTGTATGTATCTGACACCATAAAGTGTTTTTGTGGCAACTATATTGCCTCAGCTTTTCAGCAAATCTTAAAACACCTTCCCACCACCCCTCCCTTCTTCCCAGGCTCAGCTTCTCTCCTGATTTTCTCTGCCTCCTCTCCCTGAGCAACACAGGGGGATGGGGAATGAGGGTTGTTGTCAGTTCATCACACGTCGTCTCTGCTGCTCCTCGTTCCTCCTCAAGGGGAGGACTCCTCATACACTTCCCGTGCTCCAGCGTGGGGTCCCTCCCATGGGAGACAGTCCTCCATGAACTTCTCCAACGTGGGTCCTTCCCATGGGCTGCAGTTCTTCATGAACTGCTCCAGCGTGGGTCTGCCACAGGACCACAAGTCCTGCCAGCAAACCTGCTCCAGCGTGGGGTCCTCTCTCTCCATGGGTCCACAGGTCCTGCCAGGAGCCTGCTCCAGCAGGCTTCTAGTGTGGGCTTCCCACGGGGTCACAGCCTCCTTTGGGCATCCACCTGCTCCGGCATGGGTTCCTCCACAGGCTGCAGGTGGATATCTGCTCCACCGTTAACCTCCATGGCTGCAGGGGTGCATCCTGCCTCACCAGGGTCTTCACCACAGGCTGCAGGGGAACCTCTGCTCCAGCACCTGGAGCACTTCCTCCCCCTCCTTCTTCACTGACCTCGGTGTCTGCAGAGTTGTTCCTCTCACATATTCTCTCTCCTCACTCCAGCTGCAGTTTGTGTCAGGTTGGTTTTTCCCCCCTTCTTAAATATGTTATTCCAGAGGTGCTGCCACTGTCGCTGATTGGCTCAGCCTTGGCCAGTGACAGGTCTGTCTTGGAGCCAGCTGGCATTGGCTCTATTGGACACAGGGGAAGCTTCTAGCAGCTTCTCACAGAAGCCACCCCTGTAGTCCCCCTGCTACCAAAACCTTGCCAAGCAAACCCAACACAAGCTGTGAAAGAAAATGTGGATTTTTCAAGAGTAAAACTTAGTTTGCAAATCAATAGGCAAGAGAGGTTTCCATGCCTAAACTCCAGTAACACGTCCTGACATCTACATTGTGTGCAAACTGATGACCTTGGCATAAAGCCTATAACATAATAAACCCTGAAATAGGTGGGAGGAAAGTGATTCAGGAATTAAAAGTAATTTGGAAATTACATGAGAGTGTGTCTGTATTTTTCAAGGAAAGTCAAAAGCTTCGTGGTAACTGTTTAGTATGTATAACAGCTCAGTTTAAAAACAGAGTCTGGGGTAATGTTTTGATTTACCAGATTTTTTCAAAAACAAAACAAAACCAAACAAACCTTAACAGAAACTTAAGCTGTTAGCTGCTATCTAATGCCCTCTTAAAATCCAAACCAGGAACCAAACAAAAAGAACAAACAGTTTCTCTTGCTACGGTGAATTGGAAGTGCTGGTTTTAAGCAAGGCAGGGCTTCTCTTTTTTCAGCCTTTCGAAAGCCTACATTTACAATTACATGTAAGTATTGATAAAACTTGACAAACTGCTTGATCAAGTGTTCTGTCTGATGTTATCAATAGGGACTTGAGTGGCGTCTCAGTATAGATCTCTAAAATAGTTTGCCATGATGCATTTGCCAGGGCTGCATATCATTACATTCCCCTTGAAATTCTGATATTTCAAATGGATAAGATGTTTTGGTTTTAATCCCAAATGTTCAGCTTTCTAGCAATGGCTGGTTGCTTGGTTGCTTGCTATGTGAAAGTGTGAGGTGCAGCTGCACAGCCTTTGTAGTCTGGGGAATGTGGATCTGGTACTAGTTGATGCTGTTTAATTATCTTCCTGCTTCTGCCATTTGGGTTGATTCTTATCCTCTCACAATTGGTTTGATGTTTCCTTTGAGAACTCCTAGGGCAAAGAACTTTTCCTGTAGTGTGTTTTTACAACAACAGGATCCTCATTTGCTTCTGTTTCCTGTGACCCCTCTTCAATGAAAACAATAGTATAATCTAAGTTAAAGTGGGTGTTTTCAAAGGTCAGGCACCTTGATTACATGCAGGTACCGAGCTGGCTTGTCAGGGCGTTGTGCAGCCAACAACGGATGGCTAATATTTCCTGTGTGACATAATCAACTCTAGCTCTTAAGGAACGGGGCAGAGAAATCCTTCCCTTTGGAATGCCTCACAGAACACATGGGTTTGTCTTGGGAGTTGACATGTTTATTTTATGAAACAATTCAATAGTGAATATAAAGCCCATTCCATTTGCATTTCAAATGCAGATGGAAACCAGCAGCATATCTTCAAGAGAAAATGAATTGCTGTGTTGAAAATGAGTGTTCTGACAAGCCACGCATTGAGCTTGCATTGACAATTTATCATACTAGCCCAGCTAATCTGAGTCATAGTTTTGTATCTAGTGCTACATGCTGTCCGTCTGCATAGCTGCGTATGAACTCCATAATGCAGGCCTGCTTGAGAACTGGTGTTCCAAACAACCAGTTGAACGAGTGCTGAAGCAGCGGCAGGGAATTATGCTGTGGTGAATGGGAGGCTCAGGGAGCTTTCTGGTCGTTGTCTTCAGTTTATCCACTGGCTGTCTGTACTTTTATCTCATCTTTGATAGTGACCAATGCTCTTTAAAGTTAAAAAGAAACCCAACCTCCTAAGTATTTGGCAAAACATATCCATTTAAAGGGGATCAGTTTATGCTGTGGTGCAGAATGGCTAATAACCCATGTCATTGTTTTTAACTCCCAAAGCTGCAGCTTTTGATGGTAATGACAAGAAGAACTTGGCCCAGCACTGTACAGTGTCTCTGATGAACATGGATTCATTTATGGGCTTGATATAGGAGATTCCTAAGGGTAGATTTAAAAATGCCTGTGTTGAAATGATAATGGAGAATGACTCAGTTGTGAACTTCTGAAGAGTCAGCCTGGGAAGCAGATGGCCCTTATGAAGATCTTTAGCTTTTATGAAAACAGTAGCTAAAAAAGCCCTGACTGGATTGACAGAAAAGAGGTTAAGAGATATCCCTCAGCTCTGTCAGCCCTACTGGCTGCACCTGCAGGCAGCAAATAACCCCGGTATTTGTATCTGCTTGACAACAGAGTGACAGTGAGATCAAGGGATTTAACTAAAAAATGAAGGCAAAGAAACAACTATTTGAAAGGAAAAGACTTGGAGATATATCTAATCCAGACTGAAGTACATACCTTGGATAGCCAGAAGTAAGTGCAGGTATTTTTTTTTCTTTTTGTTTCTTTTTTTTTTTTTTTTGTTTTCCTTCTTCCATTTTCCTTTTTCCTCCCTTCTCTCCCCTTCTCTCCCCTTCTCTCCCCTTCTCTCTTTTTGTCTTTTTTTCCTTTTCTTTTTTTTTCTTTTTTTTCTTTTTTTTTCTTTTGTGAGGACTTTCAGATCTGTCAAAGGGGAGACTAGCTCAGAGGTGGTATCAAGGCATTCCTGGGTGTGTTGGTATTTGGTTTGTATTTTTAACTGTGAAGTGACCACAGGAGGACTGGGGCTAAACCTACCACTTTTCTCTTTCCAGTCCTTCATACGCTGAGCTCTTGCAGCAGTTGTTGCTGGTAGGGTACCCAAAACCGAAGGCTTCAACACAAGAAACATGTATACTTCAAATTTCTCTGGAAATGGGAATAAGCATACAATGCTCCAGGCAGCGGACAAAAAATAGCATCTTTGGCTCCTGTTGGAAGAAAGCATCACACAGTGCTTTGCAGCACTTTTAAATGGCTCTTTGCTTTTAGGGACTTTAAGGTCTGGTGTTGAGGAGTGCTTGAAATGAGGCAGATGTGTGATGATCCAGACTTATTGTGCCCCCTGGCTTCTAGGCATCTAACCTTGGCTCAGCTGTGAGGATTCAGCCTGCAAGAAGGGAAATGTATCCAGAACACAGTCCAGCAAACTGTTGCCCTTCCAAAATAGATCTTTCAGTTGTCCCTGGGAGGCCTTTGGATCTTCCATGCCCATGGCTAAGACAGGGTTGTAGGAGGATTATTGTGACTGGTCCTAGTGCCTGGTGGTCACATGCAGGAATGCATGGGGCCTAATCATAGAATTCGTATTGGCAAAGACTTCCTTAGGTGATGAGAGTGGGGTTTGATCAGCATGTGTAAGACCATTCTGTGGCTTATCTTGATGTGCTGCGAGAAAACATGTTAAGTCAGATGACAGGCTGGTTGGAAGTTCCCATTTACTTTGAACTTTTGTTGAAGCTGCTCTGATTTGCTGGAAGGAGGCTTGTGCTGTTATGCTGGATTTGGCCCTATCCAGCCTGGCCGTATATTCTTTACTCAGCTCTTTCAAGTTTCTGAAAAATAAATGTGTCTATTTCTGACGTCCTGTCTTAATATGGCTTATTTCATCTGGTCACTAGTGCTTTTCTCAGTGCATTTCTTTGGTTTGAAACCGAACTGTAGTATTGAAGTGTGATGTTTGCCTTGATGGATCTACTGAATAGAACAGCAGGCAACTAGTTAATACTAGTTTCATCTTTGTGTTTCTTTTACACTTCTTGGATTTTTTTTTTCCCCCATGAACAGTAACTTTTTTCCCTGTACAAAATCAACAGCTGTGCTTGGCAGCTTGTTTTTAACTGGGGGACAAGACATTCAAAATGCACATAAACTCGATATTAGGAGTGCCACAAGGTTTTGTTCTTTAGGCAACTAAGTCCTAATTATTCTCTGAATTTAAACAAAAATAGCTTGTAATCTTTCTTCCCACATTGCACCAGTAATGGGACTGTCCATTCTAGAGTTTCTAGGAGTATACAGAAACTCTTCACTGTTTTCCTACAGTGGAACTGCCAGTGTTTGCAAACAGTCATCTTGCATAAGTGTGTGCTCAGAGGGTTAAAAAGAGTGTGTTAGGAGACAGCACTGTGTCTCTTGCACTATCTCTGAATTGAGGAGTGCTGGAGAAATTTCTGGGTCCTTCTCTCAAATGGTGTCTATTGATGTTCTGCTCTCAGAATGATGAGAATTCTGGGAAATGTTGGGTATATAAAAGTGAGGAGAAGGAAGTTCTGTTTGTATAGAAATTAATTTCTCCAATTTTCGGATTATTATTCTTAATTAAGAAAAGAGAGGAGAGGTATTCAGATGCTTGTATACCAGAAGGTTGAATTTTGTCTTCTTCATGACTTGCTTCCCAGCTCAGAAATCCACTATCTTCTTTGGAATGGGCAAAGAATACAAATGTGGTGCATGTTGTGGGTAGGTGTGTTAGGATTTTTTTGTAAGATTTTGAGTGCTTTTTGCCTTTGCAAAGCGATGAGTGGTACAAAACAACTACCTGAGGTCGCAGAGAGGGTCTGAGCCTGAAGGCATTCAGCCATTTGGTTTCTGTTCCAACACATGATCCCTTGGAATCGCAGGCAGCTTCAAAACAGTTTGGGATACAAAGTGAGAACAATCTCTTTGGTGTATTGGAATACATAATAAAGGCAACAAGGTGATCCTGCTGCAGGAAATGCAGTCATTAATATTCTGGGATGTGTTAATAGGAGTGAATTACATTAGGTGGGAGAGGTAGTTGTAGTTATCCTACCCTATTTGACAAAAGTGAGAACCTAGTTGGATTACTGGTTTTAGGCATTCCTGTGAGCACTGCAGAAATGTGTAGATTCATCTTAAAGTCCCATGGTGACTTCTTATGATTTTTACCAAGAATGATAAGCTGTAAATGTTACTGAATGTTACCTTTAAGAAAAGAAACTGCTTGTTCAATCTAAAAATGATATCTCTTCCAGTGTATAAAGTACTTACAAGACAAGGGCAATGAACAGTTGTCTTCTGCCTCTCTTTGAGGTTAAGCCAAGAAGTAATTAATCTAATTGGAAGCAATAGAGATCTTAGCTTGATACTAGGAAAAGCTTCTTAACTTTAAACACTTGCAAGTATGTTGCCCACATAGCAGTGGAACTCTGGTGGAAGAGTTGAGTACACTACAAACAAACAGGGACAGACTGTACCATATTTTATCACATCTCTAGGTTGGTCAGACCCTGCACTTCTCTGTTTGTTTGGTTTGTTGTTTTTTAAGAAAGGGTGTACTAAGTGAAGTCTTCTGGTCACTATGGCTTTGTTTTGCTAGAAGGACAGAGCAGTGCACTGAGACAAGGTAAGCCTCTAAAGAAGGAATGCTTAGATCTGCTGAATGAAACAGCCTTTAAATGGGAACCTTAAAAACCAAACTTCCACACTGCTCAGTGAGTTTCTTTCCATTCTGCTTTAATTTAGCAGATTTCAGTTGCTCTGGGCTGCACGTAATCCGAGCACTCCCCTCTATGTCTCTTATAAAATCATTTTGCTTTTCATCATTTCCAGGGCTTACATGAAATTGTACTGCATGCCACAGTCAAGCTTTCTCTCCACTTGATCTTCTGGTCTCTCATCATCCTCACTCTGCAGAGCATTCTCAGGCACGCTTAGGGAAGGAACATTCCCTCCTTTTCTAAAAAGTGAAATTAGATGCAGGGGACAGTTCTAGAAAAAGGCAAAGCCTCTTTGTTATATTCAACTACACAATAAAATGTGAGCAGGCAAATTAAACATTTCTACTGTTTGCCATGTAGGAGGCAGGAGCAGAAACTTGCTGAGTTCCCTTCCAGCTCTGTGATTCTCCTTATGGATGAGATGTGAGTTGGAGTGTTATACATTCTGTTTGGACACGTAGGCAATCTGGCTAGTCACTTGTACTGTGCTCATCAAAATGATCCTAGCTCAGAAAACAGCAGTACACTGCAGCGTGTAGCTTATAGACTGGCTGATAGATGTGTAAAGTTGCACACTCCATAGTTCTGGATAAATGGAGTGCTTACTTTAAAGACAAAGTGCAGGGCTCATGAACCTGTGCCTGTACAGTGTAAATAAGATGCAGCTTCTAGTCTCTGTGAGACACCAGCTCAAAATTTTGGTGTGGTGTCAATGGATAAATGAGGACTACCTCATGGGTGCCTGCATTCTAGTGTTAAAGTGTTGCAAGGGAGAAAAAACATTTCACGCTTCCTCTTTAATTGCAAAAAAACCCCACTCGGACATTCTTGCGTGGTTTTCTCAGGTATGGGTTGAAGGGAGTAGCTAACATTTTATATCTTATGACGGGAGCCTAGGTTCCTGAGAAGTCGATTGCAGGTAACGATAGTTTTCTAATAAAGAGGTCATAAACTACTCCTCTGAGTAGTTAGGTAACTTATACCTACCCATGATCTGATCTGTCTTTCTGGTGCTAGCCCATGCTGTATGTATATGCTAACCTATTGCTGGACTTCAATTTTCCTATACAAAGAAAAGGCATGATAGTTGTCCTGAGTGGGTCTGAGCCCATGTGCACACTACCTTGTTTGTGCAGAGACACAGCTCTGGAACAAGATTCAGCAGAAGCTTCCATGTACAGGTGGTTTCAGAGGAGACTTTTCAAAATGTTTCTGTAGAAAAGTTTTGTCCTCTTTCAGGAAGTCACTTCCAGCCCTGTCCTTCCTTCCAATCCAAAAGCCTTAACCAAGTCTATCAAAATCAAGTTTGTCCCAAAATGATATGCCCAAGGTCACATTGTATTCAGTAAGTACTTTGTGCTAGTGAAAGTGTATATGGGAAGGGTTGGTGAAGAGATGGATCATCAGTGATCGCTAGGAACTGTACAGCCTGTTCCCCAACTGAAGACTATTTCTTTTTTCCCAGTGTACCATTTTGTTCTTTAATAAATGATATAATTACTAGAAGAACCGTGGGAGAAGGGGGTGGTGTGGGGATTGTGTGCACATGCACAATTCTGGTCTCTTGATCAAGGAAGGTGGACTCCAGAACAGGGGCAAAGAGGTTGGAGGGAAAGCCTGTCTCATTTTAGGGAACTGGGAAAGGTGACTTTCTAATCAACAATATTGTGAACTGGAGACAAAATAGGCTTGTCTCAAAATAGAGGGAGTTAAATGTTAAGGAAAGAAATGAACTACTTGAGTCCTATGACAGCACCTGGTAGCGGGGGAAAAGGCCATGACTGGCTGCAAATTTAGCTTAGACTGTGTCCTGGTTTCAGCTGGAATAGAGTTAGTTTTCTTCCTAGTAGCAGGCACAGTGCTGTGTTTTGGATTTAGCATGAGAAGAATGTTGATAACACACTGACGTTTTAGTTTTTGCTAAGTACTGCTTATGCTAGTCAAGGACTTTTCATCTTCCCATGCTCTGCCAGGTGCACAAGAAGCTGGGAGGGGGCACAGCCAGAATAGTTGATCCAAACTGGCCAAAGGGCTATTCCATACCATATGACATCATGCTCAGTATATAAAGGGGGGGGGGGGGAGGGTTGGCTGGGGAGCAGCAATCGCTGCTCGGGAGCTGTCTGGGTATTGGTTGGCAAGTGGTGAGCAATTGCATTGTGCATCACTTGCTTTGTATATTATTATTATTATTATTATTATTATTATTATTATTATTTTGTTATTATTACTACTACTATTTTACTTTATTTCAACTATTAAACTGTTCTTATCTCAACCCAGGAGTGTTTCTCACTCTTACTCCTCCGATTCTCTCCCCCATCCCACCGGGGCAGGGGGAGTGAGCGAGCGGCTGCGTGGTGCTTAGTTGCTGGCTGGGGCTAAACCACGACAGACTGGAAACAGATAGAGGTTTTGGTATAGCAGAGGGAGGGGAGGGAGCTTCTAGAACAGCTTCCCAGTGAGTATGTGTGTATGCGATGGGGACAATGGGATCGCTACTGCAATCTACTACTGCTTTTAAATGGAGCTAAATCATGTAAGAGTAGTGATTGTATGCCACGATGTTTACAGTGGTAGAAGACTGGATTTAATGAGCCAGGAGAGAAGGTCCATGCAAACACTATTCTACCTCCACACTACCATATAAACATTAACTGATTTAATACTTATATCTCTTCAGGAGACAGGAACATCTTAAGTGCGTTTTACATGAACGTTTGCACCCCATGCTGTGGCTTAGGGCCTGATACCGTTGAAGCTCTGCCACAATTAACATGAATCATACAGTGTGTGAATTTTACCCATCAGAATTATCATTTGTAATGCATCTCTAAGCTTCTGTTTGTTCAGATGGTTTGGACAGTTCTTAAACAAATTGTTTGCTGTAGTGACTGGAGTGTATGTTACAGGTAGGCTGAGTTAGGTAACAAGCTCTTTCTCTTGCCCAGTTGTAGATGGCTGGGTTCGTCTAGCATGCTTGGTTTCATTGTGAGGTTAGCTCCTGTAGAAGTGCTGACTTGCCAGATTGCCTCATGCCCAGCAATTGCACTGCTCTTACTGAGGTGGAAGCAGCAGGGAAATGTATGGCTTTTCAGGGCTTGGAGAGAAAGGTTTCCAGTCCTCAGGATGATGTCTGCTCTATATGACTGATTAAACACTCACTGGAGGAGGGATTGAGAGGCAGGCAAGTTATCTGCAACACCGGGCTAGGTATTTTCTTCCTCCTCAGCTTAACAAGTTAGCTGAAGTACTTTATTTCAGCTGTCACTGCTTCAAGAGGATGGGCTAAGCTAGTTGATTTAAATTGATTGTTAAAAGGAAACAAAACAAATGCCCAAATATTTTGGTTAGGTAAAACCAGAAACATTTCCTTTTGCCCTCTTTCTTCTGTTCTACTTACCCGACCTTCAATGGATGTTGTGTTTGTTGTGAGAATACTTGAGGCTATCATGACTGTGAACTAGTCTGTCATATTGAGTTGTGACTGAAATGAGGCACTGTCTTCCACCTCATTTTTTCCATGGGAATGGGTGTTTGTGCATGTAAAGTATTCAAATCTTGTTTTGGGCCCCTCAATACAAGAAAGACATTGAGGTGCTGGAGCGTGTCCAGAGAAGAGCAAC
Source organism: Pelecanus crispus (assembly GCF_030463565.1). Taxonomy (NCBI): domain Eukaryota; kingdom Metazoa; phylum Chordata; class Aves; order Pelecaniformes; family Pelecanidae; genus Pelecanus; species Pelecanus crispus. The sequence goes on from NC_134646.1 coordinate 24,872,123, forward strand.
AAAGCTGGTGAAGGGTCTGGAGCACAAGCCTTATGAGGAGCAGCTGAGGGAACTGGGGTTGTTTAGCCTACAGAAGAGGAGGCTGAGGGGAGACCTTATCACTCTCTACAACTCCCTGAAAGGAGGTTGTAGTGAGGTGGGTGTTGGTCTCTTCTCCCATGTAGTTAGCGATAGGACGAGAGGAAATGGGCTCAAGCTGCACCAGGGGAGGTTTAGGCTGGAAATTAGGAGAAATTTCTTCATGGAAAGGGTAGTCAAGCATTGGAACAGGCTGCCCAGAGAGGTAGTGGAGTCCCCATCCCTGGAAGTGTTCAAAAAATGGGTAGATGTGGCACTTTTGGACATGGTTTAGTCTAGTCTACGCTTGATTGGCTTAGTGTGGACTTGGTAGTGTAGGCTAATGGTTGGACTGGATGATCTTAAAGGTCTTTTCGAACCTAAACAATTCTATGATTCTATGTTTTCAGCACTGGCTTCAGCAAGGTGACTTTGAGGTTGGCTGTGTACAGTTCTCTCTTTGGAATTCATGGAGCCATGTTATATATTCTGAAACCAGCTAGACTTGTCAGAGAAGGAAGATGTGGGATTCCAGGTTGGCAGAAGGTTAGAAGGAAGAACCTAGGCACAAGGACATGGTTGTACTCTGCTGCCAGTTATTCCAGTGTGAGCCTGTGATGACTCTTAATTTCACTAATTCCATGAAATGTCTTGTGAAATTCAGCAGTGATCTCTACTTCCTGAAGCTGGTGTTTCCACTGGAGATAGCTGTGTAGAATTGTCAGCGCTTCCGGTGGAATGAGATAAAGGCATTGCATTTTCTTTAACAGCCCTATGTTGGCAGGTCGCTGTTGTATGGCATCATGACAAGTGCTTTGTCTGATGGCAGTTTTTATATGGCAGGCAGTTTAGTGCCCTGTGTCTCTTCTTATGATGGTCCATAAGGAAGGCCTATTTAAAACCCTGTGGCAACAGGATGGAGAAGAACCTATTAAATCACTAGTGTCAATAGGTCAGAGATTGTGTTTTGTGGCAATGAACACTGTAGTGTTGAGATTGTTTCCATTTAACACAACTTGCCACTACCCAATTTATAAACCCGACTGGTGAACTGGGAATTGGGATGGCTTCTTGAGCAGACTAAAATCCCAGAGACTAAGCAGCAGCTACCAGCATTATCTGTCACTTCTCATGAGCACGAAATCCATCACGAAAAGAGCAAGCAATTTCTGATGCTTTTTTAATGAACTGTCTCAGAGAGGGAGTGAGAGAAAAAAATGTTTGTTCCTGAGTTACATAGTAAAAAGTTGGCTGCAGAAAGCTCTGGATTTCTTTTGTTCTTGCTTCATAGTATGTAATATCACCAGGATTGCACTCTGAGCCTCTCTAGCTAATACTACAGCCTCTTAAACACAAACATTGAATTTGGAAGCAGTTTTATTGCAAACACTCAGAGAGCAAAGAAGATAAACACAAGGAAATTGTTTCAGTATTTTGACAATCAAGTTTGAGAGCTTTTATACATTGATTCTTGACAGTTTAGAATGTCAGAATACTGGAAGTGAAGGGTAGTGACAGGAAGAAGCAAACAGAATAGGAACCTAACCCCCCAGAAAAAATGATAATTACAAATCAGAGCATACAGGAAAGATGTGATTTTTCTAAGGTGCTGAAACAAGAATGCAAGATTTTAGTTTGTGTGGTCAGCGTACACATGGGGCTTCATTAGGACTTTTATGACTGCTGCTATTAACAAACCAATGATGTGTCCACTAAAACTCAACATCAGCTGTTGAGTATCAACATGGGAGCTATAAAAGCATAATGCTAATTTCTCTACATCTGTCTTTTCTTCTTTGCATATAATCCCTAAATTGCTATCTCTGGTTTTGGGTGGGCTTTTTGGAGTGGTGACCTTCAGTTAGGTTAAGGTCAATTCATTTACACGATTGGCAAAGTGTATTAAAGTTTGACAAGCTGCAGTTCCTGAGAATTTCCATGATAACATCACCAAATGAAATGTTGGAGCAAGAGCAATCCTCAGGAGTTTTTCCATCCTTGATGCCAGTTTACTTTCTCCCAGAGGACACTTCCACTGCTCTCCATCTGCACCCCATTTATATAATAAGAAAATTATATTTTCTTATTGCACAGTGTTTCTGGTTATATTCCACCCATCAGTGTGTGATGCCAAGTTATTCTGGTGTTAGAACAAGAGAGTTTTTTGGGAGATACCACCCCCCAAACCAAAGCAGTTATAACTGAGGTAAAATTCTTGAAAGATCTCTGTTCCTATGTGTGCACCAAGTGTGAGCCAACATGTTTTCAGAGCGGGTTGAGTTGCTAAAAAGCACCTGTTGTATCTTAGTATGAACTCTTTTGCATATCTCTGTGGTCATCTCTTCCATGATGTGTACATGCATAGTGCTGCTTTGTGTTTCCATGTTGTTTTGTTTCTTCTCTGGTAGAAGACAAATGGGATTTTCTGGGTTCTTTTAATAGCTTGGGGGTGTACCTACATGTTCTTATATTTCTTACCTTGCTGTCCATGAGATTGAACTCAGTCCAGCAGAAAAATAGTTGACAGCTGCTGAGTACTTCCTTAATAGCTGCTTAGCCCTGACAGCAATGAGCTACGACTTCCTGCCACAGGGACACAGGAAAACATTGGACTTACCTGTTGTATTGAGATGCTTAATGGTATGCCTTGGTCTTTGTGGATGCTGAATTTTGGTCAGGAAGGTGTTCTTGTATTCTTCTCCTTTGAAGGATTCTTGGTATATTAGTAGAAACAAAAACCTAGCTAAATGTGCAACTTTTGCCTGGAAACAGGAGAAGGCTAAAGCTATCTTTTTGAGCTCTGTAATTGATTCTCACATGTGTGATTTTCATATGCACTTTGCCCCATGCTAACGTTGAATTTACAGCATGGAGGGTGAATCTATGCCTCACCTGTGGTTCTCAAACGTGTGCACACATGCACATGCGCACACAAACATACGCGCTCCTGTTTGTCAGCCTCTCTGGTCTTACAGTCTGCATATTAGAGGCTTACATTTGAATTGACAGGCTTTAGATTTGGGCCTGACAGCAGACAGTGATGTTTACTCAGTGCTGCTGGCTGCACTGTGTGAAATTGTGGGTCAGTTGAGGAAAACTGCTGAAGCCCAGCTTGCAGTAAAGGTTACAGAATTGCTGCCGCCCACCTCAGTTGTTTTCCTTTTTGAATAGTCAGGTGTTTGCTCTTGCAAAGTAAAAAGGGAACAGTAAGTGCCTTCAGAAAATACCTTAGCCTGAATGCTGGATCAGAGCATACGGGTGCAAGAGGAAGAATTGTAATTGAATGGTTTGCCTGACTGCCAAATCCAGATCAGTTCTTTAAAGCAGTCTTCTTCTGGGCACTTGGCATTAAGGAAGAAATTAGAAATCAAGTCAGTAGCATTCTTTCCTGTGAAATTTCATAGAATGTGGACCTCCATGCAGAAAAACATAGCTTTTTCTCTTGATGATGTAGAACTGGCTTTTAAAATGAGCTCTGTGCCATTACAAGAGCTCAGAACTATCTGTATGACAGTCATCTTTGTAACAAGATTTCCTTTTCCATTTCTCACTGTGTGGGAAGTCTGTGTGCGATACTGATCATGAAATGAAGATTGTGAACATACTGCTCAGAATGCTGCTAATATAGTAAGTAGTGATGAAACCAGGCATCAAGGTACTTCAGTGTGATGTCAAGAGTTTCAATTAGTCACGCTGGTATGTTATTTGCCAGAAGATGCTGTTCAGTGGCCTTTGTAGAAGTGAGTGGTCTTGGACCATTTCCTTATAGGTGGGTGAGTCATACTCAATATGAAGTGTTGTTGCATAGTGGGCTTGTATTTCAGGACTTGAAAAATGAGATAAATAACATAAGTTTAAGACTGGGATGCCTGCTTGTACATGTGAGGCCTTCAGCCCACAAATCACCTTGGAAAACACAGTACCTTGGGCCCACCAGCTAGCAGGCATAACAGCACAGCAAGTTGTCTGGAAGATTGTAGCAGAGGCTTGCAATGTTTCTGAGCTAGAGAAGCTTATTTCTAGAGAACAGAGCTCTTTTGGTGCCAGCATGGTAAGAGTTTTTTGTTGTGTGATGATAACATAGTACTGTGTTTTTTGAGCTTTCTGGATGTAGCCTTACCAAGTTCTGGTCCTTCTTAGGATTTCCCAGGGTAGGTCTGAAGTACAGGACCTACCTGCTTCTGCCTCCCTGTTAGGCTGTTTTTGCCATGGTAACAAGTGGTACATAATATTTATGTCACTTTTCTCTGGCTCTGGGCAACTAGACAGAGATGATCATAATTCCTAGTGTGTGGGAAGGAGCATAGTGTTGCTATCTTCTAGCGATAAGTGAGATAAAAGCCATGGTGCTAATGTGTACAAAGCATGAGTATGACTCTTCTATATGACTGAAACTAAATCGTGAGTTGGGGCATAGGTTTGAGCAGTGCTTGATATGTGACTTGTACCAGTCTTGAGGTCGTGCTGAAATTTCACCTACTGCTGCTTCAGAGGACTCCAGTTTAAGGTAGCTCTATTTGCCCCATTGCCTTGGGTTATGTGTTGTGTTTTGTCACCAGATAGGAAACCTTGGGAGGCAGCAGGGAGTAGCAACAGCAGCTGCCATTCAGAGGAGAAGAGAATCATTCCTTTTTCAGCCATTATTCCTGGTGTGGCTGACAGAGGGTAAGTGCACAAGAAGGAGAGAATTCTGCATAGTTTGTGAGGTGGTGAAGAGGAGGAGGAAACCTTCACACTTAGTATTGGAGAGGGCCACGATGCTGTTACTGTAGTCCTAATGATGGGGAACCTCTGTCCATCCTCCTGCTTGAGCAGTTGATGGGATATATCTGTGCCTGATACTTTGGCTAGGGAGGCTAGAAGGCATGTGGTGCTCACACAGGAGCTATTATGGATGGAGCAAAAGAGGCTGTGGTATGAGTCTCAACAGTTAACATATGGTACTATTGTCAATCTTAACCTATTGGGTGAATGAGACCATAACATGAGTTTAGCATGAAGGTAGTGAAACCCATAATACCTGCTGTAGAAAGGAACAGCTGTGTGTGAGTAAAGGCCCAATTGTATAAATGATCATCAGAATGCTAGAGAATCATAGAATGCTTTGGGTTGGAAGGGACCTTTAGAGGTCATCTAGCCCAACCCCCCTGCAGTGAGCAGGGACAGCTTTAACTAGATCAGGTTGCTCAGAGCCCCATCCAACCTGACCTTGAATGCTTCTAGGGATGGGGCCTTCACTACCTCTCTGGGCAACCTGTTCCAGTGCTTCACCACCCTCATTGTAAAAAATTTCTTTCTTATGTCTAGTCTAAGTCTATTCTTCTTTAGTTTAAATCCATTATTCCTTGTCCTGTCACAACAGGCCTTGCTAAAAAGATTGCCCGCATCCTTCCTGTAGGCCCCCTTTAAGTACTGAAAGGCCTCAATAAGGTCTCCCCACAGACTTCTCTTCTCCAGGCTGAACAACCCCAACCCTCTCAGCCTGTCCTTGTAGGAGAGGTGCTCCAGCCCTCGGATCATTGGTGGAGGGAATTGTCATGGAATATTGCCTTCACATTTGTATGTCCTGTCATCTGCATAGTGCAATGATTCGTTGGGGGTCCTAAGAAAGAAATGTCAGCTGAAATGATACCAAATGTTGCTTTGGTTATATAGCACCTGTCACTTGAACCTCCACAAAGATTTGACTTTTTTTTTTTTTTTTTAAACTCATGGTTCTATTTTGTCTTAGTTTCCATTATGAATCAAGCATTTAAGCACCTGAAAATCAGTTAATGTTCATTAGCTTACTGCAGCAGTCTTCAGCTGGCTCCTACTCTACCTCTACTGGTTCATCCTTTTATATAATAGTGGAGGAGTTCTGCACTTTTTCTTCAGCAAAAATCCAGCAAGTTTGTTGCTTTGAAATAGAGCTGGGAAATACTACCTTAAAAATGTAGTTATGTCCTTAGAATAGTTTAGGAGTCTGATGTTTCTAATAATAATAAATTAGGGAGACAGTACATTTTCTGCTTGGTAACTGACTGGAAGGCAACAAGATTACTTACAGTGTTTAGTTTCAAATATTAGTTTTCTCTTCCTTAAATTGCATTAGTTATATCTAATTATAGGTACAGTTTGTGGTAATCAATTTGAAGCATAACGATGTGAGTTACTTCTCTCTATAAAGAATATATTTTGACTTGGAACATTAAAGGTATTTTGAATGCTGTGTGATTTTCATTTATGATTTGATTATACAGGTAATTGAAATATGACAGACTCTGGTAACATTTTGTTGGAACAAATTGGCGAGTTCAACTTATTTCTGAGATTTTTTTTTTTGCCTAACATAAAGGCAAAAGAAATTAGAGTTTTCATCTGCTTGCCATACAGATACTTATGAAATACTTAATCTTTTTGCACTGGGTCTTAATTATTCTTTCCATTGTGATGTCCATTGGAAGAAAAAACCCCAAACAAACCTCCCTTCTTGAGACAATAAACCAACAACAGAGCTGTTACTGCCCAGTGACAGTAAACCAGACTTAAGTGTACTTTGGCAATTTAGGTGTAGTTTATAATGAACTTATGTCAACACAAAACTGTGCCATTGCATCATAGATATTCACAATTAAGTTATCTAGTAATTGAATTACTTCTTGATTATGATGTATGGCAAAACTATGCAAAGACTCCAGAGTTGCTCAATATTCGGTAAACATCTGTAAACACTATTTCAACTTTTTCCTTGTGATGAAACTGAATGGCCAGCCTTATGTGAAATGTCAGTTCAAGTAAGTACTTTTAATTCCATCTTGTAATATGTCTGGGGACTGAGTGGGCCACTGCACACAAGTCAGCACAGAAAACCTTTATTCAGAAATAAACTATTCAGAATACTTTAAATGCTGTATACATAGAAGTTATTACATGTGATTAGATTGTACATAGCCAAATTTTTGTCTTGAGTAACCTGATTTTAGACTCCAGTCATGCAAATATATGCACTTAGATTTACTTATGAGTTGATTCATTAACTGCAGCAACTTGTTCATTTACAATGAACTAAGTGTGTGTATAAGTTCTCTCAGCATTGGGACTTAAATATGTTGTGATAAATTGTTTTGTTGGAATGGGTAAAAACAAACAAAAACAGGCTAACCAGAAACTGTTGTTTTCCTTTGGTGGAGAATCTGGGGAAGGATAGAGGGAGGGAAAGTAAAATGACAACTGTTCTTTACCAGCTGAAAAGAAAAACTTGACTCTGAAACTTCCCGCAGAATACAGATTTCCAGTAAGTTAATTCAGAACTACTGATCCATATTATTATGGATACTATTGAAATGTTTCACTGGGAAAGTGTCTAAAAATTAATTTAGATAATATAGATAGATTTGTGCATAAGTATATGTGTACATACACACATACAGCTACACACTACCCTGCCACATGTAATATTACAACTACTCTTCTAATACCATGATTTGCAATTCTTTTTCCTTATTCTGTTATTTGTAGATTGCTAAAATTTCTCCATGGGAGGTGTGGATCCCTGTGTAGTAGATTTAAGCTCACTAAAAGCAAGCCTGCTTTTCCTGGTGGTCTTAGAAATTGTCACAGGTTTGTAGAGAGTCATAAGGTTAATAGCAGCTTTGAACTAAGTTTGAATGTCTTGCTAGTGGCTTTTTCCTTTTCAATTCATTATAAGCGGTGTTTAAAAAATAGCCAAATAGGCCTTCTGATAATTTTTTGGGTGAAAATAATGTGATCTAAGCTAACTTTTCTTAGTGCTTCCTAGTGTTTCTCGGTGTTCAAAACCAAAAGAACCCTTCATTATTTGGTGAACATATGCGTGTCATTTTGTGTGAGTAGGTTTAGTGTGATGAACTTGCAGAACTAGGTAGAAACGCTGCCTTCAGTTAGATGTTGAAACAGATGAACCATGGGCACTTCCTGAGGTTTTGTGTGTGCAAGCTGATTCTCACCACCCTTTCCTGGGGCAGAAGTTTGCCTGGCTCCTTCCAAAGTGTGTCCTTCCAGTGCCACCTCTTGGTAGGTTCACACACTGACATAGCTGCGGAGTTAATTTTCATGAGTGAAGAGGTAAGCATACCCTTAAAACAGAAACAGATTTCTGTCCCGTTATCTGCCTGCTGAAAAAGCCTTAACCTCGTCTAGTATCAGTGGATACATGGAAGTCTGGAGTCCACATTTATTTGTTGAAAATACAGTAGGCCTTATTCAAAGCAGAGGCTGGCTGATGCACCACTGCTGGGTTTAGTGATGTTGCTACAAAGGTTTGCATGCATTTGGATTTAGCCCAGTAAATAAAAAGCTGTAATGTAATATTTTCCAGCAGATTTTTATTAGTTCAGTGTGCTAGTAGCCTGGACTATAGTGCTGAGTGGTCAGCAGTTTTTACAGATGATGTGAAAGGAGATGTGCTTTGGGTCTATAAAGGGTTGCGTAATCTTATGTGCTCTGAGGAGTAAAATTAAGGTGCATGTCCTTTCAGAACTAACTTCTTCTTCCTGCTTCTACCAAGATATCCATAGTGCTTCAGATTTTAGCGAGGAATATTTTCAGGTGGATAATGGCAGTACACATTCAGCTTCCTTCAATAGGATCCAAGAATGAAAGGCCAAATGAAAGGCCAAAGTGAGGTGGGTACCTAGCACCTCTTCTTCAGATCTTTCAGTTTCTTCATTCTATCTTGATTTGATCCCTTTCTCCTTTTTTAGGCTGTTGCTTAAGATTTTTTCTTAATTTCCAAAGCAGTGTAACTGGTAAATCTGTAGGTGAATGCTGTTTGCTCAACAGCCCTTGCGTACATGGGCATGCTTAGGCACAGCAGAACGAATCCTGTCAATTTTGACCTCTGGCCAGTTTGTTGTGTTAACATCTCTTCTTTATGGAGATGGTATTGGTGGTTATAGTGCTATAATAAATAGCTCCCTTACCCTTTACTTTGTTATGGATTATACCTAAAAGTGCTGAGAAAAGCTAGAGATGAAGAAAGCTTCAGAGAATGCTCCATAAAGATGCTCATCTAATCTAATAATATAGACTGAAAAGATGAAAAGGAATTGAAAAGTGCTATTCAAATGCCAGACAATACCAAAGAAATCATCCTGCAAAAGTGTTTTACAAGGATAATTAGGAAAGAAAACCACCTGTAACTGTACATACTTGAATGGGAACAGGGAGGTGAAAAGCTTTCATTATGTCAGTGGAGAAGGTGAAAAGCTTAATTTTTCTTTCAAGTTTATTCCTAATGAAGTTGTGGATTCCTGACTGACAATTGAGCCCAAAAGCCCAACTGCCAATCTCAGTAAGGGCATTCTTACTTATTTCAACAGCAGATACTTCATATTTAATTGCTTCAGTATTTCTGGTGGTTCTCCCCCCATGTGTTTTGAAAGCCCTTCATAACGCTTTTTGAAGGGCATACACAAGCATCATCATTTTCTCTTGGCTCCACTGACAGGGAGGATCCACTGGCAAGGCACAGATCTCTAGGTACATAGAAAAGAATGAGTTTTCTGTGTAGTTTATCTTAAAGACATAGAGATGCAAAGGTGTCTAAAATTCCTTTTGTGTGTGTGTGTGTGTGTGTGTGTTCGGTGTTTATTTGTGACCTGATTGGAAGGTTGCTCAAAAAGAATGAAAATAATAGCATCTTGCCCCTGGCAACAAAATTGACCCCTTTCAGAAGCAGTGGAACTGCTGAGAAGAGGAAATATCAGGCTTCTTAATAGAGAATTGCAAACTGCTCTTAATAAGTTATTTTTGTTTATTTTTGAGTTTGCTGAAAGTAAACACAGTTTGTTCAATCCAAAATGTTGATCTTGGAAATGTTAAAAATCACATTGGGTGTTTGGCACCATTCCCCAGATTGTGGTGGAAAATCTTTTCCCTTTGATGCCTGAACATCAAATAGCTTGGAGTTGGGATGCTTCTCGGCACTGTACAAGGTAGGGTTTAGGGCTCTAGTTTACATGGTTCAGAAACAGAATTTTTTCCTTCCTTCTCCTTCCTCTTGAAAATCGGTGTACAAGATTATGTTGTGTGACATTTTTGGCTGCCTGTCCTATAATAAAAATTACTAAGCTTTGTGTAAATGTTATTACTGGGCCAGAGAGAGAGAGAGGTTGAAACAGTTGAGGCTCTAGGCTTATAAGTTAGGACATTCACAGGGGACACTACTTGTAGTGTGATGTTTTTATAAAATTGAATTTTTCTTTGGGGTCAAAATGGAATGATTTTCATTGTCTTCATGGTTCAATGAGAAGATGTTTCTTGCAGCTCTCTGCATGATGGTTTTGTTCGAGTAATACAAAATTTGGAGCTCTGTTGGCTCACATTATGGGTGAAGCAAGTTATGTTGTTCCCGTCTGAAACAGTAGGCAGTAAGTCGAGCTTTCTAAACTGTCTTCTAAGCGGCATACCCGCTTTACATCACTGCATTATATAGTAGCTATATAGCCATCTTCTATTTGTTCCTACTCATTTTAGATATTCGGAGTACAGCAGAGTCTTTCTGAAGTATCCAAACCTGAGTTGAAGCTGTTTATGACAAGGCTTGAATTCTGACGTGCAACCTGTTCAATATTGGTTTGAAATCTTGGCCCAGCTGAAGCTGATGCAAGTACCTGTCTTCTCCCTTGAAGCCACCTTTTCCTGCCCTTCAACCATGTCCAGACTGTCAGTGTATGTCTCTGTGTACAGTATTTAATGCTCTACTGTTAGGATTATCTGCATTAAAATAATGAAAAGAGAGATCAAATCCAGACTTTGATTCTGCTGTCACATTCAAAGTGTGAAGAGAACTGATTTGATCCAGGAAAGTTTCTGATTAGGATTTAAAGAGAATATTTTTGTGTCTGTCAGTGCCGTCTGTTTTGCCCTACATGTAAGGCCTGTGTCTTTGATGTGGACAGCTGTTTATGCCCATTGTAAAATCAACCTGACAAGTTTAGAGTCCATGATGCCCTTTTTTTGTAATTACATGTTTCTCTCTGAAACACAGCAGAGTTGATCTTGGTAGAATGTGGTGATCTCTCCCACAGCATATTTTATAAGCAAGTGATTACAATGCAAGTAGTGTGTTGCAACTTAAAACAGGCAATAATAATAAATCATTAATGTGTAGTAATCCAGTAAACCTGCCTGAATGGCTTCTATAGTTTTGTGTCATGTATGTCTTTCCCCTTTTTACATTTCTTCATTATAAATCACAGAAGTTTTAATGGGGTATGGAGGTCCCCAAGGCCTCATTCATCACAGGCATACTTACTGAAGTGTGTCTTCATTTTTTGGGAGATCTTTTGCCAAGATTCTCTTTCCTTGGTTTGATTAATGGATGAGAGGAGAAGGGTGCATGGAGTTGTTAGGAGCATGTACTTCCTCCGTCTTGCAGAGATGCATCCCAGGCTCGCACACAGGGGAAAGCTACTAGGGAAGAGCTGAGTTTTCTGAAGTGCAGCATGTTTTAGAGTTAGATTGCAAGTAAGATTAAGTCATTAGGTTTCATGATGATATTCTGATGCACTGGAAACTTGGCAATGAGACTGGGACAAGACTTACTGAACTCAAGTGATGTTCCTGATGTGAGATGATGCTTCTACTGTGAGAGTACATGAAGAAACATGATTAATGCAAGTGTTACCACTGATTTCAGGCACAGTCAAAGCAGTGGGGAGTTTTAACAGCTTTCAGGATAAGTGGAGCACTGCAGAGGGCATTTTCTCTCAGTGTACACTCCAGAGTCACATCAAGGTATGTTGAGGAACAGCTTGAAAAGGGATGTAGTACAGGTGAAGAGATGCTTCTTTCTTCCAGAGGCCCATCAGTTTTCTGCTGTGGTGACAGCAGAATAAGCCAGATGGTCCCAACTGACACTGTGGGAACCAGAGAGCATTTTCAGTCACAAAGAGTCAAACTGATCTCTACCACTATTAGGCACATCATCTAAGCTAATTGTCTGGGCTTTTTCTGTGGCTGATTGCGATTTAGCGCAAAACACATCTCAAGTGGATGAAATTAGGTGCCTTTTGGCAACACCTCTAGTGGTTCCTAATGGGAGGCTTGTTTAACTGGCCTAGACCGGGTAGCTAACTTCTAGCTGACTGAAGTGAGGTGAGGTCATCCCTGCCAAGTTACAAAGTTTATCCCATGAGAGCAAGTTTGTTGAAAGACTCAGCTGGGCCTAAACTTGACATCCTGGTGGACTGCTTGCATCTTTCTGATCATACAACCAGGTATTATGTTCTGGCAAAGTAGATCAATGCTTGTCTCGCTCAGTGAGACCACAGCCCCTGTATTCTCTGTGCTGGAAAGAGAGCAGTAGGTAATGGGAGGAGGAAGAGAAAGGCATGGAGAAAGTCTTGTCAGGCTGCTTAAACCTTCCAATAGCACCACTGAATATAAGTGTAGTAGGAGGTAGAGGCAAACCTATGTGGAATGTAAAATGCTACAGTTGGTAGAAACTCTCTTCGTAAAACCTAAACTGCACTATACTTTCACATGGCCTGCCAGAACTTCTGATATGTTACCTTTGGCATAGGTTATGTTGTTTTGTTTCATGCATCAAAATGGAATACAATATTGTCCAAAAGCAGGAATTGAAAAAGTTACTGTAGATGCAATGTTTGAGAGAGGCTTTCTCATCTCCTGTAATATTGAATTAAACTAGGTGATTGGAATTGAGCAGTTTGTCAGTTAAATTCTGCACCAAATAAAACTAGTGAGTAGCATTCTGGTCATACACTTTCCAGATGATTTTAGGAGATATGCCCATTGCAGAGAATAACAAGATGATACTTTGTTGTGCTGTGATTCTTTCACAAGTTCAGCCTATTGGCAACACACAATTTGGGAAGCTATAACTAATGAATGGGTTCTTACTTGAATTCCCAGTACCCAAACTAGGAGAAACAACAAGGATAATAGTGAGAAATTATTGCCCTGCTCAATCTTGCACTCTCTGAGCCTGGACCTAGTTTTCAAGTATCAATGGGGGTTAAACACTTAATCCCATTTTCAAAGGCTTTTAAGTTGTGTAAGTAAGTTCATCTGAGTGAGTAGTACAGAGGGGCCTAACAGCCCAGATCTTTCCATGCTTGTGTGTCCCTAACTCCCAATGATTTTCAGTTGGAAGCTCGGGTTCCTTAGCAGTTTATGAGCTTCTGAAATGTTTACGTCTTCTGTATGTAGCAGGAGGGATTGCAGTAATAAAGTGCAGTCAGGTGGTCCTCTGTCTGAAGCAGATGTGTAAGTGTATCAAAGGGAACTGTTTGTCCCAGCAGTTGCTGGGAAGAGGCACGGAGTAGTAGTGGCTGAATTAAACAACAGGTAACTGAATAATGCATTTGCTTAGTTTCATGAGAACTTGTTCACTCTCTCCTTTTGCATTTATATGTCGCCTGAGAATCGAGCTCTATTTACAGCTTATTCCATGCGGAATTATTTCATTTGCTCATTATTCCAAATAAGAACTTTCTGTAAGTCTCTATCACAGGTGAAGAAATCTAAATAAATTAAGCACATCTGCAAACAGAGCTGCTGCTGTATTTCTTATGAACAAATAGACAAATGGCAGGAAAAATATTCTCAGCTCACTGCTGTGTCAATGCGTCAAATCTCATCAGGATTAACTTCAGCCCCTGGGTATCTGTGTATCTTTCTTCACAAACATTTGTGATTTCCTGGCACTGGTTACCTAGTCTATACCAACAGAGAGACTTTTATGCTGAGATGAGTTACACAGATTGCGCAGAAACATTAGCACAGCAATTTGAAATGATTGATATGTGCAGTGCCTTGTCCGCAAAGCTAGTTAGTTTGCTGCTTTTGACAAGGCAATTTAACCATAAAAAATTGTTGATAGTGATCAGAACAGATTGCAGTGTGGAGATGGTGGGTTTTTCAAACAGAATCTAAGCTTTGTAAGCCTGCTGGTTCTGCCAAAGTCTATGTACCTTAAGTTACAGAAGTTCTTTAATGACTTAAATGCTTTAGAAATACTGCCTCTAAAAAGGGGCTCCAGAGAGTCACAAGACCTAGACTTCATTTAATTCTCACAAGGTAAGGTTTGAAAAATTACCTAAGTAGGGATGGGATTTGTGTACTCGTATATCTTTGAAGTCTGGATCTAGAACTTCAAAGGCAGACTATGGAAACGGACTCCAAAGACACAGAGGTATGCTTCATTATTTTATCACAAAATTTATTGTTTAAATCCATGAATTCACTATCTAAAGAGAATGTTGTGTTGTGTGCTAGATTGAAAATTCCCTTGTAAAGATCACCGGGTATTCCATATGTGAGTCCTGAGCTGCATACAATCTCTGGTTGATTTGTGCTATTCTGGTGATCTGTAACGGTGCAGTTTTTTACCTGATGTGTATTTCCTTCTGTCATGCTTCAGCTGCTCCTTGTAGCTTTCTGTACTCATGTTATTTCCTTGTATGATAGTGGTGCTTGCATGCTTCAGCCATGCTTAGATCTCTTAATGAGCTTGGTGCTGAACAAGTGATCTAAAGGGATAAAACGTAGGGGGAGAGAGGCAAGAGGATTTGGAAGGGCCTGCCCAGAAGTATGGTTGCATTGTCTTGGTCTTCCTTATTGTAGCTTAACAAGGGATGTGAAGGTCATGTCCATTGGCTTGGGTGGTGTCTTCTTTGGATAAGCTCTAGCTTTTGTCATCTGCTGTGGGAAATGTGTAATGGCACCAAAACAGCATGAAAAGGGGATAACAGCCCTAGAACCTGGCACTTCTACATTTTCCACAGTTATGCTGAGCTGCTGTCAACAAATGACTACACTTTTTTATTGTTGTTCAGCTTCAGGTCACTTCCACAATCTCATCTTGCATGAGAGAGAAAAATCAAATTAGTTTCTCCAAAAAATTGAATTGATGAAATCCAGTTTATGACAGCAGTCTGGCTTCCTTAAAGCAGCCAGAATCTCTGGCTCAGAGATTCTCTTATCAGAATCACAGCCTGAGGAGCTCTACAGCCCCTTTGTTTTTATGGTAATCAGATTGTTTCATCCCAGAATCCAAAATGCTCTTGGAGCATATTTAATATTCTAGCCCTCCCATGTGTCAAACAAGCATTTGGGCTGTATCTAAGCTGGAAGACAAAATTACATGATTTTTCCTGTTCTTCTGTATGGCTGTCTGTCTTTACACATGTTGGTGAAGGGGTTTTCTTGAGCTCAAATACTGTGGGGAAAGGTGAATTTATATCTCACCAGCCACCGAAAAGCCTAACTTTGTTAGTGATGGCAGAGACACTGCAGAACAAGGAAGAAGAGCAGCAGATCCTGAATGCTACTTTATGATTGGTGAAGATATGGGTGGTGCTGGTGGAATTTTCCAAAGCATCCAGGATTAACTGTGACCCTCTTGCCATAAATTACTCTGGAAGACCCTATTTGCAAAGTGATTTTAAAAAACAGGCTGGATATAGAAGATGAGTTCTGAATGTCAAGCACTGATTTCTTGCCCAAAGCAAGATTGTCTTATGCAATATGGTACAATCTATGTACTTGTCTTTTACAGACCTAATTATGAGGGTAACGAATATTTTCTTTATTTTTTTTGGAAACTCACCTAAAAACTGTCTTTAAAATCATAGCCCTCCTTATTCACATAACAAGATAAGAGACAATGTGCAGACAATATGCCATAGATTATTTTGCTAGGTGATAATGAAAAGCAAGATGTTCAGAAGACGTATTACTTAATTTTAAAAAAAGGTAGTTAAATATATAAATCTTTCCTCATAAATTCTCCCTGAATGGTCCTAGTTTGAAATGTATCATGTATTTTAGTTTCACAATTCATTTTTTCCTACTTTACATCTTTAAGTTGGAGATTGATGCCTGATTAAAACATCTCTCCCACACCAGAGAAATTTCCAATTAAAAAAAATCCTTAGCAAACAGGAACATGTCAAGTTAGAAAAATCACAGCTACCTGCTCTGTGGATTTTCTACCAGATACTGACACCTTAGCTCTTTGTAGAGTACAAGAATAATTACAGCGCATTTGCATAGGCTGGTGCCGAGTTCCTGCGAAATAAATGCAGGAAAGGATTAGCATGCTTATTCACAGACCTTGTATTATACACTGGATTCTTGAAATAATTGTCTCCTCTTCCCACCACCCCCCAATTTTATTGTTGTATAATGTTTCTAGCTTGAAAGTTTTAGATAGAAAATTACTTTCAAACTAACTATATTGGAATTTGTAGAGGGAACCAAGTAGAAACAAAATCAGTTTATTAGGTAAATATTGGCTCTGTCTGAATTTTTTAAGTGCCCTGTAAGTGTGGAGCCTGTGTGTATCATAACTGTGTTTCCAGCTGGTTGAGGACAGTCAGGATTCTCCAAGGATAAGCAGTTGACTCTAGCTGGGATCAAACATCAACCTACAGTTTGTGGTTTTGCTAAAATGACAACTAGAAATGTCAGCTGAGATCAGGCCCCTGAATACGCAGTTCTATACACAGAGAAAGCATATTCAAGACAAGACCTACGTGAACAAGACACTTAAAAAGGAAAAATGAAAGCAGTGCTCTGAGGAGTTACTTGCTCAGTTGAGCCCTTCTCCATATGCTGATTAAGAGAACTGGAACCATCTTTGTGTGTTACTCAACTCAAATACCTTCCTTCAGATGCCAAATTGTTCCCCATGCAACCTGTTTCTATCTAGTCTGTTTGACTCTGAATGTTCTACCTAGTGTAGCTTCTGCTGTGTCAGGGGAGGTTTAGATTGGATATTAGGAAAAATTTCTTCACGGAAAGGGTGGTCAAGCATTGGAACAGGCTGTCCAGAGAGGTGGTGGAGTCACCATCCCTGGAAGTGTTCAAAAAAATGGGTAGACGTGGCACTTTGGGACATGGTTTAGTGGGCATGGTGGTATTGGGTTGATGATTGGACTGATGATCTTAGAGGTCCTTTCTAATCTTAATGATTCCTAGTTTTTACTTTCATTATAAATGATCCAGCCACCAAGCCAGGAGGCGTGGGGTTGCTACTCTATCCTTAATTGGTTTAGTGGTGGACTTGGTAGTGTTAGGTTAATGGTTGGACTTGATGATCTTAAAGGTCTTTTCCAACCTAAACGATATGATTCTATGATTCCATGATTTAATAGGCTTTTCTGTTTCACTGTAAAGAAGTGGTATTCTGCCATTGGTAAAGGGAAAGGATTTTCCTGCAAAGGGAAAATCAAGGAGAGTTGTAACTGCAGATTTATAAAAGGCTCTGATAAGACAAGTAGTGATAGGCCTGAACTTCAGACAGGATGATTTAGGTAAGATATGTTAGGTGAAAATTCATAACAGGAAGACCAGTAAGAGCTTGGGCTGCCTGGATATGATACAGACTCTCAGGTAACAGAGATATTGCAGGAAAAGCCTGGACGTGCTTTTGCAGAGGATGGAGATGGCTCTAGGCAATCGTTTAAGGTGCTTTTTAGTCCTGTGTCTGCCTTTCTTGGCCGTTCAAGGAGATGATGCTATCTGAGAATTAAAATGCCTTTTCATTATTATTGTTCACTATTGATTTGTTTATTGTTAGTAAGCAGAGCACTAATGGGAGCACAGAAGGGCCTGTATTTTCTTTCTAGTTTTACTACTAGCTTGATGCATGACTTCATGACCCTGCTGATCAGAGAGACTGCAGGAACCTTCTAGTGTGTCTTTGTTACAGGGATGGGACACAGTTTCCTCGAATGGTAGAAATGCACCTGTCTTTTCATGGTGAGCACTGCTTTTGGTGAACAACTGCCTTGCTTAAAGCAATTCTGCAAGTGTATGTGCTGCATTGAAGAAAAAAATGGGTTTTAATCTTTTTTTTTTTTTTTATTAGAGTGTGTACTGTCTTCCTTTTATTGTGATTTATTTCTGGGTACTAAAACTGCATATTAACATAGGTAGAGAGATCCTTATTACTTTGCTTAAGAGGCAATAAGACTTAAAATAAATAAATGCATAAATTATTTACCCAGCATTGGTATGAGTAACACTCCTTTTGGCCATAAAGCTATGCATTGCAAAAGTTATTTTTGATCCTGCAAATTGAAGGGGTTTTGAGATTATGGACTAGGCTTTTGAAAGCACACATAGCTGCCCTTGCTGAGAACAATGGAGAACAGCTTCCCCATTGAGAACAAAGGGAGCTGTGAGGTGCTGAGCACGTTTGAAACTTCATCCGTACAGCTTTAGACTGTGCATTTTGTTAAGGATTCTCTCTGAAGGTTTCAGTAGAAAGACTTGGTTTCAGCAGGCAATAGCACCAAGGGATTTGAATTGATGCTTATTTTTCCTCAGTTGGGCAAGTGAGGACATACTGGAAAGTACGAGTCCAAGATTCCAGGCTTGTAAGAACTATTTTGTTCCAGTCTGAAAATTTTCCACTGCTGCTTAGGACAGGTCTGCTGCATTCACACCCATTTTTAAGCCTCACCCTTCCATCTATTTAGTATTTCTCCCTCGGTGTTTGCACTCACTTCCCTCTGACAAGACAAGGTCTTTGCCTGCTTTTTAACAGTGAACCCTACCTTCAGTTCTTCTTGGTCTCTCTCTTTCCAGGACTCTTCACAGAAGCCTTTGGGGCTGCCTTTTCAGAAATATTGGTCTCTTCACTCTGCTTTCCCACCAATAAAGTCTTGTGCTAAAGCAGTAAGTGCTTTCAACACTTACTTTCCTATGAGAAAGTTGAATGGTCGTGGTTTAAAAACAGATTTGCATTTCTTTGTTGCCTGTTAATGTCACAGTATCAAAGTGCTTCAGTACAGACTCTCATATCTCTGTGAAGCAGAAAAGTACTTTTATATCCATTTTGCAGAAGAGATGTAGTACAGAGATGGTATTGCATGACATTTTTACTTAAGCAGAAATAAGCAATATCAATATGGTCCATATTAAACAAATTACAATGAAATTGTAAATCTAGAATCATTGTAGCTGTGCATGTGTGTCTAGTAGGGACTTGCATGGGTTGGTCCTTGGCTCTGCCTGTATGACATTTTCATCAGAAAAAGCTAAAATCGTTACTGATAAAATCTGCAGATGACATTAAGGCTAAAGGAGTAGCAAATAATAAAGAAGAGGTCAAAATCATTGCAGTCTGCATGCAGGTTATTAAAAAACTGCAAAAAACATGCATTCTGGTATGATCATGTGAAAAGGCAAAGAATGCTTACTGTACATGTGTGGGTGGGGGCTGTGTCCTAGGACACAGTGTCTCTAGAAAGGAACTAGGCACTGTGATGGGTGATGAATGGGATATTGAATGATGGATGCCCTATGGTGCTTATGAGTCAAGAGACTTACATGAATCCCAAATATATAAAGAGCAGTGTAAAATAGGAGTACGAAGTTTATATTGTGCTTTGGTCCTGTTATGACCACTACTGGAGTGCATCTTTAATTTTCATGTCTATAGCTTAAGAAGAAGTGGGAAAATGAAGAGGAGAACTGCAAGGAGGACGAGATCTTGAAAACTGAGCTATTGGTTATAAGCATACTTGCTTATGCATTCTATTTCTTCAAAGATAAAGTAGATGAATTTGATCACAGTCTAGCAATACCTATTTGAAAGCTTGAGAAATACGGTAACAGGTGTCCGGCTATCAAATGAAGGCACAGCAACATACAGTGAATACATTTCGAATGATCAGGATAATTAATGACAGAAAATTTCAAGCATCATTGTGGATCCACTCCACAATGAAGATTAAATAAGAAAGCTTTCCTAGTGCATGTCATACCAGAGTTGAAGCTGGAAGGTGAAATTGGTTCTAGACGTCTGTATCATTTGAGTGTTGGGGCAGTACTTAACCCCAAGGCTGGGGCTACTTTATTTTTTTTTTTCCTCCCCCTTTTTCTTAAGCCTCCTGGATGTAAAATGCAACATGCTATTTCCATCTCTACAGAACTGGGCATGTCCTAGTTAGTGCCCTCAAGACTAGAAGCTGCAGTGGTCTGCTGAATCTGCTCCCTAAGAAACTAGAAGAACAGTAAGAAATACGGGGAACTATAGTAGGAAACTAGGAGGCATCCCATTTCTGCAGTGTTACCAAATTTACTTGTATATTGGATTTAGGTGATGGCTTGCTACTTGAGTAGCTCAGTACCATCCTTTTCCTATTCATGCACACCTGCTCTTCTAAAAATTCATTCAAACTCAAAGAGTAAAATGTCATCTTTAATGCTCATTTCATTGTATCTAGCACTGAATCCACCAATTTCAATAAAATATATCCAGAAGGGTACTGTGTCATTTTCCTGAACATTGCAGGAGACATGTTAAAATGTATATGCTAATTGAATGTAGGAAAGCAGGATTTGAAGGTTATGAGCCTCTCTCTTGCTTTTCCTAGCTATTCTGTATTGCCCTTATTTTCATGTCAGTTCCCTGCCATCATCTTTTCTGTATGAAGTAATCATATTCTGGATTAGGTTGTAGGATAGCAATAATAATAAAATACTTTTTTTTTTTTTTTTTTAAACAGCATGGCATGTACCCATGCTCAAAAATTTCTTTGAATATGGCTATGATCTCATTTCCTTCCTGTTCTTTCACCATCACACATGCACTGATGGGAGGGGCAGTGGTTGCCAAGTCGTGAATCCCACGAGGTCCAAGGGGTATTTTCACTTCTTTCATCAGCCAGGCTGAAGTGCTCATTGCAACCACAGTAAGGTCCAATAATGTGCACATTGATGAGAAAACTGCAGAGCAAACAGAAGTACGGCAGCCTTTTGTGTTTGACATTCAGAAGGCACACAAATCTGAAAGCGCCTCTTCTGCTTTGACATTATCTACAGGTTCAATCTACAATATGCTGATTCTATCATAATACAGAAAATTGGTTAATTCCCTCTGGAAATTTACAATAAAAATAATTCTCCCCTTGAACTGCTCTTGCTTCTTCCTTTGATTGGATGATGCTATCGCCTTTATTCTTAAGCGGGGGACAAAGAGAGCATTTTTATAGCAAAGTACGTGCATTTATATAAAATCTGCACAGTTTATGCACATACTTTACACTTTCTCCGTAAAAGCTGGCAAGTGAAGGTAATTAGTCAAGCATATTTCCAAGTCTCCAGGACCTGTGCAAAACTTTATCATTTGCAAGTGGTTATCAAATCACTTGAAATTTTCTTCCCTCTTTGTGAAAAATGTTTCCCTCCCCACACCTTCGCTTCTTCATTTCTTTGAGTGTTGTCCTCAGCTAAGGTGTCTAGCTCAGCACTAGAATTACAGGTCACCATATTGGCTGATATGGTGATTTTACTGTCCCAATAGAAGCTGTTTTACTAGTTAAATGGATCTGTTTCATTCATTCACCTATGGAAGGTGAGAAAGTCTGGCAATAGGAAAAACTCTAATTTGAAATTTACACTTGTTTCTGAGGAGCAAAAACTAGCCAGAAGCTAGGAATAAGGCACACTTTTGTTTTGGCAGGAAAGGTAATTAAGCGTCACTATCATGTGGATGAACTCTCTAAACTTCATAGAGCAGCTGCTAAGGATCTGACAGACATCATGAGCTTGTCATGGTAATTAGGAGGTGGGGCCCATGGCTGGTGGCATGAAAAAAGATCAGATGAAGGAGATGGTGATCACCCATTCTAGCTTCCTAATCTCAGGCACTGTGCATTTCCTGAATTTTAGTGTGTTTATGGGTAATATGCACTTGAAAGTCATGTGGCTCTGCTGTTAATGCATAGTGAAACAAGCCATATTTAATAGGATGCAGCTTCTATTTTCCGTATGTGTCACTGTGAAGCTTTAAAGCATCTTTCTGTCCTCCTTCTGAATTGTGTTACAGGTAGAATTCACATCTGATGAAAGTTCTTAAAACAACGTTGTCAGGCGTTTGCCTTGGGATACAAGTTAGCAGGTACTGAAGCTTTGACTTGGAGTTAACATAGATGGCTAGAAAATGGCCCTCTGGGAGGTGATCTGGTAGGGCTGCCTTGCCAAGGGGGTGTGTGTGTTTGCCCAAAAAACATTCTTAAAAATGACAGGCTAGTTGTATAGTTCACAGAAGAAAATACACAGCTTGATCAAAACCAAGTACTTCAGATTACTTGGCCTTGCTTGAATTGTAGACTAGTAATAGACTGATGTTGATCAGTCTAAAACTGTGTATAAAACTATATCTAAAACTATCACAGATAGTTTTTGTCTATTAATAGTTGTCTTCTATTAATACTGTCTGTGGTAAAAAACACAGATGTAGCGAACCGCAATTTTGTAATGTACCTCTGCAGTCTTTGAGGCATGCTGACAGGTACTGGAATACTGTATGCATGCTGGTTCCTAAGCTTGGAAGGCTTTGTGAGAAACTCCCTGCAATAGAGAATTTCTTGCTACAGTTGTAAGAAGTGTGATTTCTCCTTCCTGTTGAGCTTTACTGGCTTGCTTAGTTTCCCATAAAACACAGAAAGAAGGAATCTGCTGTGTAAACGTCTGGATTTTCTTTTTTCTCTTTTTAAATCTTTTTTTTAATTTATTTGCTCTTGTATTTTATAAGCAATTAGTTTGCCCCAGAGTAATATTTTTGTTGGTGATTTTGTATATCTTTAATTAGGCTAAATGAAAAGGATCTGCTTAATTTCCAGAAGGCTAAAGAAAAATAACATGCCTGCCAAAGACATATCATTTTCATAGTCAGGCACTTAGGTTTTATAGTGATTCAAGTTTAGCAAAAATACAAGGAAGAAGGACTGGCTTTGGCCAGAGACAGAGTACATATAAGAATTGCCACAGACTTTGCATTGTCTTCCTTGCTTATTCTAGATTTTGCGAAAACCATGCTAATGGCCCCTGCCAAAGCCAAGATGGAGTCATAGCAAATTGCAGCTAGTTTTGAAGATAGCAGTGGGACCCTCAGACAGTCACTGCTTCTACGAGCAATGTTCCCGGTATCAGAAGCAGGAATAGCTTGGTCTGGGATTCCATTTCAGCTTTCTCTGGTAAGACTAGACCAGTCTCCTCCCATGGCTGGCAGAAGCATGGTTTAGGCCATTTCATGGGCTCCTGAGAATTTGCATGATCAATCTGCAGTGAAAAACAGATAATATACACAAGTGCTCAGCTGCCAGGGAAAGGGAAATGAGACCAAGACTCCTGATGTTTAGGCCTTTTCTCTTAGGGCTTCTGCTTCTGAATGCAATGGTCTGTAGTGTTTGTTCTCCCTGAAACGGAAGGGATGTATTCTGAGGTGGCTAGATAGCTAAGCTGACAGAAATAAAATGAAGAAAAGAATTTAGAAATATCTTAGTTGCTTGCATTTAACAGGATTTTTTTTTTTGTCATTTGAAAATGATCTAGACAGAACAAAGCTTTCAGAAACAGTTAAAGAATGTTTAGCATTTAGTTTAGCATTGAACTCTTCATGTACATCCAAATTGAAAATACTCTTTTTTTAAACGTTTCATAAATATTAAAAACTATTCAGTTACAAGTTATTTTCCTTTTCCATCTTTTTTTTTTTTTTTTTTTTTTTTTTAAATAAAGCCACTAAGCAACCTCTCATTCATAGGGAAAGCTATCTGTAAAAGCTATATAATACTTTTGCCTGTGAAGTGGCTTACCATCTTTTGGTATAACACATTTCAGACAGTTTGTTACCAGCCAAATGAGTTTATGATGAACAGTTGAGTTAAAGTATCATTCGTGGTTTTTAACTAATTCTGTAATATATTACAGGAATAGTGAGCTGCAGCATTACCTGCCATAAGAACACATACCGCAAATAACCTCACCCTTAATTCTGCATTTCTATTCCCTTGTGATTATATAACAGTGATGTATTTTCAGTTTTGTGTTAGAATATTAACATGTGTAACTGTTTTCAGGAATGATAGAGTTTTCTTTTTTTGAGAGAGAGTTTTTAAAAACAATCCTACTTTCTTGAACATGACAGGTTTGTATACCTATTAGGTATAAAGTGGGGCAGAGTCCACCAGCTTTAAATTAGACAAGACAGAATAGGGCATTTGTCCCTTTGAAATGGACACACATTACATCACTATTAAAAAAAAAAAAAGGGCAATATCATAATGGGCTTGTTTTAAACACTTTGGAAGTTCTGCGGTATGGAAGGACTGATTTTGAGTTGCTACTTTCTGTTATGACAGAAGAAAGGAACTATTTTTTTGAATGAAGGTGAACTTTAGATTCCTGACAGGTGGTCCGCACTGCAAAATATCACAGTAGCCTCTTGCTTGCTCAACAGTCAAAAATGTTGGTCTTGCTGAGACATTGCAGATGTTGCTTTCAGCAGCTGTAATTATTTTCAGTTGTCCCTCCTGATACAACATGTCTCTTGATCTTTTAATTAGACCAGGTACATCTAGTCAGTAAGAGATCACAGCTCTTACCTGTCAGTCCAAAATAACATGAATTGGAGAGATTGTGTTGCTTTGACTACCTAGTGTGTTGGGTTTTATTGAGGGGAAAGTACTGAAAAAAAGCAAAATAGGAATAACAGAAGAGTTTTATTAATGAGAGGGAATGAACTGGAAAAAGAGTCCAGATACAATCTGAAAAGTTAAAGGAGAGAGGGATGTCTTTCCTGGTGGTTAGCAGTGGCATTTCAGCAACAAGGAGCCAAAAATAGGATTGCTTCAATGTCACAGGGCCTGGTTCAGAAAATGAAAGGAGACCACTGGGATGAGGCAGTATGACTTCCTAGAGTCTCCTAGTCTGGAGACTCTCTTGCCAATATTTCCTACACCAGACTGATCAACTGTAGTAGAATTAGACAGAAGCATCCAGAGGTGGTGCAAAGACCATGAGGGACACAAAATGCAGCCTGGCTCTTCGCTAAGCAATCTCAGTAGTGTGGAGAATGACAAACTGCCCAGCAAGTCTTCACTTCAGGCTGTAAACTGCAAATTCCATATTGACTTGTTAACAATGAAGAAACATGAGTCAGTTTTGACTTTTCCTGTTAAGCATCTTTGTCAGTTGCCTCTTTGGACTTGCTGGTGTTCAAAGTCCTGAGACAAACTGCTGCGTTTTGAGACTTGCTTGCATCTTAGTGGTGTTTGCTAATTTTCCCCAATTAAATGAGAAAAACAGCCCTGCTCCCTTCTCTCTGTTGGTCCACAAAGCAATGAAAAGTAAAAAATGTAGAAAGAAACAGAATGAAAAAAATCCTGCATGTCTGTGTGATGCTGATGAACCCTGAAGACACAATTTTGGTGAACTGGTGCCAGTCCCACCAGCAATAATGCAATAGGAGCCTCTTAGTGCTATGATTCTATGAAATATCCTTCTTAACATCAGTAATAATTACTGTTTACATGTAAGCAATAAACTAATCCCTGACTCCAATCCCTTATAATTAAGCTTAATGAATTGAATTGTCTTTAGTGTCAGATAGACCTAAACATTGCCTAAAACTACAAGGAAAAGAGATATAATAAAAAGCTTTTGTAGGGATAATATAAAGATATTGTGACATCATTTTTCTTTAAAAAAGAAATATCTGCAGTTAACTGAAACACATATTTATTGAAAAAATATGTAAATGAAATGCTGTAGTTGCATTTTAGCCTGTTGTCTCCCTCCACTCCCTGGTTATAGAGGCTTCTTGAAAATTTTCAGAATTCTAACAAATATTTTGATGATGTGTTTATACTCTCTTTTTAGCTCACTTTCTCATATTATTTCTGAAACTGTTGTAATGGGAAAGAAGCTGGATGTTGTTAATGAGCTGGATTTTCAAAGCTCTCAGTAATGGCCTAATTCTGTTCATCGTTTGACATGAGAAGAAGCAGTACTAGGGCCATCAGAAAGATCCAAGGTAATATTGCAGTTTGAGCCATTTTAAGGACTAGAAAACTATTTTCTTCTCATTCAGTTTTGCAGACTTGTTAAAAATAATAATTTAAAAAAAAATATTCTGGACAGGATCTCATGGCAAAAAAGTTACATTACCCTAAGTTATGGCTTCTAATTGATTGATCCTTAATGTTGCAGACAGCCAATGGTATAAAGAAGCATTTCACTCAATCCAGACAGGTTTCTACATGTGTGGTGTATAAGCAGTTGCTGAAAGTGGCTGAGGGGTGGAGAGGGATGCTGGATCATGTAGTTTCTTCTTCTGCTATTTGTACCTGCTGTGAGGAGACAGAAATACAAAGAGACTATGGTTCTTGTCTCCATGCCTTTGATAGTTGATTTTGATGCAGGGTGATTTGGAATCGCATCTTTGTCTGGTATGCATGTTCTTTGGCTCTGCTGCTCATGCAAATGCAAAAATGTACCAGGACCTGCATCAAAACCTCAACTGTGGTAAACTGGTGTCAGTGGACTTTGGTGCAGACTGGAATAGCCCCAGAGAACTGCCAAACCTGAAAAGGTCTGGATCTTCTCTAGGTTTCATGTGCCTAGATGTGAACTTTAATAGCTATTTAGTGTCTGTAAAATGCCTGGTATTTGCTAGTATCGACTTTTCTGAAAATTCCCTTAGATGGCTCTTGGGCTGCCTTAAAAAAAAATAAATCTCACCCAAATCCCTTACGCAATCCCCATTAAATGAAAATGTTCAGTCATTTCAATCTCAATGGGAGATTTTTGTCTGAGGCAGGATTTAATGTGGTGCTCATTCACATCTGTAGGAATATATTAAAAAATCAGAATGACCCAACGTACTGAAATGAAGCACATAAATCATATTATGTCATTAATCAGATTGTCATACGTAGTTGCCAGCGTCTGCTTAATTTGACTAGAATATATCAAAACATAATGCATCAAGTAAAAGGTATTTTTAAAAGGGATGAAAGTAACATGTACTCCATTACTGTTTCTATTTTTTTGTTATTAATGATCAAATGGAAAAAGCTCATTTGCAGGGGTGATGACTTGAAAACTTAGCAGTGTTTTTGTGTTCTTTGTGAAATAAAAAATGTGAAAGAGTACGTGTACCTCAATGTATGTGTCCATAGATAAGTGTGTGTGCATATTCATATAATTTACATAATCCTGTTTAATAGCCTTTTTACAAATGGGGCAGTGGAAAATGTCTTGAATGACATTTCTCTGGATATCCTCTGCACTTTCAGTGCAGTGAATTATGTAAAGGTCCAATGAATCAAGTACTTTATGAGGAAAAGTGCCTCTGATTTTTCCATCCTTTATGCATATGGGATTGAATGTGTAGTTTTCCTGACTCAGACAGAAAGCAATCATCACATAAGAAGTTCATCAGCCACAGCCTGGATTGCAACTGGCTGTATGATTTTAAAGGTCTTCTTATACGGCTTTCTGTTTCCCATTCTGCATAATACTTCTTACTCCGACCAAGATCTGGCTGCTTTATCATCATTCTCATCAGAATTTCTCTGTCTTTTATTTTTAAAGCATGTTTTCAAAAGGAATCAACTCATTGTGGTTTTTACTTCTTTCTGAGGTTGACATTCATAATCATGAAAATCTAAAAATGTTAGTGCTGCTACCATGCTGGAAATGGGTATAATGCATGCTAATGAAGACTTCAAAGGAGGAACTGTTTTTATTATTTTAATTTAAAAACGACAGATATGTTTTCTTGAGTTAAACCTAAAAAGCACATTTGAGGTGGATCAGTT
Organism: Pelecanus crispus; assembly: GCF_030463565.1. Taxonomy (NCBI): domain Eukaryota; kingdom Metazoa; phylum Chordata; class Aves; order Pelecaniformes; family Pelecanidae; genus Pelecanus; species Pelecanus crispus. The sequence goes on from NC_134646.1 coordinate 24,899,791, forward strand.
CAGGGAAGAAGCAGAAGGAGATATTAATTCACGAGATGAGCAAGGCTGTTTCTTGTCATCTTTCTGTGAGCATTTGAACTCTGGCAATTTTAGTCATCTTTTTGTGGAGCTTACGTGGACTGCTTGAAAGTTTCTGTAGTTGTTTGTACACTATCTCTTTCTGTCTTCATATTTTATGGAACTCGGATTGAAAATGCCAGCATTGTAAACAAATCACAAGCACTGATAAAATGTAAATATGAACTTCTAAGTTTATGTGACAATTGTAATAAAAGCTCTAACTGTGGGAAGAAAGATAAAGCTAGTTACAGATACACTTTAGTCTCTGCCTCAGAATTGCTCATGTGATGTTTGAGGAGCTGAAATAAAATTGAGTTTTTTTCTTTTCCTGAAATCCCTGTCATCATTGTGCTTATTTAAGATAGCATTTCCTTTTACTACAGTTTGTTGCTGCTGATGCTTTTGGTATTACTACTTCAGAAGCTCGCTTTCCTGATATTTCCAGATTACCTACTTCAAGCCATTTTGCTTGTATGATCTGCAAAGATTGCTTAGTGGCCTGATGAATGGGTGTTAGTACGGTATAAGAAAGAAAAGGCACACAAGGGCTGCATTTCAACTTTTCAGTTTATCTCAAGGCTTCAACAGCATCCTATGAAAAGGGTACTTCTGAAAGAAGATGGGCGTTGATACGTGCAAGTCAGTAAATGGATTTCCTGCTTTATAGGGAAGTCACCTGTCTTTCTGGTTCAGCTTAAGCTGTACATGCAGACCAGCAGAGCCAGAATTGGCTCAGTTTCTGACCGTCCTGTCCTTGCCCATCTGATCTCTGCTGCTTTCTTGTGTGCTGCATCTGCTAAGCATGATCTTGCTCTGTGTTAGGTGACTTATTTCTCAGCTGTGTAAGTGGGCTCATGACTAAAACCTGAGTCTCTTGTATCTTTGAATTACAGGCATTACAGCATAGAGTTAATTGCTGTATGCATTTTTCAGTGACAAATGGGTAGGAGTTTACATTCTCTGTATGGTTATCCCTCACATGTAACTTGCTCCATATTGCATTTGCCTGGCTGTTGGTTTTGAACAGTTTTGCTGTATTTTTCTAGTCCAAGTTGCTCCTTTAGGATGAGTTTTCTTCTCAATATTGCTGCATGCCCTTTGCAAGAGCTGGACAGGGGAGGTGATACACTCCAGTTCCAAGTGTAGCCCATGCTGCTCCAACTCGAAATTCAGAACTGGAAACCAGCCTTGCCTTGCTGATAGCTTCATAGTTCTATTTCAGGGGCTGCAACTAATATGAGTATTTTGTTTGGGGTTTTATGTTGCATGTATTGAAGAACGCTGTCACCCAGCCTCTAGAGACTAGCAGACAAAATGGAGGAAAGAGAAGTATAGACCTTTGTGGTGACTTGTTCAGGGCTAAACAGCAGTTTAGTCTTGGAAATTGTTTCTCTTTTTCTCAACGGAGTTGTGTACAGAGTGGGCTATATTGCACTCTTGCGCTGTACAGCCTTCTCTGCTTGTCAGTGGTACAGGTAGCTTTCAGCTTCATTTGCTTGATGTTGCTAGTGCTGCAATAAGCTTTCATATGTGTGCACTCTTGCCAACTATATGTCCTTTGTCTGGCTGAACCTACCTCTGTTCCTTCTAGTTTTTAAGTATATACGCCACATTAAAAGCATTGGTGGAGTTTTCTGCTGGAGATGGCACTCCAGGCTGAGAAAGTGAATGATAAGTAATGAGGAAAGTGGGAAGTAATGTGTAAATGCAGAATTTTTATCCTCTGAAAATTACTGTGGCATCGAAGTCCCCAGATGAGTAAAAAACAATGTGCCAACATTTCATCACAGACTCTCATCAAAACTTCAAATAGAATTTTTACATCCATACACTATCATGAAGTATTTATAATTATTGTGCCAGGAAATCTAGCTGGTGATTCTCGGAAATCAAAGGATTAAAAATAAAAGAAACATAAATGAATAAATAATTACAGACTCTCTGTGCATTCTCTAAACCTAGAGTGTCAAAGTTTTTCTGTAGTGGGGGATGACTGACATTTTCGATTGAGCTCCCTAGGAGAGAAATGCAAAATGTGCCAGTAGAGAAGGAAAGGCTTTACTGTACAGAGCTCCTAGTGAAATCAGGAGTGCTAGCTGCGTAACTTAATATCTGTACTCTGGTAGTTAGGGGTAGGTATTTTTTTTAAGATTCAGGCACCGAATAAATAGGCAACAGTTTGGTATCTAAATATAGAATCATAGAATCATTTAGGTTGGAAAAGAAGATTATCCGGTCCAACCATTAATCTAACATTACCAAGTCCACCACTAAACCAATTAAGAGTAGAGTAGCAATTTCATGTTTCCTGGCTTGGTGGCTGGATTATTTTTAATGAAAGTAAAAACTAGGAATCATTAAGATTGGAAAGGACCTCTAAGATCATCAGTCCAACCATCAACCCAATACCACCATGCCCACTAAACCATGTCCCAAAGTGCCATGTCTACCCATTTTTTGAACACTTCCAGGGATATTGACTCCACCACCTCTCTGGGCAGCCTGTTCCAATGCTTGACTACCCTTTCCATGAAGAAATTTTTCCTAATATCCAATCTAAATATCCCCTGGTGCAGCTTGAGCCCATTTCCTCTTGTCCTATCGCTAACTACTTGGGAGAAGAGACCAACACCCACCTCGCTACAAACTCCTTTCAGGTAGTTGTGGAGAGCGATATCTCTCAGGATGTGGCCCTTACTTAAGTGGATAGTTACGTTTAGCTGCATCGTATTAACATTGTGATGTGCCTAGGGTATTGCTGCATAAGGAAATCCTTAATTCTGAGTGAGGGCTTGGGCTTTCTTCATAGGATGTGGAGAGAACTAGGGGCAAACAAAAGTAGTTCTTGGAAACCATTGAGGCACCGAGCTCCTAATATGATCAGGATGGAAAGAAGGAAGAAGTGCAAGTTGGAGGCTTCTAGCTAAGTGTCTCGGCCGATGCTTCTGTCTGCTTGGGATATTGTATGGCGAGCAAGCCAGGCTGTAGGGAGACAGATGGTGGTGGAAGGCAGCAAAATCTCTTTGAGCAGCAAGGCAGTGAGAGAGATGGAAAACACTCAGATCTGTCTGGTGCCATTAGCATATTCACTGGACTTGGGACATACCCATCCAGAAGTCCAGAAAGTAACCCAGGATTTGCCTGCTGATATGGCATTAGAAAGACATAAATGATTTCTGCTCAAGTTTACCTGGAGCTGAGCAGAACCAGTGTGATCTCAATTACTGTGTGCTGAGCTGAAGGTAAGAAGTTATGCTGGGATACCCTATGTCTCTACCTGAATGCCTGTCAGGTTGGGGCAGTGTGCCGGGTGAGACTGTATGCAAGTGATAGTCTTTCTGCACAGAGAAGGCTTCCTTTTTGTAAAGTGCCGTGTACTTGTGCCGGTGGTTGAGAATATTAGTCTTTGCTGCCTCCAACTACCCAAATGACACAGAGGTAGCTAAAGGCACTGGCATAACTTGTAGGAGGTGCCAAGTAACACAGAATCTGTTTGTTTTTTTTTTCTGTGGGTTTTGTTTGTTTGCTTGTTTGTTTGTTTACAATAACAGTTACATCAGTTACGTGTGCCTTATCCATGATGTGGTTAAAAGAAGCATCTCAAAATGGACAGACAGGGAAAAAAGGCAGGGGGAGGGGGAGAGAAAACAGAAGCACTTCAGAATCTTGGCCATGCCTCAGTATCTTTATCCAGCAAGTTGCTTTACCCTACTAGATCTCAGTTTTATAGGAAAAGATTCCATATTCTTTTAAGGTCTAGCATGGCAGCATTATATCTTAACATGCATTTTTCAGCTTTTGGTGACACTCTTGTGTGTATTCAGTTGTTCTACTCCCACTGCAAAGCTAAATCAATCTTAGTGCCACAGTTAAATACTGGATGATTTAGTGTGCCATCAAAAACTGCACAAACTACCTATTAGAAATGTATTAAACATTCAGCAGGAAATTGACTGTTCACATATCTCCTTGTAGTAAGAATACCTAAATAATATAGCAGTCATTACCCAAATTATCTAAACTTAGTTAATTGCACAGCAATGTGATGATGATTTTGTGAGTGATGACTTTGATTAATAGAGTGCAAGAATAAAATATGACAAACATATTTGAAAAAAATGGGGCTGGGTTTCCATGAGCAAATGGCAGGGAAATGTTTGCAGTGGTGTTCCCTAATCCCCACCAGGATCTAGACTCTCAGACCTGTGACCTTTTCTATAGTAGGTAGTTCTCTGTTCTAGTTGTCACAATGCCAGTGGCAACTTCAATGAAAGAAATTCTGTGCACTCTGCATTAATAACATTGATTTACTTTGCCAGAGTTATGCCAAGGAGAGAAACAATTTTTCAGATATGTTAAATTTTTTTAACAGACCTGAAAGATCCTTTGAATCCCAAGATGATAATATGTGTCCTGACAGTGGTACACTTTCCTTTATTGATGGAGTAGGTTCATTGGTTGATTATTACTCACACACAGTAGCGGAAAAATCCCAATTGTTAATCTGTATGTTACTCTCATTTTGTTACGAAATGCTGGATAGGAAGCCAACTCTAATGGTTTAAGATGTGATACAGTTTATCAGGGTGCTTTAAAATGTCTGACAGCATTTTGAGATAGATACTGTCTTTCATATGGCTAAAGTACTAAGAGAGTATGTACTTACCCTCTAGAGTGAGAGGACCAGTCCAAAGAGATGAGGGAAGAGTCCATTCATTGAAATATACTGTGGGGATACTCTTCACCATCATTTGTACATTGGATGAGGCCACAGATGCTAAGGCCAGAATGAACTGTTCTCATTCTATGATTCTATGATTCTATTCTATGATCATGATTCTATTCTATGATCATATCTGGCGTTTGTAGGAAATGATGTGGAGCATTGCCATGACTCATAGCTTCCATTTGAGCTTCATTACTCCTCTAGAATTCTGTCTGCATTTCCAGAGTATTTCTGTGTTTTCAATTTGAAAATACAGAACACCTGGAAACAGAAGGAATGGCTGGTAATGGGAAGAATGCCTTGAGTTAAAAGAAATGCAGAGAATATTTGGAGGAGTTTATAACATTATAAGTTAATTAAATATTTGCCCTTTATTGACAGTGTATCTGTGGAGAAAGAGCATCTTTAAAAGGAACCATGGTCCTCTTACTTCCATCCAGGCTGATTTACCGTTTTGCAGTCTCTAAGCAGGGGCCTGGCTGATTTGTTCCCGCTGTGTTTTAAGGGGTACGTTTTCTCGTGCCATCTTCCCCAGGGAGTAGTGAATATTAATACTAGGCCTTACTGTGTTGCTGTTCTGAGTTTTTTTCCTGAGGTGGGAGAGTAAGTCCTTCCCATTTGAGAGCTGCAGATTCTGGAGGAAATAAATTTTGTCCGTGGTTGGGCCCAAGACCCAGAAGACGTCAGAGCCTAGAGATGGGTTCTCTGGGCTCTATAACATTGCTTCACTTTGCCTACACCCAAACCTCAATTTTCAAGTCATGAGAATGACAGGGAAAGCAACATGTGCCCATAAGGAAATGCATTGGAAATGGCTGCAGGTCAGGTCTCCTGCTGATGCTGGCCATCTTGTCGGAATGCAAGGATGTTTTTTGACAAGGTTTCTGCGATAGTCCTACATTGTAGGCAAATGACTCAAAATGTCTCCCTCTTCTTTTTCTGTCTCTGTACTGCTCAGGCTTTTGCACCATCAGAGGAATGAAAGTGTTTAACTTTTAAACATGTTGTTGAAATATTAAACAAAGTTTTTCCCGCTGATTGTTAATGCTGTATCAAAGCAGGTTTGAAACTGCTTCATAATCTCTTACATAATGCTGTCATGCTGTTCATGTCACTGATGCTATTTCATCCTGATAGCTGCCACCGGTAGGAGGCTCAGAAATGTGATTGTAACCATTCTCAAATGCATTTTAAATAAATTTCACAGATTATTCTTGGGGAGATGTGCTTTCTTACATTACAGTTTTTTAGATGGAAACCAAATAGAATGCTCCATTAAATCAGTCTCTTTGTCTGTGCATGGCAACAGGTAGTCCTCCTCTTGCTCCCAAAAGGTGGATCATCCTTAAAATAGTTGCCTTTTGCTGGAGTCGGGTTAAGGGGCTAGAACACAAACTCCTCCCATGTATTCACTTCTTGCATATAGATGGCTCAAGGATTCAGTCTTGTGTGGTTTCTTTCATTGCAGCTAACTGGTGCAAAATAATCCCCTTGTACCCAGAGAGGAGTCTGTGATTGAAATCGAGTGCCCCTCCCCCTCTTCACCAATTTCTGGTAGCTGATGAAGGGATTGATTCATGTGGGATTAGGAGATCCTGCTTCATCTAAGTTAGATCAGTAACTTGAAAAATATCTTTGCAGTTGAGTGGCCATTATCAGTATGTGAGTGTGCCTGGATACAGAAGTCTGTGTTTCTTTGGAGGAAGAAGAAAGAAGATTCTTCAAAAAGAATCCAGCTCAAACTGCTATGGACGGGAATACATACTGAAATAAAAAATATATTTTGCCAGTTAAGAAAGAGACTTAGATATGGGCAGGAGAATCTTTCTAGATTATATCCTTCAAACCTCTGTGTAAGAAAGTCACTGAAACATATACTAATGTCTTTTGGGACAGGCACATGCTTGACTGCTTCCCTGAGGCAGAATGCTTCTTGGAATTAGCCTTCAGGTAAATATACCTTTTGGCATGTTAATTTCTACGTGGAGCCTCCATGAGCAAACCCATGTTCACGGTCCTCACTTGGAGAATGGTACAAAATACTTGTGTGTTAGAAGGTGAGGAATCAGGGAAGGGAAAGAAAGAAAAAGAAGCAAAAGAATAGGGACCCCCTTTCTCCCCATTTCCAATTTGATAATGTATTTAAAATCCAACAAAAGAATATAAACCCTGAGATACTTGTGCTGCTGTTTAATCAAGAAATTACAATTGCTGTGCCTCAAGGCAGGGTTAGCCTCTTTGAGAAAATGCTGTCATGTTTCTTGAAAATCGGTCATCTTATTTCCTTAATCAAAATCTGTACAGACTGTTTTGAAGTCATAGTGAGCATCTGGAAAGAGAAATGTTCCAGTTTGGGATGTCATGGGAAATTCTGATCTAAGAAATAAATGAAAATATTGTGGTCTGAAAGGAGAACTGCCAGAAGGGAAGTTCAGATGAAGTCCACGAATGCAGCAACAGCCAAGGAGGAGGATGACTGAGAGGCTGAGAACCTGTGTGTGTAGCTGGACTAATCAGAATTATCTCCTTAGGATCACGATAAAGACATTTCTGTCAGAACCCTAACCAGAAAGCTTTGTCTTTGGCTTTGGTCTATTTTTTTTTTATCTCTACCAATACTTACTAGTTTTGGCAGATTGTTTTGATCCAGTGATTCAGCTGTACTAGGCATCTCCCTGGGTATGGAATAATTAGTCAACTAACTGTTAAGTCTAATCTGTCCACTAAATTCAGTAAGAGGACTTCCTTCTGACTTTGTAAGATGCTGGAACAAGTTCCAACCAGTCTAGCCTGCTTGAAGGCTGTAGGTGTCTACACAGCTTGCTGAGCAAAGATATGAGTTTATTTCAGACTCTTGTCTTGTTCCTTGGGTGTTTATCTTTCCTATAAAGCATTCTCTCTCTTTTCCTCTTTGATACAGTGCTTTTCCTGCACTGATGGAAGTACACTCAGCTTTTGCAGTGCAAAACCCATACCTACTGGAATTCCAGTCATCTGAGAAAGAGAGGGGTATATTTATCCTATAGGGTTATGATGGAAATTGGATTATTGGTGTTCCTGCTGCATGCAGAAGCACTGTTTGTAAGCTTACCATTATGCATATGAATACAGCTTTATAGGATCAGGGCCTTAAGACTTGAAAAGTGCTTTGGAAGATTTTTGGAAGGTGCTCATCACAGCTAATTGTTATTGATAACAAAAGAAGATCTCATCTATATTAATGATAGGAAGCTGACAATCCAGAGATTTCTCTTCATGTTGCTTTTTAACAAAAAAATCAGGATCTTTAAAAATAGCAGTGTTAAATACTGAACAGGTTATTCTAGCTGTCACTATACTTCAGAGCCTGATACTTGTTATGATTTTTCCATCTTGATTTAAGCTTTTTTGCAGAGGAAACTCACAGAATGGTTTTATTTATTCAAAATTAGGGTGGGCTTTCCAACTCCAGCAGAATAGTGTTTCACTGTTAGCCTACTGCTGATCGCCAATGCAAGTGCCAGCCTCACAATTGACTCCTTTCTGCACCCACACAGGGAAAGCACAAAAAGTTCTCAGGCTTATTCCAGCTATGCCTATAAATCTGTCTGGAAAGGATTCTTCCCCTTCAGCAATCCTGGTGATTAATTAGCTAGCACGAGTCTCTGCAATAGCTCAATCACATCGAACAAGTGGTGTCACATTCCCTTCCTAAATGTGATTATTGCAAATGTCCATGACATAGCAGCAGGTTCCTTCAGTGAGTTCTTTTACTGCTGCAGAGATTACAGAACATTCGCTGCTTTCATTTACTACCAGGCACCAGAACATCTCAAGCAATTTCAGCTGTAAAGCCAGGGAATACATATATAGTTTTAGGATGTATTGGAAACTTATCTGCACTATTAAGGATCACAAAATCAAATATATGCAGGATCAAACTGGACTTACGAGATAGATATTTTAGAGGTTATGTTTTATGACTGATAATTCAGTCTTCTTGAAAATGTGATTCTACTGCTTATTCTTGTCTGCTACTGCTTGCTTGCAAATGCCAACCTCTCCTCATGCAGTTAAATTGTTTGGCTTCAATTGCACAGGGCAAATATTCCCCTAAGCTCCCCCACTTTTTGGCACAGCTGACCCCTGCCTCACATCTAATTCTCCAGATGCTCATATCTGGGGAGAAAGACATCCTGTCCAAGAACCTCTGAACTCAGGAAGCTGGGGTTAATTATTGAGCAATACAATTAAATGATTAGCACATAGTAATGTCACTGGTATTTGTGCCTGAATTCTGAGCTGGCTGGCATGTCCTCCTTGTTGTAATTTCAGCATGTACTGAGTCTCAGCAGGATCATACCAACGTCAGCATTTACAAAGCAAGTTACCCTTAAAACCTTGGTCACAGTGCTGGTACTTTATAAAGTGGAATTTAGCATAGACATTTGCTTGTGTGTGTCTCCTACTGCTGCCTGGCTGGGCACAACTTGTCAAGCACAGGAACAAACCCTAGAGAGTCAAGTGCTTACTCTGTGGATGTAGCTATGAGTGACTTCCTATTATTTTTCTGGTGTTGGGTCTCCATGATGCTTAAAAAATTTTATCTGTGGTAACCTGCTGCTGTACTTGATCGTAGTGTCCCCTGGAAACCCCCAGCTTATCTTTTAATAATACTGAGGGCCATACTAGAGAAACAAGAGGCAAAAAGTATGCAACCCCAAAGCAAGCGTTATACTGGGACCAAAGCTGGGAAGAGAGCTGGGGTCCTGTGTATCCTAACCCAATATTTTCCTGAGTAAACTGCATTGCAAAAATGCAGCTCTGGTGTCTGACAGAGCTCAGGGTTAAAGGACAGAGCAAGAAAAAAAAATGTTTGATTTCCTGTGTTATAGTAAAAATCTTCGTAGATGTAACTGTTTCTTGGGTTACATTCTGTTGCTAATACTTTTCTCTATGGAAGATGGTTCAGGTTTTTTTACATTGTGGTGTGTAGTAAAAATGCTCAGGTTTAGAATCTTTTCAGCCTTTTCTGACTTTTAGTGTTCTTCATTTTTTTGGCTTTAAAAAAGTTTCAGACAAATTTTCTGGTAATGCTGTTTCTATCCTGGAATTGTTGTTTGGATCTACCTGCTCTGGTGTCATTATCATTAAATCTATTTACATCCTGATCTACAAATGTCACACGCTGATAGTTATTAAAACTGGAGATAGGGTCTGAGCTGCCTAGCAAAGAAAACAGTAGGAGATTAGCCTCTGTGAGTGCAGTTCCAGACCAGAATGCATAATTCAAGTGGAGATAAGTGACAAAAAATGAAAGGGAGATAAATTCAATTTCAGTTCAGAGGCAGCACTCCTACTTCAGATGACTCTAGGAGGGAATTTGTTGGTTAATTGAGAGAGGTGCATAGCAAGACCTCTCTCAGCAACTGCTGTGAGCCTAGTAATATGACATCTTGCCTAGACATGTGCTGCTTTTGATTGCCCTGAGAAGACCTTAGTCGGTGAGGACAGACACCTCTGACCTGTTCCTGTTTGGTAGCCACAGACCTCCAGGATTTGGCTGCTCACGCAGTATGTGCTTCCCTCACAAAATATTTAGGGAGCAAGAAGTGCTTATATGTCATGTAAATGTTACCATTAGGATATTGAGAAGGGCTGATCCCCGATCACTACAGGGCAAGGCACTGCTAGAGGAGGGGAACCTAGGTCATTCCTGCTCTGCTACTACAGATGCTTGAGAGGCATGGTTTGCTCTGTAGAGATTGTCACCTGAGAATTACAGTGCCCTGGTGTAGTCTTGACTGTTATACTGAACTGCTGTTTAACCTTGAGCAAGACATCTCCTTTGTTTTCTTCTCTTTCAAACCTTGGAATACTGCAAACAGCTGGGATTTGTTCCTGTTGCTAGGTGTGGATTGGATGTGTTTCTTTTAGCTGTTTACTCACCAAAGGTGTCCTTAGAGTCAAGAGGAAGGAACAAGAACCTGTGGGGGAGAAAGGAATTCAGCTCTTAAGCTGTACATATCTCTTTGCATTGGCAATAGAGAGCCTGACCAACAGGAGCAACAGCAATCTCCAGCAGATATCTAAACTCTGGGGGGCCAGGACTGCCTGTGCAAAGTGTCCTGCAGTGCAGATGAGACAGAGAAAAAGTAATGTTATCAGAAGCATGGGCAAACCCAGTCTCAAAAGTCAGGTATGCATTTAAAGGTAAGCATAGGGAAGCCAATAGCATTCCTGGTAGTACTAGACAGCTAAGGAAACTGTTACTTGCCTTCTGGATTGCTACCTGTATCTCAAGGGATTTCAAACATCCTTACAGAAATTGGGCCATTAAATGATTTTGTTTTCTAAAGTGCTGTTTCAAAAGTTACGCATTTATTCTTGTAGGAGTAGACCAAAAGCCAGGGGGATCGTGGTATTTAAGTGCCTCCTCCTTTTGTAAATGCTACCAGTAATCCTTTGGTCTCAGTTTCCACAGCTGAAAAAAGACTATGATATACTAATGCCTACCTTCTTCCTGTGAGGACTTGGCTTTGCCACTTCTGTGTTCAAAGCACAGTGGGTTGCAAAATTATGATTATTAAAGCCAGCTATTAGAGACCATTGTCTCCTTTGAGAACATTGATTTAATCACATGTCTCTGTGTATTTAAAGTCTGAAGTGATATGATGTGCAAAGATCAATCTATTCTATGTTTGTATCTAATGAATAATTATGGAGTCTTCTCTGTTCTTTCTGTAATGAATAAAAATAAATGTCTTTAGGTGGGAAAGGCAAGAGAATGTGCTTGACAAAGGAAGTCCACCAGCCCATGCTGCATCAGCTTCTAATTTTCTCTTCTTTTTCCAGATGTACCTTTTTCCTTCTTTTTTTCCCCTGTGTTCTAGTCAGTGCAGCAATTTTTTTCTACCTGCCAGCTTCTGTGAAAAAAAGTTACTTTTTTTTAAAAAAAAAACCCACATGAGGATCACTGTAATTCTTATTTTTCTGTGAGGGACAACTATTTGAACTTAGGGTATGTTCTCTAAGGAGCATAGTGGTGAGAAGTTTGGTCCTTCTAAGTTAAGTTCATGACTTAATTTAATATTGATACTGTTCTGGTGTGATAGAAGAGTAGAACCATACTTGTGAGGGGGACTGCTGAAGGAACATCTGCTGAGGGACCTGTGGCAGCTTGCTTAAAGTCATCCATGACCTTATGTGAATGGCCAGGAATGCACTTCTAGAACATATTCTGTTTAGGAAAACAGTTTGTGTGGAGGATGAGGCATGCCAGTGAGGTGCAGAGTAGCTGTGCCTTAAAAGCTGAAGATCAAGGTTCCTGAGCCTGGGGGTCAGAAACTCACCACTTAGCTCAGAGTCACCTGAATCATCCGTGGAACCCCCTTTGGAAAGGGGGATAGATGGTTACCAGCTCAGTCCAAAGAGTAGGTAAGGTCATGCATACACATATAAGACTCTTGTGGCTGTCTCTTGTATTACCTGATTCCTCACCAAGGCTTTTTGCTTGTGTATTGATCAGAACATTCCCTTTCTGTTACTCTTGAGGTGCTTTGATGAGGCTTCATGTTTCTGGCCTTCATTCCAGCAAGGAGAGTAGATGCATAGCACTGTGTTGTGTTGCCCCTGTATTGGCTTTCCAGAGGAGCAGGGCAACTGAGAGTACCGTACTGTGCCTTCTCTCCAAATGTAGGTTTGCTCATGGCCAAGTTATTGTCCTCCTCTCTGTCCTTGTTCTGTCTCTTGCTACAGAGAGTACTGATAAATGGAGTGCTTCCATACCTACATATCTTTCACGTCACTGTGTTTGAGACCATGTCCTAAAAGGAAAGAGATTTATAAAAGAAGGGCATGTGTCCAGCTGAGCGCTCCCAGAGACTGTAAAGCTCCAGCTGCAGTGAAAACTAGTCTCCATGAGATTCTGCTGTCCTTCTGGGACAAAAATTACCAAATGCATATGTATGGCCTCATTAGTAGGAATGTAAAACCAGTATCACTAGGGGCTGACCTTTTTCTACAAAGCCACTTCAGAACTCTCTGAGATTGCAGACATATGTTCTTGTTTGTCATTGCTGGCCGTGCTGCCTTCTCTGTGGTTTATGGCTTAGGCTGAAAGTAGATGTACAAGAAAAAGAGAGCCTGCTTCTTTTGAGCTGTTTAGTTCTGTATCCAGGACTTCAGGGTTCCCTGGGTGAAGGGTAGGCAGCTTTGAGAGATGGCATCAGACCTCTGTGGAGCTGATACAGCTGGGGCACATATTCTCAGTCCAGCCTGTGTGTGCACATGGAACTGGAGCTGATGTGGGCATCTTGTTTTTCTGACAGGAAGGGAGAAGTTTTTGTTCAACTCGGGCTGAAACCAAATTTGAAAAAGAAACAAACCCACCAAATATCTCTGCCTCCCAACGCCAGCTACCTAACATTTCCTCAGCTGTCAACACTGTTTTGGCCAGCTTTCCTAATAACAATTTTGATCCACCCTTAAAGAGAAGATTTGAAGGACTGAAGCCCTCCTTTGGGAAATGAAAAATATTTTCAGGTCCAGTGAGAGCTGATTTGCTTTTATTAGGCTCACTGCCTCTGTTGAAATAAACTAGGGCATGATGTTGCAAATTACATGTTACAGTATTACCACCAATAATGTCAACACTATTAATATAATGTCTGTAATTCACTGCATTGTACCTCATTATTTCATCTCTATAGATTCTTGTTGTTGTGAGTGTAATCGTTTTTATATTGTATTAATTTAACTCTCTAAGAGGTCCAGCACTCCATTATATTCCCCAAAATAGAAGATACTAAGATATTGAGTGCCTCAAAGGTGTTACATTTTTATTGTGAAGTGATAGATTACCTATTGGAATGCTTCCTGTTATATCAGTGGAAGGATATAAGAAAAATGTCTCCTTTAAAATATTTCCATGGTATCACAATGGCTCTGAGATCTGCTGCTTTGTGCAGACCCTTTTGGGCACAACACTGTAATTATGTTTTTGTCGAAGTAGTAGTTTCTTTGTATCTTAAAGATTATCTGAAATCATTTTTACTTCTGCAGTCTGTTGGGTTTGTGTTAGCAAACTTGCTTGGTTTGTGTAAACATACAGTTGTGACCTGAAAGATAGTTTTGGCTCCACTTTTTGACACTGGAATGATTATCTTTTACCCACTTTATATTGCATGAATGTGTGCAACCTTTATTTAAGACTCATTTCTTACATTAGGTATCTGAGGTGAGTAGAGTATTGTGGGCATATGTTAAAGTTGCTGTTGAGATGTTTGTACTGTAGCCAAATGCACTGCAGACTGCAGTAGCAATATAAGGCAGGTGCTTGGGAAACTTTGGAACCAGCTGGTCTGAATGTAGCTAATGCTGGTCTGTAGCACCCTTCTGAAAATATGAATGTAGTCCGTGTCTCAAAGTTTCTGGCCTACAGTGCTCTTTAATTTAGAGGTGGAATTAAGGCTGATGTTCAGAACAAATTGTACTATTTTTTAGCATTTATTTAGTTTGAAATATATTTGTATATGTGTGGTGGTGTATGTTTTCATCACTGTACCAAGGTGATGCAATTGGTGAAACGTTTTGGTTTTAATACAGGACAGGCCTATGGTTTCGAAAGCCTGCCTGCAATGTAGTTGAAATTCTTCTAAAGGACATGCATTTTCAACATTTTCCCTATACTCGTTAGGCATACTCTTGACTTTTTCTCAGGGAATGAATTTCCCATAGGAAATTTCTCACCTACAAAATCTCATCATTGCTGGGAATCTGTACTAAAATACAGATCTCCTCTCTATGCTCTCTTCTCCAGGTGAAGGGCTGCCTTGTCAGATGACACCTGCTGCATGAGCAACTGCAGAAAGGACAGAGGCAGCTAGTTTCTGTCGGTACTATACTGTGAGACAGCCACCTTGGAGTCTCAGACCCAACTAATTCCCAGGTTTTTCTCATGGGATTGCTGGAAAACCCTGTTCCACGGGAAACTAGTGTTTGTGTATTTTTTGGTTTCCTCCTAAAACATTTAAAAATTAACATTTCGTTTGGAAAGGGCTTCTATTTTCTCATCAGACTGGGCTGTAATATAGATTTTTCTGCAAAGTGACAACATTAATTCAGTTTTCCCTTTCCCAAAGTTTTTTGCTTTTTTCTTTGTACATGCCCTTTCCTAGGGGTCACACTGACTTTTGTAATAGCAAGTTTCTTCCTTCTTCTTCATTTTCCTATTAAACTGTTTGGGCTGTACATAAAACATTTGCCATTGCATTTTTATTTTAAAAGTAGGCAATTTTCTGATTTCACTGTATCTTTGCCAAAGTGGGAAGAACTCTTATTAACTTTCATGGGCCAGATTATATAAGATGATACATACTGGAAGTAGCAAGGTATTATGAAAATAGAAATATAATATATGCCCTGTTGAAACATGGGCACCTTGTAACGTTGCATCTTAAACTGAACATGGAGTTTCAACAGGACAAGGTTTGCTAAGAGCTAGAGATGTCTTTGGTCTTTGACTTGGTTCTAGAACTGAAACATAAGGAAGCCTGTTCCCTTTAATCCATATGACTGCAAAAGCCATGAGCTTGTAAGATCTGAAGCCTCTTCATGACCCCTTTAACTATGTGGAAGATGACCCAAAAGCCTGTACTTAGTAGTAGGTTTCTGTGTATTATATGTACTCCTCCTCAACTGCAGGTTTTCTTTTAAAGACATGAAAGTCGCTGTGGAAACCTGCTGCAACAGCTTTTAGACCATCAGCAATGTATAAAAGTCTGCTCTGAGAAGGGCTAGTGACAAATGAGGTGAATTAATTTGAATCTTCTGAGAATGGCAGCATCAGACCTGGAAAGTAGGAGAGAACAGCCTACAATAATTAGTGTCTGTAATAACAGCTTTTGGGTTCAAAGAGGTCAGTGGGACCATTCCTCTTCTACAGAAACTACTAGTTGAAGTTTCATTTACCAACTTCATTTAATAATGAAACTTCCTGTGGTGTCTTTAACAAGCACAAAGCTTGTAAGGTGGAGGAGAGAGATCTAGCATTCAGCCAGCTAAAATTACTTTTTCTATGAAACTAAGGTTGGAGCCAGGAAGAAATTTTTATTTACTGCTCATTATTGTTTAAGCATACTGCATTTCTATATGTGAAACAATCAATCAGTATTTTTTAGTCTTTTTCATCACTGAATGCTTGCAGGAGAAAGACAGTTTCACTTATTTCACTTGAACAAATACAGTTACTGTGGAAGCCATCTCAAATACCTGAAATTGTTGTTTGTTTTTAATAGCAAGCAGGACTGATCTTAAAAATAAATAGCACAGTAACTGGAGAAAAGTTGTCAGTTAACTTCACCACTCCTTCCCAGAGCTGAGTTTTTTCCTGTTTGACTGCAACTGAGGCAAGAACCAGAAATGCTAGTGACTTGCTGTACATTGGGAATATGGCAAGAAGTCCTCATTTGCACAACAATGACTCATAAAGGAAATGCCATGATGCAAGGGATTTTTCTTTCTTTCATTTACGGTTTGATTTCTGTCATTGTTATTTGATAGTCATAGGCGTAGCTGGATGCCACTCAGGCTTTAAAAACAAAGAGAAGTGAGCCTGAAGCAAATCGTCTCACACAGTGGGGAAGTTCAGAGCTGACTTCTCACCAGGCTTGCTTTTCCTTTTGGATGTGATTGCAGAATAGAGTTTCCCTCACAGGAAAAACTAAATGTTTTGAGACTTCCTTTCAGCATACATCAGGATGAAAGTGAATCCCCTGACTTTACTTGTTCCCTCTCCTCACCAGCCATGCTGTTTCCTACATCCCTTCACTGCTTCTCTGCATCAGTCACTGTCTTTTCCCTTTGCTTTCAAACATGTTAATGTCTCTGTCATTGTACCTTATGAAACACCCCCTACATCCCATCTGCTTCCATAACTGTCACTTCTTCTCTTGTTTCTGCCTCCCTCTGTGTTTCAGCTCCTTCAGTAAACTGTGCCATGGCATGCTTTCTTAGCTGTTCATTTCCATGAGCACACTGCATCTGTCCTCTACTTGCTGTGTGGGCTTCCTGCTCAATACTGAGCAAACCCATCCCGGATGCTCTTTGCATCCTGAGCCTAGACTGCCTGAAGTTCTAGGATAAAGACCATGTTTCACAGCTTGGTTCCTCAAGAGCTTCTTACTGAAAGAATGGAGTTTCTGTTCATCAGAGATGGAGTTTACATCTGAGAGTGCAAAGGCAATACCTCCACCTTTCTCCCTGCTACACAGATCCAGGGATTAAGAAACGCTCTAAGAATCTTCACTTTTTTCCCTGTTGCAAGGCTTGTCTCTCTTATGTGATTGTCTCAGAAACACACAAGGCACAGAAGACCTTAATACATCTAATAAGACTTTTATAGACTCATTTTCCAATTGCAAAGGAAAAGTGACACAGGATATAGGTGCCACCTTGCACCTTTCCTGCTCTGTTTTTTAGGAATATTGTCAATGTTGTGGCTTTTGGTGTTTTGTACTGAAGGTCTGTACAAAGAATGCTGGGAAGGTTGTTGGTTTGTTTTGGTGCTGTCAAGTGTCATGTGACATGTTTAGTGGGGTTCTCAGGCACTTTCTGGATACATGTTCCGTGGTGGACAGTGTGTACAAGAGAAGGACATGGATGAGTCAATTAAATTGCTCAGTTCTCAGTCCTTAGATTCATGGGTAATGATTTCTAGTTGTACTGCTGCCTGCTGTTTGGACATGAAGCTTCGATATTGTGTGGGAGAGAATACCACTAGAACAACATAACATGGGCAACTAAGGAGCAGTATGGAGTCTTTTCCTTCAGTATGCTGAAGACTCCCCTTCAAAATTTTGATTCACTCTACTTCAGAGGCTGAGGCAGAGGAGTTCAACATCCAAAACCTCCTCGACTTTTTCTGTTCTCACTCTCCCCAGTGTCTGTCTTTCCTTTAGCAGGAGGGACTTCACTTCTCTAATTGAGATAGTTGTCCTTGAAGACTGCCATCTCGTGATGGTGTTCTCTGTTGACTGTTCATTTACTGGGAGTTACACCTTTGGCAGGATAAACTCAGATTGTGTTGTATGTGCATGCCCCACGCAAAAGGTAAGACCTAACAAGCTAGAAGTTGGAGAGTTTGTATTATTCTCGACACATTGCAGTTGAGAAGCTGAACTGTGGGAAAGTGAAATAATGTGCCTGTTTCTGCACAGTGAGCACTGGTCAGGAATGTGGACACAGCTGCCTCCTTTCAGCTCTTTCAGCTTTATCTTCTATGCCATTTTCTCTCCGTCTCCCTCCAACAGCTCAGCTTTTTTCATAGAGAAGGAAATATTTTCTGCAGTGCTGCAATAATATCTGAAATTTGAAGAAAGCCCATACCCAGCTTTTCCTGCACAATATTCTTGGCACTATGACATCATAACCCCTGCGTATCCTGTCACTAAAACAAATGTATGAAACAGTTCCACTTCTCCTCTTTAATTGGAACTAGCTTGCTTCAAGTAGCTGCAGAGGCAGACTACTCACAAAGGTTAGTGTGGAGAAATATATCATTGTCTTGCAGGATGTTCTAAGTGGGTCTCTTGAGTATCAAGGTCAGAGTTTATTTAGCAGCAAGTTCTACTGGTATGAATCATCAATAGTGTTTCCTACACAATTTATCAATGCCTGGCAATTATACTTTATTCTCTGAAGAAATTCTACACTTTTTCTCAGGAAATGGTGCATATTTTTAACTCTTCATTGTCCTTTCCAAGTATAATTCTCAGTTTCTTTGATGCAGAGGAATGCATATGGGATAGCACTGTGTGTTGTTGAGCAGGTTTTAGGTCAAAAGTCAGTTCTGTATCAAAACCAGGACTTCTTCAAATGCAAAGTTAATTGAGACAGAATTAATTTGCAGTAAAATCCTGTTTTTCTTGATTTTCTGTGCTTTAAAAAACATGATCTTGGGGCAATAGAATGTATAATTTATTTTTAATCTCTAATGGGGGAAAAACCCACCTTCTTTTACACTGGGAAATGAAAAATTTTTTTCAGCAGCTTAGTCCGTGCTTCAGTGAAATTAATGAACTAAGTATTTCTGAAAATTCAGGATGTTTCTTATCAGTTTGGTGAATGAACTCAGAAGAATGAGCTTCTGTTAACTGCCAGACTAAATGTGGCTGGGCTGTCCTGGCTGAAATGGCTCTGAAATTCCAGCTGCTTGGCACCTGCTGTCTCTAGAAATGAGCTAAAGCACTTGAACTGAGGATGGATCCAGTAAGTGCTGAACATTGGTGTTAAATCATGTACTCTAATGCACTGAGTAACCAAGAGGTTTTTCCACAGCTAAAGGAGAACTGGAAAACAGAGCAGCTAGTAAAGTTACAGGCAGCATTTTACACACCCGTAATTGCTGCTTGGACTATAATTCACCATCTGTCTTAAAAAAAACCCCAAACAACCAACCAAAAAAACCCACAAACAAACAAAAAACCCTACAGAAAAACCCCCAACAAAAAAACCAACAAAACCATAACCAACCAAACACCAAAAAAACAAAACCCTAAAAACGAATCACACAACCAACCAATCCTCCTTCCCCCATTGATTACTGAGTAGGGGAGAGACATTTTTCAAAAAAGTTTGTTGTTTCTTTATACAAATAATAACCAGTCTCACTATCTTCACCTTTTGGTAGCCCTAGTACATAGTACTCATCTGTTGCACACTGTGCCTACGAGACAATGCTTCCAGACAAGCTCCTGTGCTTTGGTGGAGTGCTATGACCTGTACAGGACATGGTGAGGATGCAGGCGGCCTTATGTTGCATTTCTGGAGGCAGCTGGTGTTTCTGATACACCTGTCCAGTCAGAGCTTCCCAGTGTTTCATTAAACACTTTATTTCTTGCTTCTCTGTTCTTACAGCATCAAAAGAGCATGACCGACCTAAAATACTAACCAGCTGCAAACTCACCCCCACCAAACCATTTATTTATTTATCATCTGTCTGACATTTCAAGCTTAAGAATGTGTCTTCAAGGTTTTCCCTGCAGTTAGGCAGACTAGCTATTTCCTTTTTGGGGATTCCCATGTAACTGAATTCCAGGAGTTCGGTCTTCAGTGCAAATACTAAAGATCACAAGACTCCACATCTTTCTGTGGAGTGCATTTCCCAAGCTCTGCCTTGAGCTGTGGCTGAAGCTTCCCCAAGTTATCTGCGGAGACGAGGAACGCTGCAGGTTAGATTGTGTCTGTATATGGTGGAGAGGCTCTTGGCCCCAGAGAGCTTATATAGTTGAGATGATCAACGAAGCAAATACAGGTATGAAAATACAGAAGTGACTGTCATGTTAGTGGCAGAGCTACGAACAGTCATTCCTATCCTTTGTGCCAGCCTTAAAACTGGACCTGACTGAAGAAGCTGTTGTGATGTGGTAGGTACAGTCAGGGTAGAGCCAGTGTTCAGACCTTCCTATCAGCATGTAGCTGAGAGTAGAGTTGAGCTGAGAGCAGAATACTCTTGCCTGCACTTAAGGAGCTTCTTTGTGTTCAGTAGTAGCAGGGGGCTATGCTGCCTTCTGATCTTTCCTCTGTTATTTGGGATTCAGAGGAGTGTTGCTAGACTTCGATATCTAGTGCAGCAAGTCATCCAGAGCTGCACTGTGGATTGGGCTACAGGGTGAGAAACTCACTTCCATATTCTGCATGAGCTGTGCAGATTATGGGGGACTTTGCTGAGAAGTACGTAGGGTGGGAAAGGGAGATGCAGTGTGGCTGTGACTGTACTTCCCTAGTTATCCACTGCGGAGATTTGTTTCTGTTATAAGCCATCAGGAAATAATAACCTCACTGGAGCAAAAGGAAAGGAGAAGAGATCTGAGCCACAGCAGTCCTGGGACCTATACCTCTTTAATGTAGTCATTTCACTTAAGTCAGCACAGATGAGTGTGTCTGCCCATGTATTTTGGTCAAAAGTGACTTGTTTCAATTTGGAAGATATGTACTTGCAGTGATTTGTGAACTGTGCTTGGACCCCCCCTTTTTTTTGCACTCACTTTGTTGAACAATGTAATATTTCATCAGAAATAAAATCAAACTGGTACAACAGAGTGTGTGTTGGCAGACACTGTACATGTCTTCTCTGTGCGCAAGTTGTGAAGCAAAAATAAGGAGTTATATTTGACAGACTTATCACCAAGTCCGGAGGCAGTATAACCATGTCAGTATAGAACTAACCTGGTGTAATTAGCTTGGCCAGGAGGCAGAGTTTATTTTCTTTGGCTCAGTTCCATGCTGTCAGGGCAGTATTGAGCTAGCTATTGAGCTGCATCTCCTTAGGCACAGGGTTGTGCAAATGAGTGTGTGCAAGATGAGAGTTCAGTGGTGTTGTTTTGTGGCTTTGTGGGTTGTTTTGGTGGTGGTGGTTTGTGGGGGTTTTTTGGTTTGGTGTTTGTTGTGTTTTGGGTTTTTTTTTTTTTTTTTAATGTGTTATGGTCAGTAAAGCAGTAGGAGGAGTCTTTTCAGAGCTTGCTATGGAGCTTGTTCTCTTCACCAGAATAGGCCAGTGTGTTCAGGCTATAAGATGTGAGCTGCATTGAATTTTTGGGGAAGGCTTTATGAGAAATCTAAAGCAATGCTTTTAACTTTCATACAAGCCAAGGACGCTGTACATGTGAGAAAAAGCTTTTAAGAGGAAGAGGGAAGAACTGCACCTTTAGAGAGGATCACAGGATTTTTCACATAGAAATGGTAAAATTGGTTCTTCTAGAATGCTCCAGATATACTGTGTAACATCCCAGTCTCCAAGGTAGAAGGTGTTGAGGTTTTGTATAGCAAATGTCCCATGCCAGATTATCCTGCAAGCTTTGGGTACACAAAGGACAGAGAGGTCTAATAGGATACCACACTGTTTGAAAGGCATTCATGAATTAAAAGAGGGTACACTTTTTCTCAAGTTTATCCCCCGCTTTTTTTTTCAGGGGGTGGGGAGGGGAAGGAATATTATTAGAAGGGAAACTGTGTTACTTTGTGGAAAATGTCCTTTTTATTTTACTTGGTTATGAGTTATTGAGCCTGCTGGTTGCCTTTCGTAGAGTTTATTGAAGCTGATTCTGGTTTCATCAGAGCCTATGATAGTAGAAGGACTGTAGACTTGTTTTTTGTTTATCTTTACTGGGCACTCTTAGAAAATACATACAGCAGTCAGATCTGTGGAATTATTGCAGGTGGCTTAAATGGTATATTGAACAAGTAGAAATAGCACTGCTGGGGAAGTAGCAACATAAAATGGTGGTGGATTGGGTGAACAATGAACAGTGGAACAGAACAGAGGGAATCCTCCCAATCTCGTAGCTTGTTATTAATCAAGTTTTCTCCCAGACTACTAACAACTGCTTAAATGTGCTCCTACTGCTCTGTAAAACTTCCTCTCTTGGCTCAGCTGTGGGGTCATAAAAATTCAGTGAACCCTAAGTTATCATAGTTACCATAGAGAAAATAAATTATCTGGGCAAATGTTTAATTGCAATGAAAAATCACCTTAAATGCAATTCATGGGCATCTGGAAGATCTTGTCTACTTCTTTTGCACAAAATTTTACTCCTCTAAGGTATTCTGTGGGCAAGCCATTCCCATAACATTTTTCATAGAGATGATAACATCCAGTGATGGCTCTGGTACGTACCTCGTACATGCTCTCTATTGTAGGGAACACAGAACACAGAACTTCTGCCTACTTCTGGGGTAGAATTCAACTTCAAGGGATGTCACCTGCCTTCTATGTATCTTAAGTGGAAACTGGAAGCTGCATATTCGAGAGAGGTGCATCCAGGTTGCTTAAATAATTCAAAAACACAAACCCAAATATATGCCTAAAGAGCTAGTCATCAAGTTCTTATGAAGGCAGTGCTTGCTTTCTGGGCACGGAAAAACCCCTGCGAGTTCAAGTGTAGATGCTACTGCATGACCAGCCGGCTACTCTAGGAGCAGCAGAACGAATGGAACCTACTTTCCTATTGCGCTTGCCTTTGCAGATTCCTTGGCATGAATTTACTAGCCATTCCTCTATAGAACCATTAGTCCTGTTTTTCTCTTCTCTAGGCACGCCTTTTCTCCCAGCCCTTGAAAATCTGTTTCTCTCTGAAACCTCTCTCAGATCTTGTTTAATATGTCCTATGGGCTGAGAAGTTATTTAGGGTAGTAGGGACAGATACTGTAATTGTATACTTCTCTACTCCTTAGGACGTGGAGCAAGAAAATAATACTTTATAATGAAATCAATCAACTTCTTTGGCTCAGTGTGTACAAAAGGTACACACAGGACCTTTGTCATGGTACCTTTACAAAAACATTTTTGAAGTATTTTTGTTATAAAACTGTAGAAGCTAAAAAGGCCTTATTTTGTTACTTGCCTGCTTCTTTTATGACATGCTGGTATTAGTGACTTTAATTCCTAAGGGGCACATGTTTTTATGATAATTTTTCTAATTCTACTGAAGCCCCAGGGGATATGCATGGGATACTATGACTGTGGCATTACGTGGACAAGAAGCAGACTGAGTGTCAGAGCTCTTGGGTGAATTGCACAGACCGAGCCTAGCTGACTTCTTCTCGAATGGAAGGTCTAAGAAGGTGTAAGCGCCTTTCAGTTGAGTTTCCCTTGAGTTTTCCAGATGAATCCAGCCTTCAGGCCTCTCTTACTTACTGTTTTCAGGCATTGAATTCTACGCTATAACTACACAATCTCTGTTTGAGCAGATAAGTAATTTCAATTCTGCTGTCTTCTGCAGAATACAACACCTTGGTTTAGTGGTGAGGCACTCTATCTGAAAAAACAGTTCTCTAGGAAGTTAAATATGTGAAGCACTGGACTTTTCTGTTAGACTTTTTCAACAAAATAGTTTGACAAAGCTGTAAATGTTGGCAGATTTATGTTTTGGATTCAGTCATCTGTTGTCTCTGCTTTTGCTTTTCTTGCTGTTTTTACTTCCTTTTCTTATTGAAAAGAATCAAAAGGGGAAAGTCTGGAAGAAATAGTCTTTGTTGTATTATATTCCAAAACAGTAATCTTTTCTCTCTCTCTCTCTTTTTTTAAAAGAAACATCTTTGTGACTTATTTTCAAAGAAATATTTTAAACATTTGTAACTGGTCTAGTAATTAAATCTAGCTCACATCTTCCCCATCCCACGTGTTTTTGTTATCTGCAAGCCAAGGCACAGCAAGTTGCTTCTGTGTTGCGTGCCTGCTCTCTGGGTGCAGACACAGGGGAGAGAAGCCCTTTACTACCCCCTACCCAAGGGTAAAGCCCAGTGGTAGACCCTTCTCTAGAGCAGCACTTTGTGCGGATCAGCAGTGACTGCTCAATGGGCAAGCACAGGTTTTCCCAAGAGAGCTGCAACTGCTGTTGACTGTAAACAGATAGCATTGCTGAACCAAAGTGTTGTGACATCTCCATAGCAAGGGAAACAGCGAAGCCTGACAGAGAGGAAACTGCAAAACCAGCCTACGTGGGTACCTTCATCTGTTCTAAGGCTTGCTATCTCTTGGAAACTTAGGAAAACCAGTAGTGTTGTCAGTCCTGAGCAGGAATCTGCCCACACATTTCAGTCTCCTTGCTTATGGAGGTGAGGTAGCTGTCCCCATAAGCCAGGTCCATTTGGTCTGTTCTTTCCTCAGCTTGGCATAAGAGCAGTGTGACTCTGAGGGGAAATGTGAAAGCAGTCTCTTCAACTGTCTGACTGCAGCCGTTGTTTACTAGCCTCCTGCCATGCTTATTGGGAGATATTTTATCTGGAGCTGTTGCATTTCCTTCTTGGCTACTTCCTAGCAGGCCTACGATGAAGCTGTGAATGCAGAGAATTAACCCTGTGTCATCACATTACAAACATTTCAAGTGACTCTCTCCCACAGCGTGTATGGACTAGTCCCACGTCTTTAGTTCTGTGTGCTGTTCTAGAACAGCAGCTCCACATAAGAATTAAATGGCCTGACAACTGTTGAGAAGGGACCCTGTCTTAGCAGCAAGTGCAATTTAAATCAGTCCCTCTTCCTCCTCAGTTGCTCCTGTTACCTCATCTGTTCAGTACCTAAAGTAAACATGGCGTTTTAATGGAGGGGACAAGGGATCGTACTATTCTGTGAGACACCAGAGATGTCTGAGCTTTAAATAGAGCCTTCTCTAGGCTTTTTTAGACAGTCAGTGAAGAGTGCTTCTCCTCTATGCTGTCCGGCTTGTCTGAAGTGAAAGGTCCTCTGGAATATCATCTCTTCCTGTTGTCTTCCAAGACCCAGGGAAGCCTTGCTTTTCTGTGTTGATACTTGAGAGAGGATTTCCTCTATGCCAGTGCTATACGTGTCCTTGGCATCTGTATGCTGCAACCATGCCAAATCCTACTTCTCAAGGAACTGTGCTCTGAATAGCTGCTGTAACCTGGATATTTTCAATCTGAATTCCAGACAGCTGGC
Organism: Pelecanus crispus; assembly: GCF_030463565.1. Lineage (NCBI taxonomy): Eukaryota > Metazoa > Chordata > Aves > Pelecaniformes > Pelecanidae > Pelecanus > Pelecanus crispus. The sequence goes on from NC_134646.1 coordinate 24,925,011, forward strand.
AATTGTGAAACATTAAACATCATGATTTCTCTGAAGATACAGCTTAAGTAGTTATAAAGTGCAAGCAAATTGCTCTGAAGATAGTGAAGATAAATGTTAAGGCAGAGGATGCTATTGTCACCTGCTAAGATGATGATATTTTGCAGTTTGTTGTGTTGATTCCATGAAGATTCTGCAGTGGTCTTTGCTCATCTGTATCAATGGTTGGTATCAGACTCTCCTGATATGCAACATAAATCAGTAATATCTTTCCCTTCCAGGGAAAATGTGCAACAGTTTATTGCCTTGTAGAAGAAAAAATAAATTAACAGTGCTGAGTGTAACTACAGTGAAACACGAGGGAAATCAGTTTGCCATGAAAACATCTGTAAAGGAATTATCTTGCTGAGAATCAGGTATAAGAATTGCCACTTTAGTACATGACTAGCTTAGATGAAAAGCTGAATTGCTGAGCTGCATTTCTCATACCGTGAAGTAATATAACATAGTTCTAATGCAAACACATTAGCTGAGGGCCAACTTTATGATACCTAGAGTCCAGATTCTTGGATGCTTGCCTAAGCAGATCTGAGCTTACAACATGCAGCAAAACTCCAACCCCTGTGGTTATTAAGAAGACAACTTATACTCTGTAACATCACAAGAGTCGGAGGAGGGCCTTTGTTCTTGAGGATTGGTGGGACTGTCTGACTCTTAGGAGGAACATGAAAGAGAATAGGTTGTAGTGTGAAAAAAAAGGTGAGGGTTGGGCCTGAGGAACAATTTGTCCTTCCTTTAGACTGACAGTGAGAAATCTGGAGCAGTTGTGCAGAACTTGCAATCTTGTTGGGTCTGGTGGGGCAGTGCCCCTTGCTGAGGACCTCACATGGCTTTGACCTTTGCTCCTGCTGAAAAATACCTGCAGCTGATCTAGCTGTAAAGGAATGGCAAGGCATTTGGGGTTGGGGATTGAAGATGAGCTGAAATGCTGGTCAGATTTCTCCTGTTTGTGCCATTGCTATGGAAACAGATACTATGTTTGTTAACCTGGTGGACCAAGTAGGTGTGGGTAGACCTTTGAACTCTCTTCATTTTCCCTTTTTAAGCTACTGAAGGAATGGGAGAGAACAAAACATGTATAGGAGGAGGTAGTAAATAGGATATTGCTACCCAGGGCTCAGGCCAGAATGAAAGGGTGAAAGAGTTTATTTGTGCAAATGGACTGAAAATAGAGCATGCTGCAGCATCCTACATGAAGTATCATTAAAGCTCTGTAGGGTTTTTTTCCCTCCTCCACTTTCCTGGGAAGAATTGCATGTTGACGCTGCCTGGAAAAGTGGGGGGCAGACACACCTTGTGCTCTTATGCATGCTCAGAAAGCCCCAGGGTGCTACAGGCTCAAATTGGTTGCAAGATTTCTCTATAACATGGAGCCTGGTTCATTTCTAGAATTACTTTAGTATTTCCATTTGACAAATTCTGTGGTATTACAAGAATTTTAGGGATTCCTGATTCTTCTTCATTCTATGCCACATTCTAATTTTTGAGGTCTGGTGTGTTTCATCCTGAAGGACTTAAAATTTTTATATATCATGTTGAGAGAAATTTTCTGGCTTGTGAGATTTGGATGGGAAGGAGGGGGAGTCCAGACTGATTTCTACTGTGGGCCCTGTTCAAATTGATAAGTCTTATGCAGGTGCTTGTGAAGAACTGGGCTTGATGTCTTAGGTCTGATGATTCTATGCTCCTTTCAAACTAATCCTGTTTGTGCATTGTGTGTGCATAAATATATAAAACGCAGAATACCATCTCTGCCTAGAAAACATGCATGTCCTTTCTCTATGATATGGCTATGCAGAGTTACTCAACCCAAGCTCTTAGACTTAATGGGTAGTGGTGTGACTTTGCATAAGGCTTTTTGATGGGAAATTATCTTTTAAATTCTCTCTGAAGTCATCAGTTGTTAAAATAATTTTAAGTAGTCATTAAGTGCTTCATTAGAGTGTTTTCTTCTTAAGATGCTTTAGTTTGATTAAAACTGAATTGTGCCTATTTTTTATTATCCATTTTTACCTTCCCTTTTCCTAAATGGACTTTGGCTCATGTATTTTTGAGGTTTAATATCAGTTCAACTGAATGCTCTTGAGTTCCTGAATTAATTCAATCATTTTCTCTTAATGACCATGAAGAGTTTTGTTAAGCTAGAGTGCCATTAAACTCAAGCACTGTAGTGTTTAGAGCCAGCAATCACTGGGGGGAAGCCTACAGGTAGAAAATAGGATTGGAAATTGAACAGAACGTATGAGGGGTTCATTTGCTGTGAATCCAATGATAATCACCTGGAGGCTATGTGGTCCAAAGTGACCTAAAATGAGTAGTTTGCTGAAGGAGAGTGCTAATTCTTTCAGGATATATTTTCCAGTGGTATCTATACTTCTGATCTGGGGCTCAGCTCTGCCTTTTCCTCTTGAAGTCTGATTAATACTTCATCATCTGTTGCAAATAAAAATCTTATATGTTGTAAGTATGTTTTACATAGCTGCTGTTTAACTAAAGAAAACTCAGATGGCCTTGTCATACTGACACATTCTCTTCCTACTGGTGCTGGGGAAAAAACCCAGACAGTTGCTTTCATTGTCATATCCGTACCCATCAAAAAAGTTTTCAACTGAATGGAAGGGGGGGTATTGTTTTCAGGACAAATTACGTTTTGTCTTAGGACAACTTAAAGTTAAATTATTTATTTATATATTTAAAGCTATTAAAAAATAAAATGAAAGGATGTTTGAAATGAAAAGCCGTTGAAAATGTAAGTTATTTATTTCGTTCAAACTTCTCAGAATTCTTCTCTGTTCATCTTTTGCTCAAACACCTTTCTAAAGTTTTTGACATCACCCAATTGACATTCTCACAATGAAAAAAAAAAGTTTTAACATGTTAACCTAATTGTGGTTTAATTATTCTAGGTCAATCTGTACTCTGTAGTTTATGTGAACTGAGGAGAAAAAGTTACCAGGTTGTGCTACAATTCTGGTAGGGGCCACTCCTAAGAGGTGAGAGCAATATGAAAGGTCCTGGTTTATCTTAATCACAATGAACAACTTTGTACTTGAATCAGGCAAGATTTTCAGAAGTGACTGGCACTGGGCTTGGTTTCCTGTCACTGAAGTTGTTGAGATTAGGAGCCCTGGCAGGCTGCTGCTGAGCTCTTGGAGAAGCCCATTTACACCTGCTCTCAAAGTAGAATGGCTTCTTTCGGGAGGGGGGGGGAGGGGGGGCGGGGGGCGGGGGCGGACGGTGCTGTGGAGAAGAAAGGATGTTCTTAATTCAAGCTAATGAACTGCAATTAAAATCCTAGTCATGCCAGAGCAGTTTTTAATCTTCTTGTGGATTAGCAGGGTGAGTTAAAAATGAAGAGTTTACCTTCGCAGCTAACGCTTGCGAAAACTGTGGATTGCTTTGCCTTCCTTTTAAATATAAGCTATCTATCTGGAGTTTAGAGGACCTGGCTTTGGGGTTTTTTTTTGGGGGGGGAGGGGGGGGGGTGAACGGGTAGTGTTCGTTTGCTTTTATAGTGAATGTATGGCTTCTGCCCTTTAGGCTAAAAACAAATCCATGATATTAAGGTGTTATGTGCTCCCCTAGGACTCTCAGTTTTCAGGTTTTCTACCTGGTACCCCACACTCTGTCAGGCTAATATGTCTCACCAGAAGATGTTTCTTCTTTGAATATCTGCTCTGAAGGGTCACTACACACAGAAGGTGGTGATTACCTTCATAGCACCTTCAGTCAAGTTAAAGTCTAAAGGAAATGTGAGTATATTAATGAAATGCAAAATACACAAAGTCAATGCGAATGATGTTTATAGCGACAAAAGTGAAGAAAAGGAAAAGAGAATGTGTTTACTTCTCTTACTGCAAGATCACTTTTGAAAGGTGTTCGTGGTAAATCTCTGGCTCTCCCTGTACCCACTTGGCAAACTGGAGCTAATGCCAGACTACCCAAAGCAGGAAGCTTGTTCCTACTGTACACTCTGTCTTCTGTCTTCAGCAAAGTTGCTTTGCTAGAGCAGGAGAATATGCTCAAGGGGCTCAAGTAGGGGTTTGTTCAATTTCTCATCTTCTGCTCTAGGTTATTGATCCTTTCTCAGCACATACTTTTGACTTCTCCCTCCCTTCTCTATTACTACATTTTCTTTTCCCTGGAAGGGTAATCTACTGCCCTGGTTGCCCTGATATAGACACATCCTAGACATGACTGGACTATTAAGAAGATGTTTGCCTGCTCTCTTCCACTTGTAAAGCCATGTGTATGAAGTCTTTCCCTACCCTAAACCTTGTGATTCTCATCAAAGTGAATAAACAACTTCATTTTATGTAATGTTTATGGTATGCGAGGCTCACTCGTGGCTTCTGAATGTGACCAGTCCCTATGATAGCTCTTAGGCTGGAATGGGGAGGATTTGCGGGAGGGAGGAACTAACTCAAAATTTGAGGGCTACTGCTGTAGAGTCCATTGACCAATTCACGAAGGGCCTGCTCACACCACCATTGTCAAAACTTTTTACTAATAAATCGATCATACGCTTGGCTAGTAGGGATATGGAACTTCCTGAGCTGCTGTTATTTAGCACCTTCTCCTTAGGAGCTTTAAAAAAGGCCTAGCATCCCCCTTCTTCCTTCTTGACTGACACGTATATCTTAATAAAATACAGGTAAAGAGCTACTTCAGCAAAGATTGCCCATGCTTAACAAGCTGCTGTGCACTTAACAGGTATACTTCAGCTTCCTTTGAGAGCTTTGAAGTAGAACAAGAGTTGCTTTAAGTTGGACAGCCCTACATCACTGCAGCATGTTAGTACAGCACGAACACTGTATAACTCATATTAGAATAGCTTCTAAACTTATTGCCTAAAACTGGCAATAACTGGGTATCTTCATGTGCTTTCAAAGTAAAGCTAGGGCTCCAGCAAATGCTCTGCTACTTGTAAGATACCAAGCCCTATCTGTTTGGGCTGCAAAGAGGCAGCACTATTCACTGGACAGCATAGTATAGGAAAAAATTCTTTGCTAAAAGGGCCCCAGGAACTGTGCACTTCCTACTCTGTCTCAAACCATGTGGGAATGGGGGAAAGTCTAGCAAGAATCAATATCTAAAAGCTGGAGTATCTCAAACTAGCAATTGTGTTTTGCAGTTCCAGTAGATTCTGTGACATAGCCCACTGGAGCTGCTGGTGGAAAACTGGTTGCTATTGGTCTCACTTGGGCAGACTTATCTCCTGGTTTTCCAAATGGCAATATAGCCTGACAGGTTCTTCGGGCTCTCAGCAGCTCATGACTGTTCTTTTCCTTACAGTCCATGCAACACTCTTTGCTTTCCATCAATATCCATGGGCACGGCAATGCCAAACAGGTTTGCCATTGACCACAGACAGGTTCACAGTGTTTGTAATGCCCTGTCCCTTTCCTGACACTGTCTCTCTGACATGGTTTAAAATGGTCTGAAGATTTCTGTATTTTCTTGGATGTCACGCCACAGGCCAGCAGGATTAGTCGCCCCAGACTGTGTTTGCAAACATGTCAAGCTGTGGACTGATGCTATGAGATGTAGGTGAGACAATTTTATAGTGAGTTTTGGGGGCAGATACTTTTTCTCCATCAGCCTTGTCTGTGTGTCTCTAGCCTGTGTAAGCTGTTTGTGATGGAGGCTGCCTATTGCTGTTTGTGAACACAGCACTGGTGAATTAATTTCAATTGAATAAATGTGTCAGAGATACAGGTGCTATACAGATGCCTGAACTCTCTTGGTGCATGGGCAACAATGCCTGTTAGAAATAGTTCTACCTTTCATTTATGAATGCAATAGGAAAAGCTAAAAAATGATTGCAGCATTTGAAATGTAAAGGGTTAAATAAGGCATACTCAGCCAATATTGCTTGTTTGCTTAATTTTTTTCTTAGGAGTGATTGAGGGGAAGAATGCTTTTGAAGCCTTTGTTTGAATTAAAGATTGAAAAAGAGCGCAAAATACGTGAGATGGGCTAAAACTGCTGGAGTTCTTGTTCTTGAAGTGTGATCATGTTTCCTTGAAAGGAATTAGAAATAAGTGCCTCTTAAAGGGCTAAGATAACAACAGCAAAATAAACAAACTGAGTTCCTGCACCTGGTGTTGGCTGTAACCAGTAATTTCAGTACTGTAGAAATGGGCAGAGCTCATTGTTCATCATCCAAACAACATTCTGACTAGCTTATACTAGCTTGTTCTGGGATGTTTAAAGCTTTGCTTTTTACTGTGCTTTTAGCTGTTGGTTTATAGAAATGCTGCAAAAGTTTCTGCCTTGTTTGGACAGGCCGTGCCCTTAATATGCAAAGGAAAGTGGAGAGTGGTAAGAGAGAGAAGAAATGAAGGAGGAATGAAAGAACCTAGAAGAGAAGAATCTCTTTCTCTGCCTTGTTATGGGATCAGAACATTGGCGAGGCATCCATAACAGAAGGAGTGGAAAAGCATGACAATTAAGGTATAAGAAAATGGTAGAAATTGTGCTCTTTCTCCCTTCCTCCCCTTTATTTCCTCTTGGCATCCCGCTTGAATTTTCCTTCTGACCTGTTCCACATGAAGGATGCTGGAAAGAGGTGATGGTAAACAGAACCTGTTTCTACAGTTGTAGGTTCACCAGCTAAGTGTAGGTTTGGTATATACTTCTAGATCCTTTGACTTGAGAGTCCATGCTGTTCTCATTCAGTAGCTGTGCTCTAACATCATCTGAAGGTGGATGCATACAGCCTTTTGTTTCGGCTAATTGAGCATTTTGATTTTTATGTACTATTTTATGTCATGGGTTGGGTTGGAGTCTTATCTCTTGGACAGTTTACCAGACAGGCATTTGATAACCTCTGTACATTTCCCCTGCATGCTAGTCTTATGTAAATTGCAAATACTGTTATTTAATAATGAGCAATAAATTCAACAGTTGGCATAATAAGTATGTAAGCTAGTGAATGTTGCAAAAATTAAGAAAATCCTGCAGCCATTGTGACTCCATTTTTGGATAATGATTTTGTCATTGGGGAAGCTAGTGAGAGAGACAAAATTCCTCAAGATGATGTAGCAGCTGGCAAGGTCTCCATGGTTACGTTGGCAAGAGATCTAGGAAACCACCAAAGGTAGTTCATTGCTTACAGTAAAATGTCATAGGGGAATACTCCTTGGATCATCTGCAGATGATCTTAAAGAGAAGCTTTAATTAAAAAGGGAGAAAGAGAAGAGGAAACAAGGTTTGTTTAGGGGGAAAATGTCTAAAACTGAATGCAGGCAATGACAAAGATGTGTCTGGGACATCTTTAATTGCAGGTTTGTGACTGCAATTTTTATGTGAGCTATTGTCTCTGCTTATTTCATGTATTTCTGTGAGCTGACAAGATCAGGGAAATAATTTTGTCTGAATGCAAGCAAATTGTCACAGAGGTAGTAGCTATCCAGATAAGATTGTTCCCTTGTGTGTCATGGGACACGAAATGTCCCTTGTTTCATGCTCATGGATGGGAAGGTTCTCTGAGATCTCAAGACATTGTGCTTCTCAAAAAATTATGGTCTGTCTTAAGAATGCCATGCTTAAGCAAAATATTTTCTTAATAAAAAAACATAGCAAGCAACAGCTGCTTTTAGGTGGGATGTGGATCAGAATCTGTGTATAAGGTTTTCTTTGTGAGAATGCTAAAAACAAAGGGAAAACTTCTTTCTAAAAGGCATTGTGACTTTTATCAGCGTTGTGGCTAAAATTCAGTATGATGCAATGAATTGCCTCTTTTCTTCTCTAATGCATAAACTTAGAAAAAGTAATTTTGAGCATCACCTGGTTGAGTTTGAGTTTCAGGCATATGCGCATATGCCTGTGTCAGTGCATCCAGATTAAATTCCTGTGTTTTGCAGCCCTGGTGCAGAGTTTCAAGGTCCAAGTCACAATCTGGTGCCACATGAGAGGAATGCTAAAAGAGATCTTTCTCCAAAGGAGATGTAAACAGCAGTTGAAGATAATCTCACACCTTGAGCAGTCTGGGATGGTTTTAGTGAAGCTGAAAATACTTATTTGCCCAAAATGATGCTCTGTTTCATTCGTTTGTCTACTTTAGTGATAATTTTTGAGGGATAAAGGTTTCTGAAACTTAGGGATGTCAAAGTTCAGCCAGCTGCAGAATATCAGACACTATGATGGGTTGTTCTGGGATTAGGGAGACCGGAACTCTGAATTGGGCATAACAGGAGACAGCCTGGGATATACCCATCCTATGTGAGTCCCTGAAGCACTGGGCAGCTGGGTTTTTTAAATACGAGTCTTTTGGTATTTCTTGTCAGAGTTGATCCATCTTGGACAACTGCAAATCACTGGCTTATGGGGCCCAGCTTTGTATTTAGTGGCAGAGCATTCATCCAGCTGGGATGTGGAAGCCTGGCAGCCCCCTCCTCCTGATGGAAAGAGGCCTCTTAGCCACTTGGCCCCGTCTCACATAGAGCTGTCACAGAGATGGCCACAGATCAGAGCTGGGAAAACTCAGTTAAGCAACTGGAATCTCTTTTACTGCAATTCTTTTTCCTGGATAACCCTGGGGAATTGAGACCTTCAGGAAGATGATGATGGGTTCCTCCATCATCAGCAGGTCTACAGAGTTGCTCAACGTGTTTCCTGCAGAACAGTTTCCAGATAGCTAGATTTCTATTCAAAGGCAGTGATACCTTTTTGCTAGACCTAAGCAGGTAGAGGAAGAATACTGTGCTTGTGCTTTGCTTGGAGGAGAATCGAATACCATTCTGGTAGCTAATTAAAAATAAATTATGTTTTGCTTTCATCAGTGTTTTACCTTTAAAAAGACACTTAACCCTTAACCAGGACACTGTTTCTGACCTTTATAGTAAATGAAGCAATTCTATGTTGTCTGAGAGATTGAACACATGGCCTGTTCTTTTGTTTCTGTCAACTCAGTTAAAAAAATAAATCCTCCATAGATGTATTGCATCTTCAGATCAAATTCTGTGTGACTGACAGGTTGGAAATGGCAGCCATTAGTGCACTGACCTTTCCTTGAGTGTTACATGTGCCACACTCACTGTTTTCCTCTCCTCATCAGAGGGAATGGCAGGGGAGGGGAGGGAGCTGAAATGAGAAGAGAAGGATGTTCTCATCTTCACCTGCTCCCTAGTCTGCCATATTGTCCACTGCCTGTGATTGGTCAGAGCCCAAAAATGGTCCCTGGGATTCCTGGGCTTTGAGGAATGACTCAGCCTTTGGACTCAGTGGCATCAGAGGAACAATAACCCGAGTAATGCTGTGTGAAATTAAGTAATGCTTGACTTTAAATCCACTTGTTCAGCTTCAAAGGCCCCAAGTTCAAGCTGGCCTAAGTCTCAAAGGTTCTGCTTCGCGTTGACTGGTGCTGTCTGCTGCAAGCAGCTGAGGTTCTTCTCGCAGTGGTTAAGGGACTTAAGTTCTTTGCTGTGAATTCTTTACCCACCACTGGTACATTCAACAGGGAGGACTGGGATCAAATACTTACCTGGTTGTATGCTGTGTGATAAGCATTCATCTATTGCTAAGAATTTTCTGACGTAGGTTTAGACCTCATCAGTAGTCGTGATACATATATTTAAAACCAGGAAGTTAATATTTCTGTTACAATCTCATCATAGGCTTATTTTAGTAGTTTTGCAGTGCCTGGGCAGTGGAAGGAAAATTCTGGTCTAGTTATATCCTAATTTGATTGCTCTGAAGCACTTAAATACCATTACCTTTCCCACTGTACTTATCCAGGGCTCTTAACTAAGCACTTTAAAATAAAGTAGTGTAAGTACTCCCCTTGGTATGCTCAATCTACCAAATGTTGCTGACAAGTTTGTTTCCTTGTGTTTTGTTGCCTGTCCATTTCCTACCTAACAGATTACACGTAGGGCAGGCCCTTTCTGTCTCCAAGCTGATGACTTAGCTCGCAGAGCTCCCCATCCAGCACTAGGGATTAAAGGCAGTATGATAGAGCAAACTAAGAGAGATATCTAAACAGGGTTTTTTATTTTCTGACTTCATCTTCAGAGCCTCATTCTGAAAATCATTAAAGTAAAATGAAACCTCATATTTATTCTTCCCATGACTCAGAGGGAATAATAAAAATTCACACAGAAAATTATTAGTCCCATTCAATACTGGTACTGTCTCAGCTGAATGCCAGTCCAAACTTTATTTCTTTCCTCTGTATAGTGGTCTCTGAGTCCGCTTGTCAAGATCGCTCAAGCATTTTCATTTAACAACTCCCCCGCTACTTCAGGGATCTTAACATTGGTGGATAGTTTTGACCTGTTTTGCTCTCTTTCTGCTGCGTGCTGTAGTTTTTGAGGCCTTGCTTGTATGTGTGGAAAGGTCACAAGTTTGTTGTATGATGCTGGGGAGGATGGCTTTGCTGCTGGTGTGGGCCTCCCTGGGCTCTGTAATGCATCTCATTGTATTGATGACAGCTTTCCTAACATTGCTGTGGTGCATTGACCCTGGCTGGATGCCAGGTGCCCACCAAAGCTGCTCTATCACTCCCCTTCTCAACTGGACAGGGGAGAGAAAATATAACAAAAAGCTCGTGGGTTGAGATAAGGACAGGGAGATGTCACTCAGAAATTACCGTCATGGGGAAAACAGACTTGACTTGGGGAAAATCAGTTTAATTTATTACCAGTCAAATCAGAGTAGGGTAATGAGAAATAAACCCAAATCTTAAAACACCTTCCACCCACCCCTCCCTCCTTTCTGGGCTCAACTTCACTCCTGATTTCTCTACCTCCTCCCCCTGAACAGCACAGGGGGATGGGGAATGAGGGTTGCAGTCAGTTCATCACACATCATCTCTGCTGCTCCTTCCTCCTCAGGGGAGGACTCCTCACACCCTTCCCCTGCTCCAGCATGGGGTCCCTCCCACAGGAGACAGTCCTCCATGAACTTCTCCAACGTGGGTCCTTTCCACGGGCTGCAGTTCTTCACAAACTGCTCCAGAGTGGGTCCCTTCCACGGGGTGCAGTCCTTCAGGAGAAGACTGCTCCAGTGTGAATCCCCAAAAGGGTCACAAGTCCTGCCAGCAAACCTGCTCCAGCGTGTGCTCCTCTCTCTCCATGGGTCCACCAGTCCTGCCAGGAGCCTGCTCCAGCAAGCTTCCAGCGTGGGCTTCCCACAGGGTCACAGCCTCCTTTGGGCATTCACCTGCTCCGGCGTGGGTTCCTCCATGGGCTGCAGGTGGATATCTGCTCCACCATTAACCTCCATGGCTGCAGGGGTGCATCCTGCCTCACCATGGTCTTCACCATGGGCTGCAGGGGAATCTCTGCTCCAGCGCCTTGGAGCACCTCCTCCCCCTCCTTCTTCACTGACCTTGGTGTCTGCATAGTCATTCCTCTCACATATTCTCTCTCCTCACTCCAGCTGCAGTTTGTGCTGGGTTGGGGTTTTTTTCCCCTTCTTATAATGTTATCCCAGAGGTGCTACCACCATCGCTGACTGGCTCAGCCTTGGCCAGCAGCAGGTCCATCTTGGAGCCGGCTGGCATTGACTCTGTTGGACACAGGGGAAGCTTCTAGCAGCTTATCACAGAAGCTACCCCTGTAGGCCCCCCCGCTACCAAAACCTTGCCACACAAACACAATGCAATTGCTTTTTCCATTTCTGATGTCCTGGGTTCCTTCCAGGTCGAGAAGCAGAAGTACTGCAAGAACTACTACTTGAAGAAGGAAGTCTTAAGGGCGCAGGAGCAGGCTGTCCCCATGTGCCATAAAACCAACCGTCAGGGAAGACGACCGGCCTGGCTGAACTTTTGCTGGGACTCAGGGAAAAAAGGAGAGTCTACCACCTTTGGAAGAAGGGGTGGGCAACTCAGGAAGAGTACAGGGATTTTGTTAGGTCATGCAGGGAGGAAATTAGAAAAGCAAAAGCCCAGCTAGAACTCAATCTGGCCACTGTTGTAAGAGGTAATAAAAAAAGTTTTTACAAGTACATTAACAACAAAAAGAGAGCTAAGGAGAATATCCATCCTTTGTTGGATGCCGGAGCGGGGGAACATTGCCACCAAGGATGAGGAAAAGTCTGAGGTACTTAATGCCTTCTTTGCCTCTGTCTTTAGTAGCCAGACCAGTTCTCCCCAGGGTACTCAGCCCCCTGAGCTGGAAGACAGGGACGGAATGCAGAATGGAGTCCTCATAGTCCAGGAGGAAGCAGTTAATGACCTGCTATGCCACCTGGATGCTCACAAGTCTATGGGGCCAGATGGGATCCACCCATGAGTACTGAGGGAGCTGGCAGAGGAGCTTGCCAAGCCACTTTCCATCATCTATCAGCAGTCCTGGTTAACAGGGGAGGTCCCTGATGACTGGAGGCTTGCCAATGTGACACCCATCTACAAGAAGGGCTGGAAGGAGGATCCGGGGAACTACAGGCCTGTCAGCCTGACCTTGGTGCCAGGAAAGATTATGGAGTGGTTCATCTTGAGTGCACTCAACAGGCATGTGCAGGTCAACCAGGGGATCAGGCCCAACTAGCATGGGTTCATGAAAGGCAGGTCCTGCTTGACCAACCTGATCTCCTTCTATGACCTGGCGACCCACCTGGTGGATGAAGGAAAGGCTGTGGATTTCATCTACCTGGACTTTGGCAAAGCCTTTGACACCATCTCCCATAGCATTCTCCTTGGGAAGCTGGCAGCTCATGGCTTGGACGGGCTTGGCTGGGTAGCTGAATCCAGAGAGCAGTGGTAAATGGAGTTAAGTCCAGTTGGTGGCTGGTCACGAGTGGCGTTCCCCAGGGCTCAGTTACGGGGCCAGTCTTGTTTAATATCTTTATCAATGATCTGGATGAGGGGATTGAGTGCACCCTCAGTAAGTCTCCAGATGACACCAAGTTGGGTGGGAGTGTCGATCTGCTGGAGGGTAGGATGGCCCTGCAGAGGGATCTGGACAGGCTGGACCGATGGGCCAAGGCCAACTGTATGAGGTTCAACAAGGCCAAGTGCCAGGTCCTACACTTCGGTCACAACAACCCCATGCAATGCTACAGCCTTGGGGAAGAGTGGCTGGAAAGCTGCCTGGCCGAAAAGGAGCTGGGGGTGTTGGTTGACAGCCGTCTGAACATGAGGCAGCAGTGTGCCCAGGTGGCCATGAAGGCCAACAGCATCCTGGCTTGTGTCAGGAATAGTGTGGCCAGCAGAAGCAGGGAGGTGATCGTCCCCCTGTACTCGGCGCTGGTGAGGCTGCACCTGGAATACTGTGTCCAGTTTTGGGCCCCTCAGTACAAGAAAGACATTGAGGTGCTGGAGCGTGTCCAGAGAAGGGCAACAAAGCTGGTGAAGGGTCTGGAGCACAGGCCTTATGAGGAGCGGCTGAGGGAACTGGGGTTGTTTAGCCTAGAGAAGAGGAGGCTGAGGGGAGACCTTATTGCTCTCTACAACTACCTGAAAGGAGTTTGTAGTGAGGTGGGTGTTGGTCTCTTCTCCCAAGTAGCTAGCAATAGGACAAGAGGAGTTTTAGATTGGATATTAGGAAAAATTTCTTCACAGAAAGGGTAGTCAAGCATTGGAACAGGCTGCCCAGAGAGGTGGTGGAGTCAACATCCCTGGAAGCATTCAAAAAATGGGTAGACATGGCACTCTGGGACATGGTTTAGTAGGCATGGTGGTGTTGGGTTGATGATTGGACTGATGATCTTAGAGGTCCTTTCCAATCTTAATGATTCCTAGTTTTTACTTTCATTAAAAATAATCCAGCCACCAAGCCAGGAAATGCGAAATTGCTACTCTACCCTTAATTAGTTTAGTGGTGGACTTGGTAATGTTAGGTTAATGGTTGGACTGGATGATCTTAAAGGTCTTTTCCAACCTAAACGATTCTATGATTCTGTACTGGAACCCTCTGAGCGAGGTGATATGGCTGTGAATATTACTGGTGCTCATGAGAGCTCTTCCCTCAGGAGACCTTCAAGGCAGATCCCTTAGCTCTTCTCTGCAGGAGAAGTGGAACTTTCTATACTGCCTATGTGTGTCTGACCATCCTGGTAATGATCTTTGCTCTGGAGCTGAAGTGGCCTTCAGATTTGTTTTGAAGAGGGCTGATTCTCTTTTTCATTTGGCAGCAGTGCCAAGGACAAATGGCCAATCCCAAGAGGACTGTTTTGAAGGGACTGGCTGCTTATTGATCTTGCTGTTCTTGCAGAGCAAGGCCACTGTGGAGCTGTATTCTGGCAGGGATTCTGTGACATTTCAGTCACTTGCATCTTGTGGAAACCAAAGGCATATTTTTTTCTCACTCCATAAGTTTGCAGGCAGGTAAGGACTGCAGTCGTTATCTTAGCAGAATTCCTGTTCAGTGAAAAATCAGTCAAGAGAAGTCTGTTTCTGAAATAAAATGGCCAGAGGTGCCCCATTGTTAGAGGGCGCTTGTTTTGCTGGACCAGCAGAGACTATTTTGGATGTTCTTTCTGGAAGTGATCAATACAGAGAAAATAAGTTCTGCCATCAATAGTGGGTATGTATGTGCTGTGAAAGGGAGACATTAAACAGGCGCTGCTCACTCTCAGTGCCCTTAAGGACAAAAGCCAGAAGGGAGAAAAAGGGATAAGCCTCTTGGGATGGAATCTTGGAAACATGACCGACTGCACTATAGATTGTCCTTCATCCATACTTTCTCTGTTTTAATAATTCAAGTGGCTTACCTATGTTTTGAAAAAGTCAGTAGATTCTTGTGGTTGTTTTAGAAACATCTAAAGTTATTGATCACAACTTGTCTGCTTTTCTTATGTGCTGAAAGTCACTAACCTGGCAATTACACCTAAGCAGGATAAGCTGAAGTGTGAGTAGGAAAGGCTTGACTTTTAACTCTATAGCTCCTAACTAGCAGCAGGGGCTTGTGGAGTACTGGCTCATTGAATGATGTTTTGCAAATGTTTGTTTTGATATTCCTAATTAAAATTAGCATATTATTGGCAGTCAACCCTGTGTAACATTTGGAGCGTGATTGCATAACTTCCCTTTGGTGTTTTGTTGTGCATCATGTATGGGAGTTCCGCCAGGAAAAGAGGCACTCTGAATTGAGAGCCAGTGTCGAGTGTCTACCTTTCATTAGCTCAACCTGATAATGCCTCTGGGCATTGTTTCTTTTTGTGATGTCATGCAGTGAAGTCCACCTAGCAGAGGTGTAAAGCTAACTTGTAATGCTACCAGTAGTAGCATTGGGTTACTGGGCATGGACTTTCTGTATGAGCACATAATACAGACAAGGTTGAGTGCTGTTTTATCAGTTCTAATGAGTTTCATTACAAAATGTTGCCCTGCTTTATTAAAGCGTTCTATCCCAGACTTGAGAAAAAAGACAAGACCTTGTGGGACTAACATATAGTAATTTGGAGGGTTGCCATTTCAGTGTAGTGCTACAGCGTGTCTATTTTTCTGCAAACATCTTTTCTGTCTCCCCCAGGAATTTTGTGTGAGTTGGGCAGGAAAGAGCTTAGGGTATTTGCCTAGCGCTTCTGAATGCTGAGCAGGCCAGGCCAGGCAGTTGCTTGAAATCTACTACTGCCTGTTTGAAGTTGCACAGAAGTGGCCACTGTGCGTGTGCAGATTGGCTTTACAGTGCATGTGCAGAAAACCTCCAATTTTCCAGCCCAGATTGCTGAACATGAATCTGGAATATCTACATGAAGAATAGTTATTATATAGCTTGGATAGGCTGGGTCCACCTTCAAGGCACATGCTGTTATTTCTGCTTAGGAAACTCGTGGAAGTGGATTTCTGTACCTAAGTGCTTAAAGACCATTCCAAGAAACATGCAGAGACCAATGAAGAAGTTTTACCAAATACCACTTGCCAAGCAGGCTACCATTCCTTGAGTGATGATCTGTGAATATGAACTACAAACATTTTAAGCCACTGTAATTGAAACTCTTACCGTACTCAAAATATTGGTGTTAGGGCTTTGTCACATAAATCAACTGCATCCCTGTCAATTTGGGATTAATCCTTAGCATGCAGTCTGTGCACACATATGCATAGGCCAGGTAAATCAGTAAATGCTCAGGTCTGTTAGGGACAGGTTAGCAATTTTTGGACTCTCTGCTAGGTCCTGTGATGTTCATATGTTCATAAACAACTTGGGAAACGTGGTGAGAATTAGAGTGATAAAGCTGGCTAATGTATGAAGTTATTTGGGTTTGCAAGGACAAAGACTTGACTGAAGGTCTACAGAATGATCTTATAAAACTGAATGAATGGGCATTAAAATAGCAGATGAATTCAGTGTAGACAAGAGCAAAATGATGCACTGGGCTAATCCAGTGCCATATATACAATAATGGCCTCTGAGTGAACCGTTACTGCGAAGCAGCAGTCTTGCAGCTCTGAAAGATAGTTGCATGAAAACATCAACTCGGAGCTGGGAAGTGGTGCAAGGGCAGGAGCACTTGGGCACTATGAGGAAAGAAATCAAGAGCAACACAGATACCATCATGCTACACCTTGAGAAATGCATGTGTTTTTGTACCCTTGCCTCAGAAATTATTTTTGAGAGCTAGGAAAGTTACAGAGAAAGGCAGCAGAAATAAGAACTACATACAGGATTCTGAATAAGGCATGGCTTGCTAACCTGTGTGTTTGGAAAACAAAAAATTTGCAGAATATACAGGAGAGCTAAGTAATCTTAGTTTAAGGGTGGATACAAATGCTCTTCATTGCTTCTTCCACTGGAGGAATGGAGTCTATCAAATGGAGGTGGTAGGGCCTAGGTTCAGACAAACCAAGTAAGAGGAGGTTCTTTGTGCAGTCCATAGAACTTTTGGATTTTTTGCCAAAGGATGTTGTGGGTGCAAGAAGTTTGCAAGGGTTGGGGAGACTGGATGCGATTTTGAAAAAAACAGAACCTTTGATTGTTACCAAGTTGCCAGAATGAATGAGTCAGGAGGTACGCCAAACCAAAACCAACTGAAGGCTGAAGGAAGTACTTGGGGGTATCTTTGATTGCCCTGTTTCTTCTCCTCTGTAGGCATCCCCCTCCATCCAATATGGGAGAAAAGTTACTGTGCTAGGTGGAATCTGGGCATTCTTATATTCAAACATCCCAACTTCATTATGTTAGAAGTCTTTACACGTGTAGTCTGGGATATTTGAAAGGGTTTTTTTGTTTTTAAAAAAAAAAAGGAAAAGAAAAAAAAAAGCAGCACTGAACATCCAGATACAGTTGAACATCTTAGCATACTATCTCAATTCTCTTTCCATTTCAGTCTTCTACCAGGCAATATGTACCATGGGCAATACAGCCAAGTCACCCTTGCCATAGCACTCCAAGCTACCACTTATTTTCTCTCTCATTTCTCAGTAAAACACAGGTTATTCATGTCTTTTGCTGTTTTCTAAGTCCTATTAGTCTACTTGTTGATGGATTTTTTTTTTTTTAATAAAATAATTTCATAATCTCACATACAGGAAATGTGCATTTTCGGAAAGATACACATCCTGGGTTTTGATGTGGAAAATCTAGGCTGAATAACAGAGAGGAAAGTTAAAGGAAATGTGGCAGGGGAAAAAATGTTCCAAGGAACATGAAGTAACTCTGAGCAGCCCAATATTAGAGTGGCCACCATGGGGTCTCTACGTGCAAGTAGCTGGCACATGGAACTTCTCCCAACAGAATTCTCCATAGCCAGTCTTACCCTACAGAACAGGAGAGCTCCTATTTTTTGTTGTGCTGGGAGAAGCTGAAGAGACAGAGTAGATTAAGTGCCAAGATTCCAGTTCTAGACGCTGTTCTCCAAACCCTCTTTTCATCAGCAATCTAGTCTTGTTAGCACTGGATTTTCTGGTCTCTTTGTATGACCTGTGAAAAGAGGTTGTGTTACAAGAAATGTAGATTAAGAACCTCATTCATCATTAATAGCTAGCATATGGATAGCTGCAAAGTTAGCATAGTGAACCTCATTGCTGACTATTGAGCACTCTAGAGTGATGTATGTCCCATTAGCCTTTGCTGCTGACTCAGTTTCTTTCATTGAAATCTGTGTTAAAACATGTTTATGTAGAAGAGGAAAATTGTGCAGCGTAATGTTCAGAATAAACTTCATTGTCTTGCCTGTTTGTTGAATTCATTATTTGGGGTGTTGGTGGGTTAAGCCCCAAGCACAGTGGAAATAGAACAAGAAGAATGAAGAAAAGCAGTGCTTTCCAGTCCTGGCCTAAGCGAACCTCTCCAATTATAGCTCAGTAATGAGTTTATTAAAAAAGATGGATGAGAGCAGTAAGTGGTGAGATGGCAATTGTTTTTCATAACAGACCTTAGCTAAGTTCAATTTGAATAGACATACATAATGTTAACTTGGAGGATTTAATTTTGGTTAGGATAATCATGGTTTGGGCACTCCATGCAGTCTTAATTCAAGATACTAATATATTCCATATACTCTTAAGGGCCTTGGACATCAAGTTTTGCTAACAGATGTGCAACCATCTAAGACTAGTCAAAAGAGCTGCTTTGATTGTAATTTATAACAGGCATATAGTTTCAAATTTAAAAATGTATAAGACTGTGTGACTTCTAATGCTTGTGATTCACAGGCAGTTACCACCAATTCCCATTAATGGAAAATTATGATGATTTACATAATGCTAATATCTATTCATTATTTAAATCCTTAATTATGTGTGCAGCCGTGTGATGCAGTAAAATAATAAAAGGATAATAAATGCAGAAAGTAATGGATCTTTCAAGCAACTTGGAAGTCAGGTGGCCATTGCATTAAAAGCAAGAAGATAAAAATCATAGTTGTACCACCTTTTGTGGTCTTGTGAAAAGGGAGGACTTTTGCTAATATTGCCTTAAAATTCAGGTCCTGGTTCTACTGCTGACTTTTGCAATATAGCTTCAGATCTCCATTTTGTTTCTCTCATTTGTTATGAAAATTTTCTCAGTCCCATAAGAAAATTGGTTGTTCCTCAGAAAATCAAATCCTAATTTGTTCTTCCCCTGTTAGAACTGCCTACTCAGAGAGTTCAAAAGTACATTTGTAGGTTTTCCTGGTCTAGGATTCTTCTTTCTGAATTTCAGATTTCTGAATGAACCTCACAGGCTACAGGGTGTTCACTGCTGGTCTGTTGTGACCTTTTCCATTAGTTTTATATAAGGCTGATCGATCCTGTGAGCACCCGCTCACATGGATCACTTTACTATGTTGCTGTTAACTAATTCTTCATTAATCTAAATCTACATTGTACTGAAATTTTCTTCTCGGTTCATATCTATGCTGAATTTTCATACCAGTTGGAGCTTGAAAATTGAATTGTATTCATCCTAGGTGTATTTTGTGGTAGCAGAGTTGAACTGACTGTTGTTGGTTTATTGTGGGTGGTAGGGATTTTTTTTTTTGGGGGGGGGGGGTGTAATTTGTTTGTTTCTGGGATTTTTTTGGGGTGGCAGGTCAGTTGACAGGCAAGAATATTTCTGAGAATGATTACTGGAATATTGATCTCACACTAGATTAGTACAGGGGTGCTATTCCAGGATAAGAAACAGGAGATAGGATATTAAGATTGGATGGTGAAAAAGAGCTCTCTTAGGCAAGGTAGGACATAGTTCAAGAGTTGCCCATCAATTTTCAACACTTCCATTTAACTCCAAAACATAATAATTGACAAGTCTGTGCTTGTCAAATATTAATGATTGAAGTCCTGTCCTCAGACACAAAGCTACTATTGCAATTAAGTAGATGTATAGCTTCCAGGTCGTTAATGATACAGAAAAGGGTTGTGCAATTGGTACTGCCTTTAAAATTCAAGAGTCTGTCACTGATGTCAAATGGATAACTGTTGTTAGCATACCTGAAATGGGATCATTACCTTCTTATCTTGCTGCACAGCTGAGAAAGATGGGTATGTGCCATATTGTATGTTGGTCAGGCAGTTACTTCTACTGGGCTTGTCCAGACTGGTAGTTGCTGCTGGGTCTGGTTACTCTCCAGTTCTGGAGGAATATACGTTGTACTAACGGTAGGGGAGGTCTATGGCATCCTTTTGGTACCAGAGTGTACAGTCTTTTGTGCAGGTGATGTTCTCTTTTGGGACTCTTCTTTGGGCACTGAAGTGGCACAAGGGAAGATTTGGCTTTGCTAGGTCATTCCCAAGTACAAAGTTTCACAGCATTCATTTGCTTGGGTGGTCCCAAAGAGACAAGAAAGTTCAGTTGTAGGAGTTATCTCAGAAGACTCTATCTTTATACGAGACTATTACCACAGGTAGGGACATCTGATTATTTGCATGCAAGAAATGCTTGCTTTGGTAGCTGTGATTTGGGAGCATATGCTGTGGAGGGGTAGGAGGGTATAGTAATGGCACTTCTCTTAAGTGAACAACTATCCCTGAATGCATGCCTGTCATGGGTTTAGCTTGTGCTGCTAGTTTCATCAGATGTGTTCACACTTTGCTATTAACCTCAGAGGGTCTGGATTAGGTCTCCAGATACAGGGATGGGTCACTTGAGTTTGATTTGCACAAGTCTGTGCAGCATTATGGTAGACTGCAATGAACATCCTGACGACAGTCTCTCTTTGGCTCCCAATGAGAAAGCAAGAGGCAATATTTGGCCCCATCTCTCAGCTGCTTCTAGCCCCCTCCATTGCAAATGGAGTCTTACTAATTGGTGCTAATTTCTGGCAGCTAAAGGTGCTAATTCCTGGCAGCTACAGAGACAGCAGTTGGGGCATGACTTTCCAGAGACCCTGCAGAGTTTGAGAAAGTCCTTGCCTCATAGTCCTTTTACAATGCTAATGCCATTAGCTACCATTTGTTGTACTTGGATGGAGATTGTGGCCACCAAAACTCCTGTATGAGAGAATGCTCAGATCCCCGTGTGCTTGCAAACAAGCATCACCTGGAAGCTCCAGTAAAGCTGGTTTTGCAAAGGTTTATTGAATGTGACTTGAGTATCACAACTAAATCCCTCTCTACTCATTTTTAGAAGAGAATCCACTGCTTTACTGTAGGTAATTATATTCAGTACACGATGGTGTCTGCCCCAAGCAGTAGGTGCACAGAGACTGCACTTTGGTCTGTATTACTCTCAAAGCTAGCAGAGCATATTACTTCTCTGGGGCTGGGCTTCTCTGTGCTGTTGTCTTGTTAACAACATTGATGGTGCTGAATGGGAATACACCACCCCTGGAATTTATGAGAGTGTGATAGGTAAAGAAGAACTGAAAGGGATGTAAATTTAGCTTGTTTTACCTCAATGAAAGAGGTAGAAAGACATCTCCAGAAATCTTTCCCACTCTGACAGCTTTATGGGTCTGTGCTTCTGGTGGGGCTGCATGAATAACCCATGAATTGACCCTAAAGCTGGGTGGCAAGTGCAGTATAAAGAACATACGCAATAGGTGTGCAATGCCTCTGCCTCTGTACAACAGCTAATGTGGATGTGCTGTAGTTGAGAGGCTGTTGAATGCTGCAGCAGAACCCCCTAAATTCCTGTGACTGATCTTTTTGTGCCATGGCTGCTGTGCATTAGATCTTTTTTGGAGCTCTCCCTGAGTCACTCGGAGAAACAGATGCTATAGACAGCCTCTGTTGGTTTGATCACATCTCAGAAAGAAACTGAAAGCACTGGACAATTCTCAATAGAAAATGGTCTAAGAGTCTGTAAGCTTGCCTGTTACAAATGGGTCTTTACAGGAACAAAAAGGAACAAAGACTACCTTCCTGCAATAATGCTCTGAAACTGTCTTCTGTGAGGTGAAAAAAACCCTGCATGTGTATCCCTACTGAAGTCTTATTAGAGAAGAGTGCTTACAACTGACTTGGCTGAAGCAAATTTCCAGTGTACTTTCACATAACCCTCTGCTTTATTGTGGTTGCACTGGCTGCCAGAAAGCTTGACAGCAGATTTGATGACTGATATTTCTGTTTAATTCAAAAATTTTATTTTATGTTTGCTCCAATCAGCTGTTGGGAATGGATTAAGATTCAAGCACCATAGGATTGCTTGGACGGAAATAAGAGTTCAATATATTTCATCTTTTGTGGCATTAAATTGACTGTTTAAAGGGCTAGGCTTTTGGTTCAACCCTTCATTGAACCTTGGTTTCTGCTGATTGAAACCTTTGCTGAGGACTTAGTACAGAGAACATATGTAGTGGCTAAAGCTTTCTAATTTCCCAGGGCTATTAAGAAGCCTGTGTCCTATTTTGAAAAGGGATTTCTGCACCAAGCACTCTGAAGTCTTGATGTCCTTCATGGAGCCTTGAGCTGCCTTGTGTTACAGAAATAGCCTCCTAATATGTTTAGGTGCTGAAAGCAAAACTTCACAGCAATTCAGGGATCAGAGCCCAAAAATGTCATTAGAAAAAGCTGCCAGCTGTATGCAAACACCAAAGGTGTTGCCTCTTTAAGTATTGGCTTTCTTTTCCCCTAAGGCCTTCAGAGAAGTATAGCTGGGACTCCTCTCATGTCCAGGACTGACCCAGTATAAGTAACTGTTGTTACTTCACACTTAGCCCCCTTAGATTCTTTCTAACTTCCCTTAGGGTTTCACATACATAGCACTCACTGGGGAGACCTAGCCAATCCTTCCTCAGCTTGAGGGGGATTTAAATCCCTGGATTTGCCACTCTGGAAATGCCTTGATGAATGAACTCTTCTGTCTGAAGCTTCTTCACGTTCTGTGAAGGAAGTTATACTCTCAACCCAAGCCCACTCAAAGTATTTCCCCCAATATTATTGTATTGTGGTGAGGAGTCCACCTTAAACATCATGACAGATCAGTTGTTTGTCCCAGCTTCCCCACAAATTTTTATGTTCTTTTTTCCCCTCTATTCCCTCTGCCACAGTGAACTTTTAGAGGTTGAGCCAGAGGATTCTCAGCTTTGCCCTGGGGCATCATGCCTATTTCCACTGCAGCATAAGATGATTTTAAAGGTCATTTCACCCTGATGCTGTGGCCTGCATTCTCCTCCTGGCATAAAGATAAGGCATAAACAGTGAAGTCCATTTGCAACCCATTTAAGGGTTACAGGGCTCTTTGTCTCATGAATGAGAGAAAAAGATGCTAACACTTCTTTGACATGTCAAGCTTCCTTTTCATAAGGAGATATGGCCTTCCACAGGGTAAGCCCTGAAGAGTAACTTACCATTTGTGCTTAATTTTTCACAGCCATTTACTGCAGCAGTGGAGAAAATGAGAAGGGATTGTCTTAATGGAATCCTTCCCTAAGCCTCAGCTCCCGAGTTGTGGAAAAGAAAAATACATTGAGCCTCCATCATATACTGAGGTTAGTCTAAGAATGTAAGTCTTTCCACGAATATCTTGATCCTTTATTTTTCCCCTGCACTCTAAGGCTGATGCTTTTGAGCTATATAGACCCTGCGGCTTAAGTCCTCTGTGCCTATGTGGTAAATTTGACATAGATGCTTTGAGGTAGCCAGACTGTATCAGTGCATTGTCTCTTACTGGGGTGCCCATGGAAGATTGGGCAGTGAGCTGAGGCTTATCCCATCCGTTGCTGCATGCTTAACTGGTAGCATTGGGAGTGCTTCTGCATTGCTCCTCTCATTCTTCTATTAACAGAGAGAAACAGGACATGAAAAGCAATTAAAATCTCTGGCCCCTCCAGAGGGTGATTCAGCACACCTTTTTTTTCTCTTTCTCTGCATTGATTCTCATTTAAGTGTTTTTAACTAAGCACCTGAAGTTATATGGACAAGTCCAGGCCTGAGTGTCCTCCCTTTTCATGTGACCTCTGCACAGGCTGATTACACAAACATTCCTCGCACTCTGCTGGCCTTCTGTGCACCATCTTGCAGAGTCCTCTGCCCATCCCTCTGAAGTCCTACTTGCTCTCTCTGTTATCAGTCAGGCTTATATTTCTTGCAAAATATATGTTCTACTGAGCTCGTTTTACCTGTTGGCACAGGGATCATTCAAAATTGCCTAAAAAATATTTGGCACCCTAATCAAAACTTGTAATGAGATTACTGCTTCCACAGACAAGCTGCTGTTAGATCATTTCCCAAGATATTGCACAGTATTCACAGAACATAGCAAAGACAGGGCGACCAACTGGAATAACGGAACTGCCTGTATGAATATTCCCTTCCATTGGCAAATCTGAAACTCCCACCAGGATCAGAGTCTTTTATCAAAACACTGAGAAGGGAAACATATTGCTTGTAGTGGAGATGGAGAAGTAGGAACCTAAAGCAATGAAAAATTTCAGGCAGTATTTTTGCAAATTTATTTTGCAAATATTTTTAGCAAGTGAAATGAGGTTACTTCCACAAACTCCTCTTACTGTTCTGGCTGGGATCTGGGGAGCAAACCCAGTGGGATTGACAGTTGGCTATTTTAAGATGCTGTTGGCTCAGTTTACTGCAGAATATTGGCAACACCCATCCTTCACTCATTCCTTGTTGTTCATTATTTACTGATTTCTTGAACAAAAGAGAGGTCAGTTCTTGGAGACCAGGCTACAGAACTGCACAGGTGCCATGCTGTCTGTCATACAGTTCATTATCTAATTGTGTCTTGCCCCTTGATATCGGGAAAAGTTTTATTAAGTAGACAGTAACATTTTTTTGTTTAATTACTCTCTTCTAAGACAAGCTGAGACATTGGAAAGCAATGTTGGATTTTTATGCCATTACAGAAAACAACCAGAAGATCCAGGGAGCTTTCCTGTTACGGTAAGTGTAGGAAACCCATCCTTTTTCCCTCTTCTGACCTGCTGCCCCTGGTCAGCAGGGGAACGTGTGCCTCCAAAACTGTGTTTGCCTGTACTAGTTCACCAGGGAAAATGGCACTATTCAACAGCACTTTCATGGTTCCTCAAATATTTCATTATGATCCTGTTCATTCAGTTACTTGCAAATAGAATCCAACAATTAGAGAAAGTGTGTCTTCTAGGAAGTTTGGTCCTGATGTGTAAACTAGGGCTATGGAATAGGCAGACACTGGTTTAAGAAACAAAGCATAATTTGTTCTTTATGTCACTGTGCCTGAAGAAATATTTAAAACTGGAGCTCCTAGTATTTACTCCGAACACAAGTGGCATTGTCCAAAACTGATGCTGCTATAGATGTCCATAATAAGCCCTACCCTAACTATGTTTTTGTTTAGTGAACAGATTGTCTGAGAGCACAAGTCTAGGTGATGTAATACTGACTTGATCAGTAAACCATGAAAAGTTGCTTGAGATCTGCCAAGAAGGAAATTAGGGGAAAGGTAACTCCGGCAGGGGCAGATCACAACCACCGACTCATGAGCCCCCTACCACAATTACACCCCAGACTCAAATTGAAGGACGACTGTGCATGTTCACTAATTTAAATACTAGATGAAGAGATTATAACCAATCATAGCACTGCATATGTATTAGGGAATTAAATATGTTAATGAATGTGTATAAATAGATGCTAACTTGATGATTCGGTGTGCTAGCTTTGAGGAAAGCCACCTGGCACCCAAACTTGTGCAACTTTGTGAACAAACAATATCTCGTCTTAGTGTGTGAAGACTGGCTTATTGCACATTAGGTAAATGAGCCTTATTTGGGACAACAGTGTGAAGATGTTACATTTGAAAAAAATAGAACGCAACTTAAAAACCAGACAAATTAAAATCTGGAAGAAGTGGATCATCAGAATATAAAGCATTCACATTACTCAAAAAACATTGTGTCTAAAAAACACTGTCAAGTGCTCCTGTGCAAGCTAATAAAACACAGTGAGTAAATGTTGGAAAATGTAGAGCAATGTACTTGTAGGGTGAGAAATGCACTGCTGTGCAGTACATGTTGGAAGGCTTAATTTGAGCCGTACATAATGCAAGGTTCTTCATTAATTATAATCACCTGAAGATGGATCTTGTTCAATTTCTCTAAGAGATTCCTAGAAGGTAGGCTTTTAAGTTCTTATTTAGGTACTTAAATATATAATATGAAAATTGGTGAAAAATTGGAGAAGATGCAGGAAAAAACCACAAAAAATGGACTGAGAGCTGAAGAAAATGCCTGGTGGTGAGAGATTTAAAGAACCCCATCTCTTCAGCTTACAAAAAAGATTTGGAGGTGACCTGATTGCAGTTGAAGGACCTTTATGGGAAGAAGAAACCAAGAAGTAAGAAGACTCTTTAATCTCACAGAACTGATCTCAGTAATACCTACACCATGTCTTCCCAGGACCATTAGGTGGTAGAATTACAACTGACTGGGAATTTTCCAATGAGATGGTTCTGAATTGAAACCAGAAGGTACCAGTTTTGAAAATACTTTTGATGGGAAAAATTTCTCAAGCTCTGAATAGGGTTTCAAGCCAAAACTAGTGAATCTTCAGGAGGGCCAACAGAAGTAATGTAATTGTGTGGGGTGTGGAAAGCAAAGATATGTGCTGTCATAAGAGTTTTCCTACTGCCTTGTGAAAGGGAGTGTGTCATCAGATGAGCTACCTGCTGCTCTGGGAAATAGCTCTCTTCCCTCTTTCTTTTTCCCTTTTATTTTCTCCCTCTGCTTTTCTAGCTTGACCTTCCCCCTCCCCTTTGCCATCAATAACAAATTCTTGCAAAACCAGTTTTTTCCAAACCAAAAACACCCTTTCAAAAATATCCATGCTGTCCAGATACAGGACAGAAGATCCCTAAATTCAAGAGAGTCCTAAGGTAGGGAAACTATTTCCTGCACAGCTGTAGAGAAAATGCCAAAGTAGCTCTTCATGCTGGTTGTTGCACTGTAGTTAGAGTAGTCAGTTTTCACCACTGCTGATACAGGCTGCTGTCTGTGAGGTCCCTAAAGCAGATGTTACGATGTGATGTAATGCTTGCCCAGTGATTTCTGTTAACTCAAATTACCAGTTGCATTCTACATGGGACTGTGTTCTTTCGAGAAGAATTTCCTATTCAGGCTGCTTCTTCAGCATTTTATTTATGCACCGATGTTTCAGCAAACATCTTGCTTCTACCACAATGTAAATAAGGCATTTTCCGTGTAAATAAAATATTGATTGATCTAACCAGGAAAGACTTGGGTGTATATCGCATAGCAGCTCTAACCAAGAACAGAATGTCTGTGAGAACAGAAGTAAATAAAAATTACGTGGTATTTATATAAAAAGAAAGGTGCAACATGCTGTGAAAAGCAAAGACCATCCTTGGGAGAAGACTGGCAGCAAATCTAGTTATTTAATGTGTAAAAGTGCATGAAAACAGGACAGATTTGGATCTAAATATCAACTTAATGTCTCATTTCAGCAGGGTTTTGAACAATAAGGCTTGTCGTCTGTAAGCTAACAGCTATCATGGGATGATAATTTTTGATGAGAATTTATGAATTATAAAGTTTCCCTTTTGAGTATGAATTAGAACAGATTAATCCTGTTTCTTACTACAGTAAACAAGGAATGTTTCTTTCCCAGTTTTACAGGTTTTGCTGATGTATTGTAACTTTCTTCTCCCTATGGAAAGTTGTTCCAAGACGAAGTTTTATTTGTTTGTTAGGGCACCCCAAAATAAAGGAACCCTGTGTTGTGTTTATAGTTTTGTTCTTGAAACCTTGTGCATTAAAACACAGTGAATATCTAGGTTTTAGCCATTCTAGTCTGGTGAAACTAAAGTAGCTGTTAAGGGTCCAGTTGTGTTTATTCAGCATTATCCCATTTTAGGGATG
This sequence comes from Pelecanus crispus, assembly GCF_030463565.1. Lineage (NCBI taxonomy): Eukaryota > Metazoa > Chordata > Aves > Pelecaniformes > Pelecanidae > Pelecanus > Pelecanus crispus. The sequence continues at coordinate 24,952,677 of NC_134646.1, forward strand.
ATGACGCAGGATCATTCTGGGCTAACCACACACAAAGTCACTCTCTGTTCCCAGTGGGTTTTGCAGTTTGTTGAAGAACCTTCAGTTCGGGCAGTTTTGGTGCTATCAGGGAGGAATTGTCAGTTTCTGCAGGCCTGCACTGTCTGTTTTGCCCAGTTGCAATCATGGTGCTTCTCGCACTCTAAAGGAATAAAAGAATAGGATAAGGATTTCAGCAGAGCTAAAACATTACGGCAAGATATGCCAATTGATCTGGTTAAAGCAATGTGTGCTGGAATTTTTCAAGGAACCTAAGGGAGTTAAGTGCCCAATGGCCATTGGAGAGCAGTAAAAATAGGGTACTTATGACCCAGAAATTTCAAAAGTTTTTGTTTAAGAGATTTTTCTTTTCATCAAACATGGCACATGCGTCTGACTTTCTCTTTGTTGGTCATCCTGAGGCATTATTGTCCATAGTGCTGAGCTCAGCTAGCTCAGTCCAAAGGGGATTACTTCGGAAGACAGATGTGTTGGCACTGCAGATAAAATAAATGCTAGTTTTGCCTCCAAAGTGGACATTATCATTACTGAGCAGGGCATCACAGAAAGCTTTGTTTGACAGCACAGAACAGTGACCAGAGTTAAATCTTTGCGTCATCACAAGCCCTGCATTTTGAATGTGCGTTAAAATAAACTTGCTGTGAGATCACACGCCAGTTTAAAGACAGCTTTGCAAGTGAAATGAAATCTCTGGATGGTGTTTTTGAGGGTTTGCTTTGTTTTGTTTTTTAAATTAAACTCCATTTTTACTTAACGACAACAACAAGAGAGAAATATTATACCAGAAAGAGGATGATTACCTGGGGTCTAGTCCTACTGGAATCACCCCTATCATTTTTCCTAGCATTTTTTAAGCTTTTTTAATTTTCTTCTGTACACCTTTGGAAGAATTTAAAGACGGTTTCTCTTGGGATTGTTCTTTTCTTGGGAGTGTAGCTCAAATATGTGGCAGGAAATTTTCTTTATGCCTTAGCAATACCCAGTTGCCTGCAGCCCTTTCTTTTATTCCCATCTTGCTGTGGAAAGTCACTGTTTTGGTTTTGGTTGGTTGTAAGTATCCTTCCGTCTGAATGTCCACACTAATCTCCCATCAAAGTTTGTCAGCTTGTCTTTAAAGAAGTAGTCTCTGGAATTTCAGTGTTGTTATGAAGGTTTTAAAAAAAAGGTTCCAATAAAACTTTTTTCAAAGATTTTTGAAAAACAGTATAGTGTGGAGACTTTGTGCTTTTCTAGCAGTTTTCTTTCACCTTCTGTAGCAGCCTCATTTCCAGAGCTGATGATAATTGATTACAGCCTCTGTTTCTTAAACAGCCCTGAGAAAACATACTGGCATCCCTGTGCCTCATTACAGGATTCACATCAAGGCCTGGGTGACCTTGTCAGCATTGTCTACACTATAGAGACACTGTAAACTGCCTGGGAGACCAGAGCTGCACAAAAGAGAAGGGTGACCCCTGGAGAGAATGCTTCTGTCTCATGCTTTTGCATCTCCAGCCTGGAAGGTTTGGAGCCGTGCTTGTGGCCAGTGCAGCTGTCTTATGTGATTTTTGGGCAAGTGGCTTAGGAGAGTGCCTTGGTATAGCTCGAATGACTGACTGGGTTTATTTCATTCCACAGAAGCTCAGGGTGTCTCTTAAGTCTGTGTTCTTCTGTGTTGTACCACCCCATAAATCAGGAGAAATCATACTACTTTATCAGTCTTTTACACTAAATAGATTTAAAAGGGACTCTGAAGTACTGCTGTGATGGTCAACATATAGGACGGAGGATTGCATTTCATTTGCATTTCAAACCCTTCTGGGAAAGGAAGGTGGAAGGAGCCAGTACAAAACTGAAGCCATTAGGTCTTGATGTCTGGGGTAACATCTGCATCTCCAGAAAAGAGACCTAGAGATTTAAACAGGCTTGGGAATAGCAGCATTGAAATATTTTGCAAAACACAGATATTATTCATGCTGTCAGCAAGGCAGTCTTTACTTTCTCTGGAGGTGATCTTGAGTGAGGTGAGGTCTCCTGCCACAATGGAAGATACAATGTGGCAATTACTCTAGAAGAATATTTATAATTCTTTGCTTTAAAAGAGTATTGGGACTATGTCTGCTTTAGTGACTGTAGGGTGCTCAGGTTCTCTGGTGATGAGGAGCATATAGCTAGAAAAGCTAAATAGCACTTTAAAGCTCAGACCACAAAGTTCTTACAGCATAAGAAATGGCTATGTGTCCTGAGTAAACATGTCCCAAAGGGAGGCCAGATGTTTATCTTCCTTCTCTGTTGTCTATATTTATGTCATTTGCCTGATTGGAACAGGCTAAATGTTAAGAACAAACTCAGACAGTGACAATGCCCATATTGCAATGAGCATTTACTGAAATACTTAAAAATAGTCTACATGGCTTTTATGAGAGAGGATTCCTTTTTTCCTCTTAAATGTCATGTTTTCCTGGGTTCTCTTCTAAATGAGCTGTCCTTGGACTCACCTTTCGTAAACTCTAATAGCATCCCAGCCCTAAGATGCACAGACATCTCTTGGGACAGTTCCCACTGTCCCAAGCTGACCTGCATATGTCCAGGACTGTACATTCATAAGTGACACTGTGCCTTAGGCTAGGGCAGGTTGTGCTGTAACAAGTGAGCATGTAGAAGCAGACTGTTTATTTTAGAGTGTGAGATAATGACTCTGAAATGACCATGGGGTAAATTTGCCTCCACTTGAGCTGGCACTGCTTTACTTCTAATAACCTGTGTTCAGAGTTCACAGCTTTTTAAAAACAAAAACAGCCTGAGTTTTGAAAGGTTAATACATTAATATATCATAGAATCATAGAATCATTTAGGTTGGAAAAGACCTTTAAGATCATCCAATCCAACCATTAACCTAACACTACCAAGTCCACCACTAAACTAATTAAGGGTAGAGTAATAATTAATTTCATGTTTCCTAGCTTAGTGACTGGAGTATTTTTTAATGCAAACAAAACTAGGAATCATTAAGGTTGGAAAGGACCTCTTTCCTTTCCTCATCAGTCCAACCATCAACCCAACACTACCATGCCTACTAAACCATGTCCCAGAGTGCCATGTCTACACATTTTTTGAACACTTCCAGGGATGTTGACTCCACTACCTCTCTGGGCAGCCTGTTCCAATGCTTGACCACCCATTCCGTGAAGAAGTTTTTCCTAATTTCCAACCTAAACCTCCCCTGGCGCAGCTTGAGCCCATTTCCTCTTGTCCTATCGCTAACTACATGGGAGAAGAGACCAACACCCACCTCACTACAAACTCCTTTCAGGTAGTTGTAGAGAGCAATAATGTCTCCCCTCAGCCTCCTCTTCTCTAGGCTAAACAATCCCAGTTCCCTCAGCCGCTCCTCATAAAGCCTGTGCTCCAGACCCTTCACCAGCTTTGTTGCCCTTCTCTGAACACGCTCCAGCACCTCAATGTCTTTCTTGTATTGAGGGGCCCAAAACTGGTCACAGTATTCCAGGTGCAGCCTCACCAGTGCTGAGTACAGGGGGACAATCACCTCCCTGCTCCTGCTGGCCACACTATTCCTGATACAAGCCAGGATGCTGTTGACCTTCTTGGCCACCTGGGCACGCTGCTGGCTCATGTTCAGTGGGCTGTCAACCAATACCCCCAGCTCCTTTTTGGCCAGGCAGCTTTCCAGCCACTCTTCCCCAAGCCTGGGGAAGTTGTAGTGTTGCATGGGGTTGTTGTGACCGAAGTGTAGGACCTGGCACTTGGCCTTGTTGAACCTCATACAGTTGGCCTTGGCCCATCGGTCCAGCCTGTCCAGGTCCCTCTGCAGGGCCATCCTACCCTCCAGCAGATCGACACTCCCACCCAACTTGGTGTCATCTGCAAACTTACTGAGGGTGCACTGAATTCCCTCATCCAGATCATTGATAAAGATATTAAACAAGACTGGCCCCAAAACAGAGCCCTGGGGAATGCCGCTTGTGACTGCTCACCAAGTGGATTTAACTCCATTCACCGCAACTCTCTGGGCTCAGCCATCCAGCCAGTTTTGCTTTATGTATGCGTCAGCTTTAGTGAATTTAGTGCTTCATTTCTACAGATTGAGTTACATAGAGCATTATGCATATGAATCCAGAGCCTTTGTTAGCGGGAAGGTTCACAGAGAATGTAGGAACATGGCTTGTTGTTATATGTTGTGCTGTTAATACGGTTCACAACTTCATGTGCTCCAGCTCTTTGTCCCAGGATAGTTCCAACTACTGGGTATGAGTGCAATGTGGAGTTCACTGATCCTTGTTTTGCTTTTGGGGAAGGAGATATCCTGGAGCCATTTTGTTGGATCCACGAAGCACCAGCCCACTGGTGCTGGCTGTGACACTGAAGATATGGGCCAGCAGTGTGCCCAGGCAGCCAAGAAGGCCAACAGCATCCTGGCCTGTATCGGGAATAGTGTGGCCAGCAGGAGCAGGGAGGTGATTGTTCCCCTGTACTCAGCACTGGTGAGGCCACACCTGGAATACTGTGTCCAGTTTTGGGCCCCTCAATACAAGAAAGACATTGAGGTGCTGGAGCGTGTTCAGAGAAGGGCAACAAAGCTGGTGAAGGGTCTGGAGCACAGGCTTTATGGGGAGCGGCTGAGGGAACTGGGATTGTTTAGCCTAGAGAAGAGGAGGCTGAGGGGAGACATTATTGCTCTCTACAACTACCTGAAAGGAGTTTGTAGTGAGGTGGGTGTTGGTCTCTTCTCCCATGTAGTTAGCGATAGGACAAGAGGAAATGGGCTCAAGCTGCGCCAGGGGAGGTTTAGGTTGGAAATTAGGAAAAACTTCTTCACGGAATGGGTGGTCAAGAATTGGAACAGGCTGCCCAGAGAGGTGGTGGAGTCCTCATCCCTGGAAGTGTTCAAAAAATGGGTAGATGTGGCACTTTTGGACATGGTTTAGTCTAGTCTACGCTTGATTGGCTTAGAGTAGACTTGGTAGTGTGGGTTAATGGTTGGACTGGATGATCTTAAAGGTCTTTTCCAACCTAAACAGTTCTATGATTCTATGTGCTTGCTTGCAGCCCACTCTGTCCATTCCTGTTCTAGTGGTTGCGTAGGTGAGCGTTTGAGGTGTGTTGTAATCTGGATAAAGATCAGAACTTTCCTTCAAAATGCACAGAGATGCCATTTCATCTCGGATAGGAGCATTACAACTGAGCAGAAGTACAGATCTGAACTGCAGCAAAACAGGAGAGTTGAGATATCAGCCCAACTTTGCAATGAAGTCTTCAACAGTAGACGAATTTTTCACCAGTAGGTGGAAGATAGAAGACACACGACAACTTTACTAGCTCAGGTTTAATGAGCTAGCTGTTTCCATTCCACCTCAGGCTCTGAATATCTGAACAATTGATCTATCCTGTGACTGTGCTATCAGTTGCTGAACATCAGTCACGCTGTGTTTTTAATGAATGTCACGTCATACATGTACATAAGTCATAGGAAAAAAAAAAGTGCCACTCAGGGTGGAGAGATTTAGGTTGGTTATCACTCAAAGTCGACAGCCTCTTATTATTTGTATGGGACATTGGGATGGTATAGATACCTATTGTTGTTTGTTTATTCACGGAAGTACTTTTTCTGTCCCTCTGTGAAGTGTTGTGTTGGGTCCTTATCTCGTAAAACATGAAAGCAGCAGATACCTAATGAAGCAGGAGGAATGTAGCAAGGGCAGAAGGTGAGATGAACTGGATAAAAACTTGTTAATGAGCAGATAATGGTATTCTGGGAAAGGATGAAAAAGAAGGTTGAGAAATTAAAGCTTCTTTTGCATTGTGTAGAAACTTGTAAATATTATGAAATTTCCTTTTTGAAAGCTCATATAGTGTTTTCAACCCAAGACTTATAAAGATGGCACAGTGAATTCCTAACTTAAGGTGGTTAGTCTAGGCTTATGGCAACACTTGCAGACAATAAATGGGATTGCTCTGAGTAAGAAGGGTGTGCCTTCAGTACTGGAATTCTAAAAACTTTGTGTTTATGGACTTAAAAATTACTGAGATATGTAAAGTATGGGAAGTATGTTTTGTCTCCTGGAAATATATGTTATTTAGGAAGTGGAGCAATTTGTTTTCAACAGCATGTTAATTTTTTAGCTGAAACATTGGATTTAAGCGTCACTATACCAGGATCAGTCTGGCTACAGCAGAACCCTTGTACTTGGCTACACTTGCCACATGCCTCTCATCAGTAGTTCTCTATTTCAGAACATCTTTGCACAGGTCTTATAGAGATTGTAGGGTGACCATGGCACTACCTCCCAGGTTGTGAATTAAAACTGGTTAAAATACCAGTGGTTTCCAAAGGACTTATTTTTAAACTTATGCGTTTTGTTGGTGTTTTTCTCTAAATTTCAGGCATTTGAGGCAAGGAAATAACTCTTTAATTTTCAAAAATATTTTCAGTAAAAATAAAATTTCTGGTTTTAGCTGCTAGGAAAAAAGTAAAAGTAAAACCAAAAAATGAAAAGCCATTAGGCTGGGATCATTTTAATGCCAAGATCAACCAGTTTTTCCCCCCCTGTACTTTCATTAAGTACACAAGGCCTCTTTTCCAACTTAATTATTGTCTAGTGAGGTAGAGGCTGTCCTGCAATGTAAAGGATGCAAAATCTTTGCTGTGTAGCATAACTATCATGTAGTCATTGTTAGGTAAACCCCAGATAATTGCTGGGTCTATTTAAGATCTGCATTTTAAGTGTCATTGTAATAACTAGGGAAGAGGAGAGCAGCCTGAGTTAGCATAACTTTGTGGTAGGGTTGTTCTGCAATTGCAGAAAAATTAAGTAAAATAGTCCCACTTGTGTATTGCTGCTATAAGAAGAATATCATTAGGTGCTGTCATTCATTCAGAAGTGTTTCTGTAATGAGTTCTTTAACAAAGGTTGCAGAAGTGGCTAAAGGAAAATAAAAGAACCCTTTGTTCCACTTAGGAAATTGCAGACAGTTACTTTTGTGATGCCAGTGAAACAATAATACTCTATTAGAAAAAGAAGTGGATCTCAGACTAGAGGTTTAATTAAAAAATAAATTAAAAGGAGATGAATTGCAAGGGTAGTCATTTTCCAACTCTTCAGCTTCTAAAGGGAATCTCTTTCTTGTTGTAAGATAAAGCCTGCATGGATGCTGGCACTGTAGTGGTAGGCAGTATGCTCCCTGCCCATCCTGTTTTTTTCACAACAAGCCTCAAGACACCGGAGTAGCAAGTTAGCTATCAAAAGATTATGGGGTGGGTCAAGCTCTTACTGGGGCTTATGATCAGCATGCCATTGATTCTGACAGGTATCAACCCTTCCCCCAAACACCCTGCATTGACTAGGGCAAACAATGACAAGGGAGATAGCAGTAACTGAAAATGTGTCTTGGAAGCATCTGTTTTAGCTGTAGATCTTTCGTGTGCAGAATGACACTGAAATTTCAATGTCTTCAGACCATTTATTGCAACCAGGCAGGCATTGCACATGGCTGAATTGGACTGTTTTTAGAAGCGCTCAGCTGTCAGGTTGCTTGAGTGAAAGTTGTTATGTAGAGTGGCAGGGCACATCTGGACTTGCAATGTATAGGTATTATACTTGTCTTGCTGTCCCTGGCTATTATGCCTCTCACCTTGAGGTTGCTGTGCCACCACAGAGAACCTGCAGCTCTTGTGAAGCTACCTGGAAAGGTTGGATTTTACCATTTAGTTCATTAAAGCAAATCAACACTGATACTGGTTTACTACTGGGCTTCAAACCACTGTGGAGCTTCTCCGTAGGCAGTCCAGTAATTTCTGGAAGTAGCATTTCCTTGGAGGAGAGGCAACAACTGCTCCAGCCACCACTAGCATCTAACACTCTGTCAGTCTTGCTAAATTTGCTGTGGTTGTGTATTTTTTGTATTGTAAAGGGAAGTTAAGAAAATTGAAATAATTTTCATGGTGAACTAAAAAGTCTGTTTAAGCTGGTACTGTTTGCATGCAGTAAAGCAGTCAGCACAGTGTTGGGCAGTGTGTAACTTATGATGTGTACCTGCACCTCAGCTGTTTGAGGGATACAGCTGTGTAGTCTTACTGGCTCAGGAGTAATTTCAGTGGAAGCGAAGTTAATTCATTACTGCATGTTTAGAAAACGTTGTCTAAGTACAATAGTTCAGTGGCTGGACACCAAGGCTAAATACAGTTAGAAATGTTATGTGCAAAGGTACCTAACTGTTGGAACAACTTACCTAGGAACATGGTTAGTTCTCTGTCACCCACATCATTTGATCAGGATGAGGGGGCTGTTCTCAAAAAACATGCTCATGTCCAGCATCAAAAAATGAAGAATTGTTGGGTGAGCCCAAGTATTCAAGAGACCAAATGAAGTGGCCATAAATGCATTTTCTATTCTTCCCTTGCTTATCTCCCTTAAAAAATGTGATTCGGTATCTTTGGCTGGAGATTGAAATGGAAAAGATTAGGAGAAACCTTTCCAGAGGACAAAATGCTGGGAGGTTTGATATACTCATAAGGTCTGTGCAGTTCCAGATGCAAGATAATACCCAGCTGATGGGATACCCTTCCAGAAGCTGGTAGTCAAAATGGTCCAGGGGATCCTGCCAGGATCATGCTGTTCTGGTTGGGCATGAACAGGCTGTCCTTCGTCCAAGCTCGTCTCCTGCAGGCTTTGTGATATGCTGCTGCTGTCCCTGCAGGAAAGAGCTTACAGTGACAGTGCTGTCAGCAGCATCTCATTTCCCCCACCCAAAGGCTTTTTCTCAGGTAGGTCATAGCAAGATGAAGCAAGGAAGGCCTTCAGAAAAGAAGCAGTTGGCAGACCTGTGTTGGAGAAAGGCTCCCAGTTGTACTTGTGCTGAATGGGCTGCTGTGGCTGTGGGACATATGCAGGTCCCTAACGCTTTGTGTCGGCTGGCCCAGAGGCTGCTGACAGCCTCCTATTCTCTTCCAGAGGGAGCTTTCCTTCATGCCATGCTGCTGTGTTTCCTGTTGTGTCCCTTCCTTAGCTGAAGCTCAGTTGGCAGGCACTGAGATGTGGCTGCTGATGCAATGCATTGTAGGAATCTGGCTGTCAGTAGCTCAAAAGCAGCATTTCTCTGCAATAGAGAACTAGACTGAGATCAACCTCAGATGTGTATTTTTCTATCAACTGTGGTTTTCTAAGGTTTTCTTCTTTGAAGGAAACATTGAAAATTCCTACCAGCACTCAGCAAAATTACTGATCTCTGGTTTTGACAAGCCAAATGGGCATAAATTAGTGACAGTGTATGCCCAATGTTTCAGAGAGCTTCCTGAGCCTGCCTTGTGAGATAGGACTATGTTTTTCATTTGGCATTTGGGAGGGCGGGAGGAGTTTAACACAGACTTTTCCAGTGTAGTGGTTTTACCCCATTAAGTATACCCAAATTTAGCAATTTGTTCTATGAAGTATAACGATGCTCTCAACAGCACTTCAGTGTTTCTAGGTGATGTTTGGACTGTGCAATCAGACTATCATTAGATGGTTTACAGTTCAGAATCACTCTGACAGCTGCAATTTTGTGGCTGTAGTGACAGCAGCAAAGGTAGTGCTCAGCAACTCCTTTTCTGACAGTGTGACCTTAAAATGGGTGTCTGAACTTTGGTCAAAGGCCTTGAAGAAAGAATTTGTGCATCTGGCTGTATGCTTTGGTACAGTCTATCAGTGACGGTGGATGTTTGTCAGACCTGTATCTGTATAATGGCTCTTGCTACCTGCTGTATCACTTGGCAATCGAGTCTTCTTTTCTTGCATACCCTCTTTATCAACTAAAATAGATTTCTTGGCCTGAGAGCAGGATGAGTAAAGCCCTGTCATGCCCCCTGTGCTGAAAACACCAGCAGATTCCTACTAAAAAATGCAGTTAGCCATTTCTTGCTTGGAAGAATACCACTCAGTAATTTAGTTCACTTTTGTCCTGTTATCAGTACCATCAAGGGCGATATAATAGTAGCCTGACTACTTTCTTCCAATTTTGCTATGAAAGAATATCCTCAAAATTTTAACCTTGTAACATTAAAAAGCAAGTATATGATTTCCATTCAGGGACACAGGAGACACCTGATTAACTGTTACTGTTACCATTTTCACTTGATAATCGTTTTTACTGTCGCTGGACCGTGGTGCTGACTCTTGAGGTTTCAACAATGATTTCCTTTTTCACTGGAATTTAAGCAGAACCTTTGAAAAGGCTTTTTGGGAGACAGACTTCTGGGCAAATTTCCCTTTTTGGAATGAAAGTCCAGATTTTACCCTGGGTACTTTGTACTCTTGTTTTGTCTTTTTGTCAGGTAGTGATCGGGTGGGCCGAGGGAAGCACCCTGGACCTCCTCAGGTTTTTCAGGATGGTATTTGCCAAACTTCTTGCTTTTCTGGAAACTTTTGATTAAGCTAAAACTCTGTCTTTCTGGACACACACTTTTTAATTGAAAATGTTCATATATGTTCTGCTGATTGCCCCAAAATTAAATGAAAAACCCCATGGTTTCAAACCAGTTCTTACTGTAACAAGTCCAAAAAGTTCATAGATCACCTGACAGTTTTACCCCATGTACTCAGTCCCAGTAGTCTTCATGGAAGGAACCTCTCAAACTAGGTAGACTCTTTACCCATGATGGCTCTAAGTCACAGCGATATCCAAGTGCTCTCATAAATGAGTTGTTTTATTGCACAAACTATGGCAAAATGGAGTCACTGTTCAGTTGTATTATTTCATTAAGCCAGAACTACTGAAGATGCAAAGCAAGCAAAGCATGAGTTAAGGCAAAGCCATTTATTAACACTCCACGAGTTTCTGTTAATGAAAAGATAAGCACATTTCCTTTCATTTGCCACAGTTTAAAAGTATCACAGTTGCATTTGATATTAAGGGCCCATTTATAAATATTTTATTGCAGTTCAATAATTGATAAAGTGATTTACAACCACCTTGATAATACATTAATGCTTGTGGAGTACATTATGCTAACCATATTAGCTGAAAATACGTTTTGTAATTGTAGCGGTTTGTCAGTGCATCATCTGTTAAGCTTTTATTGCCAAAGCCTTTTAATTGTTTCTTTGGTTTGTTATTTGAAATGGCGAACTAGTCATCTGAAGAATGCACGGCCTTTCTGCCTTTTCTTTTTTTTATTAGTACATGTGTGATAAAGGTGCTCCCAATAAACGCAAAGTAGCAAACTGTTAGAACATTTTCATGGTCCAGCATCACAGGGTTGGTTATGCATGAAAACACCTTGCTTCCTCATATTTGGAAAAAATTTCCCTCAAAAAAGCCTGGTGAATCCAGAAACTGCTCAGTCTCAGCTTCTTCCAAGGTCAAAAGGCCCCCAAAATGAGTAACACAGCCTGATTTCTTCTTTTCATAGGCTTATCATTGCACCAGGAAGACGATATGTGGCAGCCTAACAGCTGACAGCTGAAACATCTCCAGGATCTCCCCAGAGAGGGTTACTGCGCCCCAGGAAAGATTTTTCTTCTGTGTTGTAAGGTTGTGGGTAGACCAGCAGAATTTTTGACGAAGGGAGCCATTATAACAAACATGGTAAAAACCTCTGTAAAGGCAGTATTTCTTTTTACTGCATTCTGTCCACCTATGAAACTCATTTCCTCAAAAAGCTGTCAGGTGAAAATCTTAACAGAATTAAAGATAAACTGGGATATTACAGGGATAACTAGACTGTGTACTGGCAAGAGAAAACACTAAACAAAGGAGGCTTTTGGAAGAGGTAAAAGAACTTCTGGAACAGGAATCACCATCTGTCTATTCGAAGTTGGGAGGATGCCATCCTGTACCTCCTTCCAAAAGTCTTCCTTGCATCTTGTTCTGAGGTACCTGGCATTAGTTGCTGTCAGAGGTCGGGTATGAGACTCAGTGCTCATGGTTTAACCCACTCCTGATATTTTTACCAAAGCCTTTGAGATGTGTTGGCTATAATAATATTCCATTCTGTGTCCCTTTGCCTCTGCATGTATAGCCACAACGGCAATGTCTGATGCATCTGAATGACTTGCGGAGAAAGTGCATCTTGCTGATCGCCATCAGTTTAAACCATAAAAGAACATGTATACATACTCACAGGGATGGCTATAATAGAAAAGATATTTCCAATAATAATAATAATAATACTTTCAGTGCAATTTAATTATCTAATTCATCATCATCATCGTCAGGCTGAGCAGGTTTTTGTAAAGCCAATCTAAAACAACACCACCTGTTTTTCTCCGTCATGCTCATTTCAATTCTTCTTAACCAATCTTAGTCAACATCTTGACAGGAAAAAATAAAAAATGCCATCACACAACTCACTGAATGTTTTGGTTTTCTTTTTAATAGTGTTAGGGGTAAAACACTGGGTGGAGAAGTGCATCTTATGTGGGCTAGATAATATATGTTTGGGGCCAGGTGTCTGCAGTGCAGTTCCTGCTGAGAGCACTGAGTAAATAAAATGACAGAATTTTCATTCTTGGCTTTTGTGGCTTTCCAGGAGATCAGCTGGGAGCTGTTGGGTGCTGAGCTTGTTTGAAGAGGTGATCCTTTGTAAAGTTTGATCTGGTCTAATTTCAGGTGTGACAGTCAGGAAACTTGTTTCCTTTGTGAAATTGTTGCATAGCATTAGTTTTCAACTGTGATATTCAGCTTACATTTTCACTATAGTAATATCACCTGTTATTTGTAGTGAAAGTCTCTATGTTATACTAAACCATTCCTTTAGCTATCTGGCATTCATACCTTTCAAAGAGTGCTGCGGATTATCATCCCTCTCCTCCTTTTGTATTTTTGTCTTTCATTTTTAAGTTGGAAGTGCTTAGTTCTATGAACGTCTTCTTATTTGGTGATTTCCTGGTCTTTCCAGGTTGGTAACTCTTGGGGCTCTTTTGAGAACTCCTCCAGCTTGCTCATTTTTCAGGAATGGTTTGTTTCCTATCCATGTTTGAATGAAGTTGCTTGATTCTTACAGAGGTAGTTTGAATCAAGATAAGGGAGGTGAATGATCTGCATACTGAGATGTCCTCAGGCTCATCTTAATGTCCACCCTGGTCACACCTCTCAATGCAAAGCATGAGGGAGTCTTGTCACGCATGTTTCAGTTCTAGAAACTCCTTTTCGGTATATGAGGTACTTGGCATATGTTGTGAAGCATGCAGTAGCTGATTTTGTAAGGTCAGGAAGGTTGCCTCTTATGTCCTTAAAGCTTTCACTAAGATGTTTGTTCATTTTACATGTTGATTTGAGAAATGTGTGTCATGATGAACTGTTCCCCTAGGCCTCTGCTGAGAACTTGGCTTTTGCTGATAATCTTAGACTTGACAGTGAGTTAAAAGGGCCTTGTGACCACTCTGTGCTGCCCAGCATTAACCTCTGCAGAGTTAACCTATGAGGTGGCTGAGTAGCTGAGGGCTTTCTGTGTCACAGAATGTCTGAAGGGGTAGAGAAAACGAGCTTTTGGAAAAGACTTCTAAAAAGTGAAGGGTAAAAACTTCAGAAAAAACCCAACAAAACAGCTAAGAAGTGTCTTAATGGGTTTATTAGAGAGATTATATAAAAACACCTTCTGAGGTAGTGTGAGACAACATCCTCAGTGTCTGGTAGAGGTAATCTGGAACACTCATCCTAGAAGCCTCTTGCTCGTAGAAGAGCTCTTAGGGTTTTGGATAAATGTTTTTGACTCTAGAACTGACTCATCGCTGGAATGTGATGGTCTTCAAGGCACACTGGCAATACCTTTCTAGGAATGACTTAATTGGAAAGGACAAAAGTTATGGATATTAGTCAAGCATTACAGAGCCTACATTTTAAACACAGTAGAACAGACACCTACAGAAAAAAGTAGGTTAACCTAAAATGTTCAGAAGTGCAGGAGCCCACCAGGACACAGCCTGTAGGAAACTTGGAAATCTTGATACTTGTGTGTTCTGCTGCAAAACGTGCTCCTGGCTTTGTACTAAGGTTTCAGCTTCTTTCTTGTCACTTGAAAAATTAATATGATTCAGCATTGTGATTATCAAAGATTCTGGAGGAGCATTTGAGCTATGTAACAGAGATAGTTTGTGTTATTTGAATAGGCTTTGTTATCCAGAAAGGTGCAGGTCTCCCATAGGTTCTGTGTTGTATTTGTCAGCTGTGTGGAGATGTCCTTGGTACCTAGAGTGTGTTGTGATGGCAAACACCCACCTTAAGGAACCTGGGTCACCCCACCAAATGACACTGAGACTGAAGTTTATTCTAGAGGTCTGGGTGTAATATTCTTGGATTAAAATTACCAGTAGATTTCAAGATAGGGAGGAGAAGAAAACCAGAATCCTGTTGAGGGTGTTAAAATCACATTAGCATAACACAGAAGCATTCAGTTTACAAACCTGGATCTCTGAAGGTGTAAATGAACATCTGGTGCCGGTGCTAATTGCAGTGATCTAAAGTAGGTGACTGTGATTTTGGGAAGGAGAGATTAGCAAGGCCCTGCAGTAGTGCTATTGACGTCTGAAAGGGGTAATTTTAGAAGTTTTCCTCCTTGCATGTGAAGACTTTTTGTGTCTATTAACTTTTAAATAAGCCAGCTTACTTGCACACCATGCCTGCTCTCTTACTATTGACACGGCTTTGGTGTTTAAAATCTGCATTGCTAGAGGGACTATTGATTTTGGGTTCCTTTCTTTTTTTTGATTGGCCAACCTGAGAAACCATAAAGACAATGATCCCGAATTTCTGAAAACTGAGTGCCCCCTTTAGGAAAATTAGGTCAATTGCATCTACCGATCTGAAGCCTATTCAAATATGGCCAAAATAGTTCCTTTTTTAGGCCCCTTATGCTCTGATTCCATCTACCACTTTATCTAGTATCTCATGTTTCCTAATTGTGTATATTTTTTTGTTATGCTCAGTCTTACTGCAAAATAGTTAATTCTTCTCTTTTAGCGGATAAGGAAGATTAGGTCAAAATTTCATCAAACACCTCTCTGGTGAAATAAATGTTTGTCTGTCATAAGAACCCCACCCCATACTCCCCCTCCAAAGTCTGTCTTTTAATGTTACCTCATTATGTGATTTCTAATTTAATTTCTAATCTTACTGTAGTTGTATATTTGAAAATATTAGTGGACATGAGCCAAACTTCAAAAGCTCTCTCTTCTTTGGAGACTCCTGACAGATTTAAGAGGAGTTTGTATTACTTGAGCGTGTTATGGTTTACAGAAGAATTGCATTAATGCCCGAGAGTCTGAATAGAGCAGTTATTAAACCAAAGAAGAGGCAGAGCTAAAGGAGGTCTAGTTTTTGGTATCACCATGGAAGACTAATTTTTTTGAAGAAAGAAGGTAAAGGGACTATTGATTTCAAACTAAATGGGTGTGTGGTGGTTGCTTCTACAGCCTGGTATTATTCAAGCAATATTTATTATGTCCTTTTGAAATACAGCAGGGGGCACAGATTTGATTACTCTGTTGCTGTGGAGACCACAAATGTACCTAGCTCAGAAATTTTCACTTCATTTCTGTTTTCAAGGCCATGTGGCCAAGTGATGGTCTTAGGAAGGGTAACACCCTTGCAGGAGCAAAATCCTGTGAGGGAGGAACAGGGCTGATGGCATGCGGAGAAGTAACAGGACCTGACAAAGACATCTAATGAAAGATAAAGTGGGTGAATTGTGTTTTTCCATCTACCTAGCTCTAGTGAAGCTACTTTATACAAAAGTAGTTACAAATTTGGTTCATCCAGGGCATTGCGTGACTGCCACAACCCTGAGTGGCACCTGCCTTGTTGCCAGGTGGGATTTACATTGTCAGTGCTTAGCAGCTTATGGCCTTCAGAGTATTACAGTGTCTCAATTGATTTAGCTGGGATGAACAAGAGAAACTCAGAGAAATAGAAAAACCTGTGGGGGAGACTTGAAGGCCTCATGGAGCAGTCCAACCCTCACATGGTAAGACCTTCAGGTCCTGAGATGGTGGGAGTTAATAAAGTCTCCTGGCAAGAATGCAGCAATATGAATGGGGAGAAAGACTGCCTGAGTAGCCTCTGCTGTCTCCTTCCCTCTGCTTGGGCTGGTGGTCTGATATCCCCATGTAATGTGCATGCACACCCAAGAACATATGTCTCAGCTGTTGGAAGGAGATAGGTTATTAAACTGGGAATTTGGCTGCAAGGGATGCAGATATCAGGGTGTTTGAAGCCATTGTGAGCTGTGCAAGGACTAATTTGATATGTGAGCGAGCATGACAGGCACAGCCTTTATGTCATGTTGTAATGGAGCTGCTAGTTGTGCTTTCTGTATGTGTGTACCCGTTGCATGGAAGGGAAAAAGACGAATTAGTGAATGCAGTAGTAAGGTCTTAGGTAGTAGATTTGAGACAAGAGTCTAGGTGATAGCTTTCTCTGACATGCTGCCAGTGTCACATGCAGGGACAGATGGACTTGGGGAATCTCAGGTCATGGCTCAAAAGAAAATAGCACAGGGGAAGGACATCATATTCATTAGAAAACTGAGGAAAAATTAAAATGGATGGAGGCTGTATGAGGAGAGAGAACCAATGCAGAACCAGCCAGGCAGTGCTTGAAATTGGAATAAAAAAATAAAAAAATAATCTAAGGGAGTTTTAAAACCAAAGGCAGAGGAAAGCTAGAAATGTGTATATGTTGAGGGGAGAAGTTGATGGGAGAAATGTTTTTTCAGGGAGATGTTAAGAAACTGTAATTCTAGACAAAACTAGGACACAAGTTGGTAAGACTCAGAGAGGGAATAACAAAAAAAGAGTTTGAAAAAGTGAAGTCTCAATTTATCAGGACATGGAGACACAACCAGCCTGACCCCAAATATATGCGGCCTTCCCAAGAAGACTTGGAAGTAGCCAGGACAAATGGGAATATTTGTTATAATTGAAGACACTGATATAACAGCTATTTTAGAAACTTGGTGGAATGTTTAAAAAATGGGACACTGCTATCTTTAGGTATAAAGTCTATAGAAATGATAGAGCAGGTAGTTCTTTGGAAGTAAAGTTACATGCTAAGGAAAGCACACAGCGCAGGAAGCAAGCTATCAATAAATATCTTTATGGATTAAAATTCTCTTTGAGAGTAGAGAGAAATCCTTGTAAAGCCATTGTATCAGCTACTTAGAGTAGCTGTGAGATACATAGATCAAAGAGCCTGTGAGGGAAGAAATACCATGGTAATGGGAGCCTACATGGGATACATGGGGAATGATAGCAAGACAGCATTTTTAGACTCAGTTAATAACTATCCGAAGCAACTACTCTGCTGGATGTGAAGGGGGAAAACTCTTGATACAGGCCCATGTAAGACACAGAATCTACTTCAAATTATAAACTGCCAGAGCTTTATCTTACAGTAGTGCTCATAATGTGTACTTGGAGGCAGTATCATGCAGTGATCATTTTTCCATGGAGAAAACCCCCACACAAACTAACAACAACAGCAGAAAATCCACCAATCTAGTGTTTAGCTTTTAAACAGAAATGAGAAAGCTCACTAAAAGGAAATTTTCAGAGACTGTCTGAAAGCAGGTGCTATGTCTAGGTATGGGACCAAGGAATAGCACCAAATGTAAAGTATGAGGCTTTTCATTGCTTGTATTATCATACTGTTTAGGAGACTTATGAAAAGGATGCCTTTTAGCAGGCACTATATTTAAATACATAATGAAAAGCTGGTCTCCATCCATCCTAAAATGTTGATGGTTCAAGGGGAGAGTACTATGGAAAGAAGGCACTTTTTTTTTTCAATGAAGTGAACACATGGATTTCTTGGTAAAACTGGAGCTTGTACAGGGTTCAGTTAGGGTGGAATATATCTATCATAGGAAATATATCCTTTAAAAATAACAGAGTTGCTAGCCATGGTAACGCTTTTCACCTCTGCTTTGTGAAGCATGAGTTCCAGAAAACTTTGTCAATTGTATATACATTATAAATTGTACCTGTATGAGAAAGGTCATGTTCAGAAGTAGTTGTTGCGCTGCACTTGCTGTCTCATGATATAGATTATAATGCTCTATTTGGCATGAAACAAACCTGATAAATTGTCTCTTGCAAAGAAAGGACAAAAGACTTGAGGAAAAGGAACCCATAAAATGAAAGGGACTGACTCTTTCATTTTGTAGATGTTAGTTCCTCCCATGCTAGTTGGGATGACACAGCTATTCTGATAGGCTCTGTCCATTCATGATCCCATACAGGTGCCTTTTTGCTAAATAACCTAGATGTGCAGTTTTGAGCTACAAACTGTTATGTTCATTATAGTTGTTTTGAGTTTTTCCATCTAACAGATTTCTCAAACAAAATATATTGTACCTTGTTTTCAAAGGGTTTGTGTGTGTATCTTATTGCAGTCCTGAACAGGTTATTCATACATCTGTTGCAATGGACGTTGCTGTGCAGGTGACTTACCGTCCTGTTTTCTTCTGTAAATTCCCCCCCCAAATCCCCCAGTGCAGTGGCACACCCCAGTGTGCTGTCAGGACCTTGGGTAAGGAAGGGTCGCGGTACCTCAGGGAATCTGAGCTGTTGGTGAGGATGGAGGCTTGACAATCCAAAGCTACAGTCAGGCACACACTATGCTTTCACCTGCAATTATTTGTGTTTGATTTTTAGATTTGATTTTGTGTGTGTATGTTTGCCAGAGGTCAACTTTCCTCTGTAAAAGTGTTTCTAAAATGAAATTCAAGAGTTTAATGTGGAGGAAAGGTCAAGAATTGCTTTTTGGGCTGTGCTGAGGCAAAGTAACTCAGAGAAATAGACTGAAAGAGAATTAAAGAAAATGTCAAGTAAGATTTCCTGACAATGAGGTTCATTAGTCTCTCCAGGGAATGATAGGAACCCTGTGTTAAATCCTTTAGGCTAGAAATGAGGAAGGCATTCAGTCAGTGTTGCTTTCTCTTCTTTCAGTATCATTTGGCCCCATTCAGTGGAGTTAATTCAGTATGTAAAGAATAAACCTCCTGCCTTCTCTTCATACCAAGGACTCCTTTAGGGGCTGAACTTGTGTAGCTCCAGCTGCAGATAACAGGATATAATGCTACCCCATCTGTGTGGAATCGTATCTGTATTCTGTCTCTGGTCATCATTTTAAAGTATAACGTAGCTTTCCCATGTGGAGGAGCAGAAGCCCTTAGATGCAGTAAAACAACAAATTAAATAAGTTTACACATAGGCAGTTTAGCATTGAGGATGACAAAAATTATTAAAGATCGTGCAAATACAATTAGCAGGCATACAAGGTGAAAATAAGTATGTCTGGCACTGCCCGGCTGCCTAGATGTATCACAGCTGTATTCTTTGATGCATGTTCCACAGCACTTTGGACCAGCAGTATTCGCCATGTTGGCCATGCCTTAAGTTTTGTCATCGGTTGGGGAACAAGCGCGAGGATCTTGAAGGTGTGCAGCAAAAGACTGGAGCAAAAACACAAGTAGTATGGCCAGTAAGGATTTTTTTTTTTCTTTTCCTCTTGAGATGCATGCCTTGCATGGAAATTCTTCACTTGGAAATCAAAGAGCAACATTATCCTATCTGCTGTGCTTTTTTTTGCCTTATAACTCTAATCTCCTCATGTTGGAAGGTGAGTTTTATACTAAACAGATGAAGAAGACAACATAAAGATTACAGTAAATCCAGTAAGGAAGTTGCCATGGCAACTCATCCAGAGTTCGTTTGTCAGGATTTATATATGTAATGATCACATAGAACAACCTTCCATTGAGGCCCACTGGCTAATAACAGGTAACTTCTGCTTGACCACTAGTGGAACTGTTAAGAGATTACTGCAAAAGAAGTAAACGAGTTACATTTTTGGAATGAGGTGGTTTCCTGGCCTGTTTGCTTAGAGGATGTTTAGATAGATGAAGGGAAAACTTTGTAAAATAGGCAAATACGGACAGCATTTGATACTCTTATTTGGCTCAGACATGGAGTGGATGTAAGTTGGTATAACTCCCTTAAAAGACAGTGAAAACAAGCTGACTTACATCTATGGAGAGTGTAATCCAAAATGTGTATCCAGATTTTATATGGGTTTTTTGTGAGAGGGAGGAAAGGAATCCTGAAGACCACTCTGAATGTTTCTGCATTGCTTTTCTACTTCTGCATGCCTTACAATATGATGTAACTAGGATTATGCCTTTGTGCTATACCACTCCCTTGTGTATGACGCAGCCTGACTCCCTGATGATTGAAAGAAATACTACAAATTCTGTTCCAAAGTGCCAAACAGGGGGTTACAAATCCATAATAATTAAGCTTTCACCCCTCAACAAAGTAATTAACATCTTGTTATAGAAGAGCTTTAGCAGCTGAGGGCTTACCCAGCTGTGATTTTTCTGAACATGATGAAGTAGAAGTAGGTGATTAATACCTGTTGTATGTAAAGGAATGACCCTTAAACAATAAATGCTACCAGACTTCTGAGAAATCTCTTAATAAAAGTAGCACCCCTACACAATGATGCAGTGATTTGGACTGTTTCTCCAGGCATGCTTTTGTGTAAGGAAAAAACAGCTGGAAGTAAAAACCAGTGTTTTTAAATATATCTCTCACTGGGTAAAATCTGATGCTACGAAAGAGAATATATCTGGATTGTGACTGTAGCTCTTCATTCATTGAAAGACATATTTTAGGAGCAAGCAAAGAAATGAAAAATTATCTTTAGGTATCACATTGGATGTTACATGGAGCTCCTGAGTTTTCATTATATCCCTTTTCTCATCACCAAGTGAGAGAGAATGCCAAGGTTTGAAAGCTGGGGACCATACTTAGGTAGTCTGATTACCTTTGCATGGTTAGCGAAGGAAGCTTGTTGCCCTTGCAGTCTTCAAAGGAATGATTCTGATGATTTAAATAAGGTACTGAACAGAAAGCCAACTAGACCCAGCCTACAACAGCCTTTCTAGAAACTTAGATAGGCTCTGACTAACATCCCTCAGGGCTCCAATTTGGATCCTTTTCGATCCAATTTGGATCATACTTTCTAAATAGGCAAACCTTATTTTTTAGAGGTTTTGAACACTGACAAATAACACTTTCGTCAAAAATACTTTGACCCAAAATCTGAGTTATCCTAACTGGTACTTTTGCTAAATCTTACCCTAATGCAAAGAGTTTGGTGGATGAGGAGAGGTGGTCAGACCAGGAGCGGAAAAAGCTACATGTATTGTCAAGCATGAGGACCTGTGCCTTGAATAAGTTCTCTCTGACTGCCCTACCACACCCTGTCACTGCAGTTTACATTGCTCCAGCAAGAGAAGCTATGGATGGCCTGAACTCCCTGATATTTTCTGTTTCCTGTATCTGGAAATACCATGTTAGTGGCATCTGCCTGGATGCACTTTTGTGCCTCTCTCAATAGGCTAAGCTTGGAGCCTTTTATTTAGGGAGGGGGTTCTATATAATGAAATCCCTATGTCTGTCCTGACCATGATTCAGAGTATTGCTTGAATTATTCCTTAGTCTTTCTGGATTTCTAAGTATCTGGGAAATATTACATCAATCATACCACTGTGTATAGCATTACCATCACTGAAAACTAGAGTCTGAAATGCCCATATGTCATCTAGCTAAAATTACAGTATACATTTATTAGCTTGCCAGAATTTATGCCCTATGTTCTGCAAAATGTTTTGTGTATGCTAGTGTTATTCATTTGTGTACTAATATTTTAAAATGCTGCACTCCTTGGAAAGGCCTGAGTGCTCATTAGCAAAATGAAGCGTGAAGGAGATGAGGTTAACTAAGCAGGTGCTGTCTGAACTGGGAAACAGAGTCACTGCATACTCAGATGTAGACATTTCATCCCTGGCTAGTAAGCTGATGCAAAGCACAGATGCAGAAGGAAGCAGTAATCCTGGAACAAGACCTGCATTTATTCCTGTGATATGAAGAAGCAAGGAAGTATAGCTCTGTATATATGGAAAGTGTGTAAGTCTCTCCCAGGAATCCTTTGGGCATTTGTAGGCAGAAAAATTAGGAGGATGTTATATTTCTGAGAGAGAACGAGAGATGGGGTATTCTGATTTTTACCAGGATCTCTGTAAGCCTGCAGCCTTTAACAAACGTTCATCAGGGCTTGTCCTCCTTACATCATCTGGTGATTCTTCCTTAACTTATGATAATGAATGGTTTAAAAGCACATTCTTAAGCATCTCAGGCCACTGGGACAAGCAAGCCTTGCGTTTGTTACCCATGGTGGGAATGTTGCCCCCAGTGGAAATGTGGGGGTAGAAAGTGAAAAAACTGTGGTCTCTAAGCATAAGCATGAATTTTAACTCAGGTTTTATATACTTAGTGGTTTGACTGTCTCAGGGCTTTGGCGGACAGAACTAATATCTAGATGTTTAAACTATGTTCTCAAAAATAAATGCTGGTTTCTCTCAGTGCATACTTCGGAAGGTGGTGTATGCCCATTTGAGGCTGCATCTTGATTACTTCAGCACAGTCTAATGCCCCACTTCGTTTAACAGATGCGGGGCAGTATTTTCATCATGAAAAGCCCAAATATATGCTTCTGCATCCACATGTTTTTGTCCACATTGCACTGGTTCCATATGTGTTTGGCAGTTGAATGCTTTCATCATGTTATCCAGGCAGGTCCTTTGGTCTGAATTTACCAAGTCATAACAAAGAGCTCACTGTCACGAATCAGGCTTCCTCAGTCGAGCCTGACAGCAGGGACCATAGATTGCAACTCACGCCTTCATTCCTAATCCTAGCCAGATTGTGTTAGCAAAAAATGGAACATTTGTCAAAGAAAAGATGGAAAATAACAATGTCAGACATGTTTAATGGACACTTTACTACTTTATTTACAGTACAGGAGTTCAAGAAAATTAATGATCAACAGCAAAATCTAACCAGGAAGACCTTAACATAATGGAGAAAAAAAATTAGCAGCACTGTTAAACAGTGGAACTACAATAAAGTGTGCAAGCAGGAAAGTCACAGGGCTGTATGTAATAATGGAGTGACTAGTACTGAAATGTAGCTTATGACAGAAAACAGTACTTATAACTAGGAAATACCATATATAATCTTGTTAAATTAGGTGGCCATTCAAATAAGGCATAGTAAACAGGACTGTGCATTCTCTGATAGCTTCTTCCCAGCTGATTATTTGTGTTTCCCCAGAATAATTCAGTTTCACTCTGAACTTGAGAAACTTAAAAGGGTCCTGCAGTTTAATGCTTAATGCTATCAAAGGTTAAATATTAACAGAACAAACTGAGGCTGCAGTCACACCTCGGAAACCCTTCGTATAATGAGGCGTGCTCAGTAGGACTACTGATATCATTTGTATTAGTGCAGGGACGGCACCATGTAAAAGAAGAGTTTCATACATTTTTTGTGGTTTGAGTGGATTCACTTACACAATATCATAAAAACTTTCTTGTTTAAGCTGTGCTTCTTTTTACATACAGTAAAACTTACAGAACAAGAGTCTGGGCCCAATTTGCCTGTCTCCTTGCACTACTGGTTCAACAGGCCTTTGAGTCTCTTGCATGTATGATCTCTCTTTTTTTATTCAGTCCCTTAAGTACTCTCTCTGTCATCGTGCACGTATGTATGCCTAACCCATCCTTCTAAACTTCTGGAGTTGAAAGTCTGGCTATTAAGTAGTTTTAATTCACTTGTTGATGTTGTATTTTCCCTAGGGCTTGATGTATCTATGCAGTGGTTTCTTGACCTTTTTCCCATAGATGTGATGAATAGATTGTTCCCTTCGCAGCAACCTTTTGTGTATTTAACAACCTTTTAGCAGTGGCCTTACAGTTTACATGCAGCCTTCCATCTTTCCTTACCTGTTTCACAGTTAATTTTTGTTGTCCTCTAGCCCTCCCCTGCTTTGTCCATATCCTTTCTGAAATGCCAAACCGTGCTGAGTATTTCTGTTGTGGCCTTGCTGCTGCTGAGACTAGGAGCACTCTACCTACTCAGGTACTCTCTCTTTACATCTCCTGCTGTAGTGTTTGCCTTATTTGTGACAGTTCCTGTATTTTGACTTATTTAGAGCTAGTCGGGATTCACCTTATGTTACTGATAATGATTTTCTGCAGAATTGTGCAGAATTTCAGAAGAGTACTTAGTATCCTATTGTCCAGGCTGTCTGCAATGGCGTTGGATAATGTTGGAGTGAGAAAGACCTTTCTGGGACTCTTCTTGATAGTCTGCCAGTTTGGGTGAAAATGACACTGAAGAACTTTGAGCAGTTTTCTGTCGAGAAATGTGGAAGCTGAACAATGTTTTTTGAGCATTTCAGGGATGCCTAAATATTGGTCTTAGGCTTGCAAGCTTTTCTGTATTTTGGCTCTTTGCATCTTTGAAAAAAACCTTATTAGATGTTCACTCACATTGTTGTGCTTAAATTTACCTTGAAAGGTGATTTGAAGTCATTCCTGAAAATGGAATTTTCTTTCCCAAATAATTTGTGTGTCTTGCCAAGTTTTATAAAGGTAGCTTTATCATTAATGTCAGGGCTGATCCAATATACAATCTTTCAAAACAACAAAGGAGATGAATATTAGGTGCAAACTTATTTATGAAATTTTGTTGAAATTCCTATAATACACCTTATTGCAATTAATGGACTCAACCATTAATCTGCTTAAATCTTCAGTGAAGGATTTGCTTGCAAAAAACCAAGTGTAAGAATTAGTCATTATGTGTCAGCAAGAGATCTTTCTTGTGCCTGGTTGGTCAGTTTATAAGGCAATATACAGAAACCTAGTAATTTGTGGTGAAGTCAGATGCCAAAGAGTTAAAAAGTACCTTCAGGGACAGCAGACCTTAGGGGGCGAGCCGGATTCAGAATACAGTCAGGGTATTTAAATCATCTCTCAATTTGCTCATATGAAAAATGTTCTGTAAACCTAAAAATTACTGGGCACTTCTAAGACTAAAATCTCAACTTATATGAAGAAAATGAGTAACTGAAGGTGAAATGCTTTACTTGAAAAGTACAGTTCTTTCAAGTGTACTAAGATAGTATTCACAATTTCATCTGTAAAGCAGAAAAATCAGAAATCATTATGCAAAGATGTGTCCTGGCTGGGAAGAAACCGAGAGTTGAAATACCGTGTCTTTCACCATGATAGTGTTCTGCTTCAGAAATGCTATGTAGAGCCCTGGTGCTTTAAGCCCATGAACCTCTTAGAGGAAATTGCAGCTCTGTCCTAACTTGGAGAATTCAGTACTGACATCTGAGGCACGTGGGTATTATGTTGGCTGGGGATGGGCCTATTGTTTCTCTGGAGCTCTGGGATGTCTGCTGTATTTTCCCTGTCACTCAGATACTCCACACTGATAAGAACTGCAAGTAACAAGACACATGTTTTATGGAAAATACTTGTTTTTCACTGAATTGGAAAAAACCCCAGGTTTCATTTTTGTATAATTGTCTTTGTTTGTATAAAACTGAAGTGATATTCTGTTCTGTGCTCTGCTGAAATTTTTTTTCAATGTGTATATATATTTTTTAAAAAGTTTCTTTAGGAGAGCAGAACATTAACACAAAAAGTAGCATCAAACTGAACTGCTACTACATAGTTCTTCCAGAATTATCTATGAGTCTAAATAGAGTCTTTTACCAAAGTACAAAGGAAAGAACATTTGACTGTGAATTTAGTCTTGATATCCTGGGAGAGATAAGAAAAAAACAGTCCTTTTAATGGGCTACCTAATTTCACAAATCGCCTTTCATATTAGTAACTGGCTCAAAATGAAGGAATGTTAATTATATGGAACTAAAAACAATGGATAGTTTCAAAGTAGAGCAGTCTCTATGGAATGTTAAGTCTTGGTTTATTTCTTAGCAGAAGCCCTAAAAATGCTGAATATTGTTCATAAAACAATTTAATAATGCATCCTCTATGTAAGTCCTCCAAACACTGGGGAGAAAAGCAACCTGTTTTCATAAAAGAAAATAATGGCATTCATAGTATATAGTCCAAATTGGTCTGGAAACCTTTTTTCATTTCCATGTGCATCAGTGTTAAGGAGGGAAACTTTAACACTGTTTTCATGCTCTGGCAGAAATAGACTTTTTCATCTTTCTCCCCTTAATGTCAAGTTTTCTGGATGTTAAAAACTGGGAGATTTTTTTAAATGCACATTTTTATTAAAAATTGCCTTCAATCATGGTAGAAAAATGCAGGGATGTTTTACAGTTGTCCATGATTTTGTAATAATAAATAAGTATCTGCTTTTAAAAAATAAGGAAAAGGTTTAAAAAGGTTTTGAAATGTTGAACTAATAGTCTAAAGTTCCCTGCTATTGCCATCACAGATGAGAGGGAAGGAGGTTTCATCCATTTAATTAGGTTTCTGAAAGAGGGCAAGGGTCTGAGTGTAGTTCCTGTCTCCATAATCTCCTTAAAGGGCTTAATTTAAGAGCCTGACACATTTGAGGCAGGATAATTTGGAAGTGCAGGAATAAGGAATAATACAGAAAAGCCCCCCCCAAATGTCTGTGGGAGACCATACTCTTCCTCTGTGTAAAACAAGGCAAGACCAGCTGATCACTCCCTTGCCATTGTCAACCAATGTCTAAATACATACTGTATATAGTACAGTCAAACAAACCATCACATCAGAGGAGACCTCAGCAACACCACAGGTCAGAGCCCCTGACCTTTCCAGGATACACAGAAGTGAATGCAGTTTCCCCCAGTTCCCAATAAACTTCTGGGATTTGAGGTCCATCTCCATCACCTACTACAAAATGAAAGGTCCTGTTTCCCCCCCCGCCCCAACCCCCCTACTGTAATGATGCAGCAGTAGTTTTCGAGTACCAGTGATTCTGGTTTTACTACTTCCATCAAATCTGTGTATTTCTTTTTACCTGGAGTGGTACTCTTTAGCTCTCCATGTTTGTGTTGCCTAGTTGTGGTTATTTTATGGATCTAACAAAGTAATAACAAGCACAGGGCTTTAAAACCTGATGTTTAAAGATTCAAGGAAAACCTGCAGATTTTCTGTTCATTGATAAAGCTGGGCTTCACCTGTGCAGTAACCTTG
The DNA here is from genome assembly GCF_030463565.1 of Pelecanus crispus. Lineage (NCBI taxonomy): Eukaryota > Metazoa > Chordata > Aves > Pelecaniformes > Pelecanidae > Pelecanus > Pelecanus crispus. Next base: position 24,979,747 of record NC_134646.1, read on the forward strand.
TAGGGACTTGAGGGTTTTCAGAAACACTGAATATACTTCATGCTGACTGTATGCAGAGGTAGATATCTGCCATCTGCATTTGCAGCTAAGGAGTCACAACACTCAGACTACTGAAGGCTGTGTATTAACCTCTTGAAGCACCCTCACTCCCCTTAAGTAAATCATGTGCTTAATTTTAATCAGGGAGGTGTGCAGTTCCTTTGCTGCATTTAGTTGGAAGGCCAGATTTTTAAGCATACTTAGGTGTTAAAGATGCACCAGTTCATCCTATTGTAATATCCCATCTCGGTGCCAGTCTCTGTCATTAGGCACCAAAGTTCTGTTTAGAAAAATCCAAAACCTGCCTTGGCTTACTGAATCAGACCTGTAGTCCTTGTTTGCAGCCCATGGATAAGGATTATGCACCCTCTTTTCATGATGCTTCAGCTTTGTAAAGAAAGATGCGTGCTGTAGTTAAATGGGCAAAGCACAGTTCCTCTTATTTCATGTTGTAAGGCAAACTTATATAGCTGTATTGCGATTGTTGGCCCTCCTGTACTAATAATTACCATCTGCAGTAAAGCTCCCATCTTTTCTGCTCCATTAGTGATTTTTCTGAGGTCTCAAACAGGTATGCAGTGTTTGTTCTATGGGAAGATGTTTCTGCAGCCTAAAAAGAGAAGAAAAGGGCAAAGGAGATTTATTCTTAAAGGTGCCATTCTGCATTAATTAGACAGGCAGTTATGTACCTGACTAAGGAAAACAGTAGATAAAGAAATTTAGGAAAGAGGGACTTTCTGGGCCTTGGAGTCTAGATTTCTGCTGCTTTAAGGAAAGAGATCACAGCAGCTTGCTCCCAGATACTTTTAGCTCCATTTAGAAACCAATGTTGTTTCTTGTTCCCATTACTCCTGCTGTTGAAAAGCCTCCCAGGTTTAATGGTTAGAGATTTCCTTACAGTTTCTGTCCTCACCATCCTCTTTTCTTTATTCAGTATCACTGTTCTTACTGAAAACTGGGCCACTGTGTGTTTAGTTTGGGGACAGATGTTTAATCTTGACTCAATTTTCTTTGGACAAAAGCACTTTTTACCCTTTTTCTTGTTTTCTACAGCTTGATACATTTTTACTAATTTTTCAATATCTGTTCAAGATCTAGCATGACTTGAGTCTTGGTAATATTCACATAAGCTCCTCACTTTGCTTGTCAGTCCCTTTTCCTCTTTCTGTAGGCTCACTGCTTACTTTTAATATGCTTAAATCTGCTCAAGTCTGTACCCTAGTCCTACAGATTTTCTGCCTTGCGTGAGAGGCATCTTAACAGAGATGAATTCCTTCACATTTTGATCCTTGTGCTTGTCAGTCCAGTTGACTTTACTGGTCTGTTTTGTTCATTTCTTAAAATGAACTCTTACAAAGTTGAAAGCCTTTACTGCTTTTTTGCTTGTTTTTCTGTTGAATTTAAACTAAATTAGCTAGGTGCCTAACTGTGTGTCTTTATAGAATGCTGCATTTTATTCTATAAATAAAGCTATTTATAACCTTAAATATGAAAGGAGGGATAGTAGAGCCCACAGAGGCTAGTTAGGATATATTGAGCTTAAAATGACACTACTTTTAGCCTAGGAAAACTAATCTTCCTAAATTATACTCAACTGAGATTTTTACAGGGACATTCCAAAGCACCTTGGGATAGACTCTGAGTTGCCTCCAAGAGAAGCTTACCTTTGTGGTCTTTATGGGTTCTTTATAGAAGGGACTTAGAGAGACTAGCTAGCTAAGGAGCAGAATATCTGACTTTGAATAGCGAGACTTAGTGTTGGTAGACACTTGCCAAATTAGTGGAGAGTGCAATCTTGAGAGCTCTGGAAAATGCAGAAAAAGAGTTTGCAGGTTTGGGGTGAGGGGTGTGTGTAGCAGAGCTAGGCTTCCTCTCTAGCTGGCAAAGGGTTTCTTCAGGTAATTCCCACTGGAGTTTGGTTGGGAAGGAAAGTTCTGAATGGGAGAAACTGTTGAGTCTCACTATTTCTTGCTTTTTTTCTCTCTCTCTGTCAGATTTCTTCCAAAATGAAATTTTCATCCTATGCATTGGTATGCATAGGAATGCATTGTCAAACAGGACATGGCTCCCACTGAAGTCTTTCCATCCATCTTTACTCATGCTGCTTTGGTTGAGCTGTTTTGGTTCTTAATTAAACATGGTATACCTGTGACCGTGATTGTTCCCAGGCTTTGCCTGTTCATATCTTGCTTATTTTCTCTGTTTATTTTAATCATTAGAACTGGGAATAATTACACCTCATTAGGAATTAAATAGCCTAAAATTGAGGTGTAAAAATATCAGATATAAGGAAACTCAAAAATTAATTTCTGGTTAACGTTATAGAGAAGATCATGCTTTAGTAGAGGTTCAGTTCAGCAGATTCCCTGTGTACGTCTCTTGGCTGGCCAGGGTTTGCCACTAGCCCTACAATCCCTCAAAGGGCTAAATGCATCTTTTATCAGTAGGTGGGATGTGGCAACTAGGTCTCTCATTTGCTTTTTATTTTTAGCATGCAACTACTGAGCTCTGAAATGAAATGAAAGGACCTGTATTCAGGGCATCAGCTGTCAACATGTGATTTTGTTTGGTTTCGTAATACAGTTGTGTGTTCTCTTTGTTATTTTGGTAGAACTTAGCAGTCTTTTCGTGTGCTGGTGAGTGGAATTACTAAGATAAATGACCCTTTGTGGAAAATAAATGTGAAAGTAAGTATTCTAGTGGGATCACATAATGGTTGAGGTCAGAAAGGACCTCTGGAGGTCATCTGGTCCAACCCCCCCTGCCCAAGCAGGGCTATCTAAAGCCAGTTGCCCAGGACTGTGTCCAGATGGCTGGATACACCACAAACTGTCTGGGCAACACATGGCAGTGCTCAGTCACCTTCACAGTGAAAAAGTGTTTCCTGATGTGCAGATGGAACTTTCTGAATCAACAGGAATCTGAGCAATGTAGTGATGGATTTTATTGTCTTTGAGGGTATGAGTAATTCATTCCACATAAAAATGACTGCACATTTTCTCCTCAGAAGATGGTTTCAAAAAGAAAATGAGTGAATAAACAAATGAATTAAAGGTTAGTGATTATAAAAGTTTGTCCTACAGTTTTCTGGACACTGTTCTTATTTAATGTGATGTTGAATATTATTCTTTCTGCACTCTGCAAGAGTTCTATGAGGAGATGAGGCCAGAGGTTCATGTTCTACACATTGTTTGGTTGAGCATAAATTGAAAAGTTCAGAAAATAATTCTTTACAGACACTGAGCAGGATTTCTGGGTCTTGCTAAATGATATGGCAGAGATTTGTAGTCCAGCTCATAGGTTGACACTTTTGCCTTTCAGGACTTTCTGCTTGTCTCCGAGCAACTAGACATAAAGTGTGTTTTGTGACCAGCACTCTTGTGAAGCCAGTAACCTCCTGAGAAAGCTCCCTGGATTCAGAACCTAGCAAAGCAAGATGCTGGCTTCAGAGGTGATCTTAGCAGGCTCTTTCTCTTTGGAGCAATGACCAGGAAGGATCGAAGCTGGTTTCTTGATCAGCTGCTCTTATAGATATGTTCAGTTCCTGTTATAGAAAGCCAGTTTTATATGCTTAGCCAAAGAGTATCAGTGAATGGCATATAGAAAACAAAAGAGTAAGGATAAAAACAGCACCTACTGCGAAGCTGGAGTATAGATTTGAGTGGAGCAAATGTGACCTGAAGCCTGTCTAGTCTGGGTTGTTGGGTGTGACAATGGCCATCACCAGATACATCAAGGGAAGGTGTCTGTCCTTTTGCAGGACACAGCTGTGGAATAGTCTGCTCTTACATACATGTCCTCATATTCTCTTATGACTTAAGGCTTCAAGCAAGAACTTTAATAACCTCACCACAACCGTTGTTCAGAGTTGGTTATTTGGTTTCTTGCTCCTCAGATGGAAGTTTCCCCGGAGGGAAACCTTTCATTGCACCAGCGAGAGGCAGCAGAGTTGCCTCTGCCATCTGCCCTGCCAGGGTTTAATTATGTACCCATGGTCTAGACTTGGGTAGATGCATTGTTTAGTACTGATGCTATGTGATGCTTAGAAAGCCAATGGGGAGGCACGGGAGGCTTTAGGAGGCAGTTTACCCTGCAGCAAGGCTTCCAGAGGGAGCTGGCTCGATCCCACATGGTGCATGACTTCCTTTTAGTGTAGTGGGATATGGTTTACTGGGAAACTTGATTCTCAGCTGCATCTTTACTGTTAATTGCATTGGTTTTCTGAGGCCTGAGTAACCCCCCATACAACATACTTGTTGTATATGTGCACATTACAAATGCATATAACACGTAAGGGCTTTTCCATTAGAATATACAAACAGCCACACTTTTACTACAGTAATTTTCTCTGGGTATGGTTTAATGGAAGCATCACTGACTTGGGAACCAAAAGCCCCAGGATAGATATGGTCACACTTCTGCCACTGACTGGTGCTCTTACCTTCAGCAAAGCACTTCTCCCCCCGTCACACAGGTCCGTTTGGCTGGTCAACCTACTAGAGCAGGGCTGCTCTACGTGGATAACTTTGGGAGAGACTTGTCTCCATTTTTTTTCTACACAGGTGTTTTTTTCTAGACTTGCTTTTTCAGCCTTCTCTATTTGCAGATCTCTGGAAATTTTCCAGTGCAGGTGTGGACCCCAGTTGAGTAAATTTCAGCCTTCTGATAATGGGCTTTCTTTCCTTCATTACCTCTGCTGCCATAATTAAGTATTTTTGCCTGGTGGAAAGGAAACACCTTAAATGTTTGCATAGTTCCCAGCACCAGCAATGCTGGATTCAGCCTGTTCCTTTATGTGCAGTGCTGATAACTGTCTTAGGAGTGTGTGCTGCCCTTTAAAACAGAAAATACGTGTATTGTGTTTCCAGTGACAACATGATCTTCCCCTTTCAAACTGGAAAAATGCTTTCTCGGAGAGTCTGTGGGAACTGATGAACAGGATTTTAGTTGTATGTTTATTTCCTCCTGTAGCTCAAGGGCTGCTGCAGGAGAAGCATGCCAGTAGGTGTAAAACATTTTGCAAACACTTCTAATCCTTTCCAGAAATTTTTGCTAGTGATGTTAACACAGCAGAGCATAGGTAGGGAGTTCATTTGCAGCCGTGTCTGATTGCTGCTACTTACTTACACATCTAGGTGTGCTCAGTCTGGGAAAAGTGCCTCTTGCTGCTATGGCCATCCCAGCTAGGTTGGAACTGAAGAAAACATGGCAGTGCTTTGAACTTCTCCACACATTGCACCTGATTCAGCTCTTTAAGCGCTTGTTGAAGACTCTGTCATCCTGAGATGTTTAGAGGATCAGCTGGGCATTTTCATGTCAGAAGTCTACTGCTGTTGCCCCGCCCTAGGAAGTAGGTGATATATTTAGTTTCACCAGCTTTCTGCAAAAAGTATTTTATAGTTTCTGTGGATGTTGATCTGTTAGTTGGGCATTTCAAGTTTATTATAGGGTGGTAGGGGTTATGTTCTCTAGCCTGTGTCATGTGGATTTATATACAGAATATATTTTGAGGACTCTCCTGGGTGAAGTGGCAATGCCAATGTTGTCTGCAACGACGTGAGGCAATACTTCTTATCCTATGCCTGTTCTTTATTTTTCTTTTCCTTGCCTGACAGTAATTCTTACTTTGACACAGCCATGTTTCCTGAGCATACCCTCTGTTGTCACTGGCCAGATCTAAACTGCAGAACACAGAAACACTTCTCTGCCTCTAGGTCTACTCTTACTTTCAGACTTGGCTATTCAAGGTCTGGACAGTCATAATTACATGCTTATTAGTGCTGAGAATCAAAGTCTTCTTTTGCTGAGAAATATGTTCACTGGGGAAAGCTTCCTTTTAGGTTATATTTTCTTTAGGGTAAAATCAAAAGGAAATAATGTGTTTTGGGTTAATTTGAAAAGAGTGTCTTTCTGGGCCTGAGTTCTTGTGGTGCCATTGAGCTGTAGTCCTTAAAGCTCCTGTTGTTTCCTAAAGCCTAGCTTATGGGTTGACTGAAGTCCTCAGTGCTTGCCATGGTGGCACACATTGCCTGTGGTGCTCCCAGAAGTCCTGAAGAACATGAAATTAGCTCTAATAGTGCCTTGCACAGCAAAGGCAGTGTCACAAAAGGGCCGCATCAAGATTACATGGAGAAGCTTAAAGTTGCACTGCTTAGATTTTGAGTGCTTAACTCAAAAGTGTGTTTATGTATCATTTCCTCAGCTTTGTTTATTATGATTATATGTAGCACTATAAAATGCTGAAATTCCACAGTGCAGTGTCATACAGACATCGCGTGCAGGATGAACAGCACAGACCTTTGGCTGTTGTAGCTGAGGAATGGACTCTGGAAAAGTGGAAAAACAGACCGAATTCCTGGTTGAGGAGATGTGTGTTGGGATACTCATAGCCAGGAAAACCCAATCATTCTTTCAAACTAGTGTATTTTTTCATAGCAGTTTTCCCTCCCTGTCCCTTTGATTTCTCCTCACTACCCTATGCTTGCTCAGTTCACCCATTTTTCTGCTCTTTTGAGCCTTTCCTTTGCAGCTGATTGCATCAGTTTTCCTGGAGCTTCTCATCTAGCATTAGTCTTTGCAAACCTCATCTTTTCCTCTCTTCAGGTGTTCAGTCCCAGTCCCTCGCTATAGCCAGTCCTGGTTTCAGCTTTGCCTTCAGACTGGCCTCCTTTACTTCTCACAAGTTAATCCCACTACCAGTTCCCCTGTTTCACAAGATCCTGCTGCACAGTTGCTGATTTCCTAGAAGACTCAACCAAGTATGTTACATCACAGGATTTTTTTTTTTTTCCTGTGACATTAATGAAAACTTCCTATCTTCAAAACTACCACTGCAAAATTGTGAGGTCCATTTCTACAACATTATTGCCACTCAGTTGTTCAAATCTGATTTGTTTATTTATTTTTAAAAGAGGGAAACAAACGTGTTTTCTGTAATGAAATCTGTTTCCAATTTTCAGAAAAAAATGAATATTTTTTTCTGAAGCCCCACCCCCAAAAACCAAAACAAACCAAACCAGCCTGAGGTAGACACCTAGCAAAGGCAATTGCTGGCAAACCAAATTTGGCAAAGCTGTAAGTAATTGAAAACAAGGTCTTATAATGAGACATGTCAGACAACTTTAAACATTGGTGTTACTGCCAGTTCCATCTATATTATCCAGTGTTCTTTTCGTGCTGTTGTGACCTTGCTTCTTTTTTAATGGATCCAGATTTTTCACTTTCCTACCGGCAGGGTCTTTGATTTCAGTGTCAAAGAGTGAAAGGTACTTTGAAAAGCATTCGCTTGCCCCTGGCAAACATCCTCTCCAAAAAACAAATGTCATGGCTAAATCATAATGTAAACAGAACCAGTTGGTACTGTGCTGTTTTGCTCTTGTTTAGATGTGATAAACATATGGAAATCATTATACAACCAGAGACCATTGCCAAAATGTGTGGATAAAAACCTCACTCTGATTTCACAAACTGAACACATGCTTCCCCATGTCTTCGCAGGTGGAGACTTAGACCTAGGTATGGAGCAAATGTTTCCAAAGCCAGTTGCTCAGATGTGCTTCAAGTTCCTTTCATGATGCAGCAATAAGGAGAAATTTTTTTTTCATCAATGCTCTTTTCACCCAATGAAACTGTTTACCAGATTAGTGCCCCATTAATATTTTAATACTGTTTTATCATTTCATGCTCTTTCAAAAGTGATTGCACTTGTATGGGTACTAAGAATATTTTTACTTATGTTCTGAAGATTTTTTTTTTATATTCTTAAAGAGGTTTGGGGATTTTCCTCTCCCTGCTTGTGTTGGAAGAAGACATGACATTTAGAGACATGGTCTCCCTAGATGGAGAAAGCAAATGACTGTGGGTGGTTCAGAAGATCTAATTTATTTTCCTGTTTACAATTTCCCTTTTCTTATACTTTAGTTTCCCTCATTAGTAGCATGGACTGGACTGTGTTTTGCTAACTGCTTTAAGAACTGCTAACAAGAGGCAACACGCAAAAGTGAGTTTGCTGCATCTTCCTCTGAAGCATTTTTCCCTGGTATTTATCAGATGTAAGTTGGGCTGATTTAGTGCAGGGCTCTGTTTATGCCTTGAATAATAGGTTCGTATTGGGCATATGCCCTTCATTGTTGAAATTCATATTCAGAGATTACTTCAGCATTTCCAGATCAAGATAAAGAGTTTTCCTGAGCCTATATTGTCAGCTTGGGTTATTTAACAGTCACTTAATCAAATAATGCAGATATAAGCTCAGAGACCGAGATAGGAAGCGTGTACAGTAAATGGCACTCTTTTCAATTTATCTAATCTCTTGTACAAAGTACTAGTGTTGTTGCTCTGAGAGCGGGTATATTTGGCAGAGTACTCTTCTGCTGAGTCTTTGTTGCATGACGTATATTTGCTGGCACAGTAAGCAGCAGTACCATCCTTCTGATAATAGTGCACAGGCACTGTGTCTCAGAGGTCACTTGGTGTAACTTTGCATCCTACCTTTTGGTGACCATTCTCACAGGGAAACTGCTATGGCAGGGATCCAATGTACTGTTTTTGTGAGACGTTTGCCATCACAAGCCCAAGTGGAGGTTTAGAGCAGCTGATTCCTCAGTCAGAACAGAAGGGTAGGTGCCACCCATATATAAACTTCAGTGAACTGCATAGGTGTGTTTGGGAGTTCAGGGGGCTAGCTCTGACAAGTCTTTGGCTTTATGGCCCAGGACAAGAAAGGTTGGGAAGCTGTAGCCCACCAGTCCAGCTGACGTGGTGTAGCAGAGGAGAGCATGTAGAGAGAGGTTGTGATTGTGGGATGTCTGTTATGGGCTCAGACACTGCTTAAGAGTAACAGTATCCACAGGGAAGGGATACATACCATCATTTTAGTACAGAGAAGACTGAGGGTGAAAGAATTTGGATCTGTTAGCTGGTTGAAGGTGAGGAGAAGATCAATGTCGTTATGATGTTTTAGCTAATCTTTTGCATTTGAAAGAGTCCTGAGCACAGACTGAGTTTTCCCAGTGCTGGTAGGAAAGCCTGGCCTTTAAGTCTGCTCTAACTTCCGACTGGGTTTGAACAGATGGTCTTTGTATTCCCAAGATGTTCTTTATTCTGAGATACAACTTCATGCAGAGCTTATATACAGCCTGTGCTCTTCTTTCCAGGAATTAGGTTTTTGAGGTGCTGCTGTTCTTCTGCCTCTCATGTCCAACCCTGGTTTTATGAGAGATATTTCATAACAGGAATATTCCCATCAATAGAGAGGAGCCAGATGCTTGGAGAGGCTTCAGTATATCTGTAGGAGTGGGGAGGGATAAACAGAAACAGCTGCACTTGCAGTTGTCTACTGAGATCAGTACTCAGGGGACAAATACTTTTTTCCCCAAGGAGGTTGAAATAATACTACTTTCCAAAGGCAGTTGGTTTATTTGCTTCCCCAATTGCTTTGGATCAGGTTCCAAAGATGTGCAAACCAATGTACTTGATGGCTGCTTGGGGCAGGGACTGGGGGCTTTTTGTTTTTAAAAGGACACCTCTCACAGGGTCTGCCATTAATCAAGGGGGTCACTCAGTGTGACTGCATTTTTGCTAGTGCCCTTGATTTCTGGTTTCCTGTGTATTGCTTGCATGAGTAATGCCTTTGGATAGTGATAGGTGTGCTTTGGAGAGTCTGGACCTAAATCGTAGCTGGTTTGGGGCTTCTGTGCTATACATGACGCCCCTTCCATGAGTCTGTCACAAGCTTTTCTCTGTCTAGCCATGCTTCCTTGACCAGCCTAGGTAGAGATTTTTAACGTCAGAACATATTATGAGGAAACGACACTGCTGGGTAAGAACAGTGTTAGGCCACAGCATGTTAGCACGGATCTGAGAAATCCAAGCCCATCACAGACAGGGAACCCTTTTGAGCCACTACCAAGCTTTATCACCTTGTGGTATACGTTTTCAATTCCAGCAGCAAAAAGACTTTTGCTGAAGTGCAGTGAAAATTTTGTCTGTTTGTGTTCTGTTGGCTATAGATTCTACTGTTTCATGAAATCAAAGTATAAACTATATGAATGAGTTGGGTTTAGGAAGCTATTTATTGCCTTCAGCAAGCTTATAAGCTCCTCTGAGCAATATGGGGACAAGCAGTGGCAGCTAGAAATCCCCAGCCATGAATCATCTGAAGGTTTACTCTCCACTGCAGGCATCATCTGCTCCAAGGTTTCTGAAATTTGGGCTAGAAGAGCGGGGTGGAATACCTGGAAGAACTGTGTCTCAGGGGATTCATCAGCAATCTTCTTAATTTTTTCCTTGCATGTCACTCTGTGGGATATGCATGCTTTGCCAGTAACCAGATTCATTTAAAAAAAAAAAAAGAAGAAAAGAGAAGAAAGTACCTCTCCTTTCCCTAGGCTGCAGGAAACATTTGGCAGGCGGAGAGTGTAACATCAAATGCCCAAAGTGAAAACAGATTTTGGTGATGGTAGCCGCATGCCCTCAGGTGTGAGAGTAATTGAGAATGGCTGCATGTGGACATGCATGGTGATCTCACACAGTTCTTCCCTTTGCAACCTTTATCTTGCCAGCTCTTTGTCACTGGAGTAGTCTATACTCATATGAATAATCCCTGGAGTAGTCTATATTCATGTGAATAATCCCTTTGTTGCAGCTGGGTTTATCCCACCTGCAGGAGTGACTGCTTACCTGGATCAGGCCCTTCATTTGATGTGTTTGCTCTGAGCTTGGTTAAGGACAGCATGTAGCTCAGCAGGGTGGTGGGTTAGAGAACACCCTCACCCTTATTGCCCCAGAATGCTGTGGCAGGGACCTTGCAGGCTAACACAGCTCTGCTGCCTGTGCTGGGCAGACAAGGAGACATATGGCCCTTGCTTTCCCTTTTTGGAGAGCAAAATGGCAGAAGCAAGGAAAACCACAAGACGTGGTCTTCTCCATGCTGCCTTAGGAAGCAAGAGGGGCACACCAAGCAAAACTACCTGCAGGAGCATGGTGAGCAAGTGGGCTGCTGATGTGGCTCTGTAAGTTGCAAGGATCACTTGCTTCTCCCTTTAGGTAATGTAGATGACCTTAGGGAGAAAGAGGCTCAGAGGAAGGGAAAGCTGTTACACAAACATTAGCTGAAATCCTTCATGCTGTTTACTAGAGGGGCTCAAAAATGCTTATATATAATAATGCTAAGATACACTGATAGTTAATTGAGAAGAGAGGAAGTTTTTTGCAGTTTTCATCGGCTTTGAGCTACTCTTCCCTTGTCTGCTGAAGAGAGAAATTGGAAAGAAGTGAGTTTAAAGTTTGCAGAAGAGATCCTTTGTCAACAAGAGTTTTGTTTTTTGTGGAAAAGGTATTTCAAATGTTTTGCCTGAAAGATTGAAACCAGCTCTGCAGTTAACAGTTATTTTTGCAGAGCCATTTGTTTAGCATCCACTGGATTGAGCTTTTTGTATGCTAGACGTCTCTAATAGTGTTTTAGTCTCCAGTGGCATTTTTCTTGGAAATTCTTTCTTTGAATAGTAAAACGGGATTATCATTGTTGTCTTCACACTGCAAGTAGCAGTGCCTTGATTTCAGGCTTTTGATGTCACCTTCAAAACAGAGCTGTTGCATAAGACTGATTTCTGAGGGATACATAGTAAACACAACTAGCTGAAGATACAAATGACCTTCACTTAATTAGCTGGCAGGGGATAATGAGTGCTTGCCTTATCAGTATATTTCATTTCAGTTGATGTAATTATCAAAAGATGTACAAAATCACATAATGCTGTAAAATCAGCTTATTTTTCTCCACTTACATAAACCTACCATAAGCACCGATTCATATGTTTTCAGCTAAGAACTGTCTGAAGGTCCAGGATGTACATGCTGTACCATACAGTGCTTGCAAAGTTTAATTAAAGTGCCTTCATGTAAAAGTCCAGTACCTGAGTGGAAGAAAATAACAGTAATCAGGGTAGAAATGAGTACTAAAATGAGATATAAGGCTGAGGGCCACCTAAGATGCCTCATACTGAACATTTTGCATTGTCTTTACAGGGATATCGTGCATTTCTGCTGTGAGGGGGAAGGCAAAGGAATCACATTATCTCTGCCTGAACAGCACTTGTTGGAGTGTGAAATGTTTTTCAATAAGTTGCTGCTGGTAATAGTGCCCCAGAGTAAGGCTGGCAGTAGGAAGGTTTTCAGCTGTCCTGCCTTTTGGGTTTTCATACTGTAAGTCTTTGCTGGGTGCCAGTTAATAATTTGTATTGTGATGGTTGACATAGGTTTGCTGCATCTTCCTCATACATAGCTGACCTGCATTTGTGAAGCAAGTACAACGCATCCCACATGTCCTGGCCTCTGTGTGCATGTGCACATCAATTTTTCATGGACCATCAGACCAGTGTGCTTTGCTGAAGCAGCTGAAGCAGCTGCGTACATGTGCTTTATCTGCACATGGGCATGCTGAGCAGCATGGCTTGATATCTGCAAAATGAAGCAGTAAGCCCACCTATGTAATATATGCATTGAGTCTTGTGTTAAAAAGAATGTATGGAACTAGGAAGTTTGTTTTACAGTGTGGTCTTTTTCTGATGCTATTTTTCTGAAAGAGAGTTTCAGTCTCTATCTCATCTTGGAGAACAAAGGTGATAGATCAAAGCCTGGATGAGTTAAGTCGAAACCTAAGGAGGGTGTGCTTTTCAAAAAAGTTTTTGTTTGGTGGTGTGTGTCAGAGAGAGTTAAAGAAATAGCTGCAGGTTAGGCTTCAGGAGCTCTGAGAGGTAAGGGGCTCTACTGCTACATTAAAAGGAATGTAAATTATCCAAATTCTGAATCTCTTATGTCTGCAAGCCTGCCATTAAACCAATGGAGTTGTGGATGCTGTCTCTGAAAATAAGACTGCTTCCTGGCACCATTAAGTCCAGGCAGCCAAATTTGAAGCACTCTATAGCCATGGTCAAAAATATGACAGTAACTCTAAGCTGTAGCCTTTATTAATTGTGTGACAGCTTTAGGACTATTGTAGCACAAGTAGAAGAGAATTAGGCCCAAGAGACCTAATTAATGAAGTGCTTTGTTGCTTGGCAAAAATAAATGAATTATACATATGTAAAGATAGATGTAGCAGTTTGCCATTTGATCCAGAAAAGTAGCCCCTCTGTTAATTGGGAAGTATAAAAATGTAAAGACTTGTTAGGCTAAAATACATGTAGTCTAAGTTTAAATATTGTTGTAGTACTAAATGCTTTGATAAGACATTTGCAAAGTTAGGTTATCTAGTGTTGCTCTATGACAATATAGCACTGCCACAGAAGCAATGCATGTGGTTAGTTCGTGGAAGGGAGGATACGAAAATGTGGTTCTAAGGTATGTGTAGTATGTGAGTTGGAAGAGGTTATGAAAATGTCAAGGTGAAAGGGAAATCTGCTGGCACTTGTCTCTCAAGCACAGGCTTTAACTTGGGGCACAGAAGAGCAGGTGAAACCCACGGCTGTGCTGGTGTGGAGTAATTGCTGGAGGTGATTTAGAGATTAAACTTAGATTCACAATTTCAGGAAAGGCACAGCACTGAAGAAGCTTCCAGGGTGGAGTGCAGCTGACATGCAAGGAATCCATTTCACCGAAGTTCCCTAGGTCTGCAACCTTAGACGTTGGCAGCACCAGGCGAAACTTGGTGTGTTGGCTGTAAGGGGAACTGCCCAGAGGGTGGAGCAGTGTGGAGATGCCACGGCCAGGCTCTGTGTGGCACCCGAGATGGGACTGCTGTGAAGCATTCTGCCCAGCCGGCGCAGCTCCTGTGCCCTTGGATTCGCCAGTACACTCCATCAAGCCCGGAGACTTGGTCTATCTACGGACATGAAAAGATGAAGCATTTGTTGCCTTATTGCTGCTGCTTTTAGTCCCTGTATAGTCCTGACTGTGCCAGGACATGGCAAACAATTTATTGTAGATGCACTTACCAAAGGAACAGAGTGCAGTATAATGGAACGCTGCAAGAACTTAGACAAACAATGGATGAATGAAGAAGTACAATAGGAAGGGGTATAATATGAGACCCTGGGCCAACAACCTGTCATGTTTTTGACAAAACGCTGTCCTTTGGTAAACTTTGCTCATTATAATATCAATATAATACCAAAATGCACCTCCATCCCAAAACCTACCTGCCTCTAAGGTGCAACCACTTCACTGAGCTTGCGCTTTTAATTTTTCCTAGCCTATATGTTTAAAGTGAAGCGAGAAAGGTTTACACCAATCATAACAAAAGTATGTATGACTAGAGTCACTCAAGCTCCACCTGAAAGGTAAAAAATAGTATAAATTACCCTAAGAGAGAGGGGATGTTAGGGAAGATACCATCGTGTACCACTCTGACTTCTGGGATCAGTCGATGGGCTGAGCCTCTCTTCCCCGGCTATCGTGACACCTTTGGGTAAGATTTGAACACTTGGTTATACCAAGTGCCTCCCTGGGAAATGTAGAAACCTCTATATAGAGTCACTTTATATCTTTTGATGCATCTGTGTTATTCATACTTTTGGTATTTGCATGTGCCTTGCAGTCAGTGAATTTATCGCTGGTAATCCAAAGAACCTGTGTGTCTGTTGCTTTGATAAATTGCTTTGATTCATTGGTCTAGCCGTGATAGTTCTCACTGAATGTGACCAGACACTTTAAGTGTGGCCGTGGTAGTTCATGCAACATGACTAGACGAAAGGTGCCTACGTTATTTGTGCATCCGTAATCGTGATAGTTCAGTACACTGAACGTGACTGGACTTACAATGATAAATTGGGTACCTTCCAAACCCCTCTTGACGCAACAGCTGGGTAGGACGTAAGTGGGGGTGAAGGCAGGAACAGAGCCCCTCTGGAAACCTCGGTCGTTTCTGTAGAGTCCTGCAGCACTTTAAAGCCTCTCTGTGGTATGAGGGCTCCTTCTCTGGGCACATGTTATGCCTGGTTTTCTTGCCTTTTCTTTTTTCACTTTCAGATTATTTCCTTGTCTCTCATTCCTTCTCAGTCTCTTGCAAGTGTTCTTGGCCATGGTAGTGCGTTCTCACATCTTGGTTTGAATCTCGGCAGGGCAAGAAGTGGTTGGCGTTTTGTTTATACCAGTGCTATGTTGTTACCCTTTGTTTGTTTGAGCCTCTTTTACAGCAAACCAAATTTACTGCCTCCTCCTTGCTGCTATTTTCCTCTTTATTGGCTTCCCTTCCCCCCAGTCCTTCCCCTATGGCTCTCCATTTTCCATTGTCTTTGTTCTTTATTTCCCCCCTAAGATCCTGAAACAGCTCTGGGAAGATGAAGTATTCAATCTTATTTTCCATCTCCAGCTAGCGCTTTATTAATAACCCATAT